>NC_143080.1:9658750-9970500 GCF_052426305.1 Pelodiscus sinensis | reverse complement strand
AGCCATTTTCTGGACTATCACACAGGCAACAAAGAATGATGGTCTAGTCTTGCAGAAAAAATTCCCAGAAATAATCTTGAGATCAGCTGAGACAGAAGTGAGCACGATAGAAACTTTGAACACTTTTCAGATCTCTTGTCAGTCATCCCTAACGGAAGAAAAATACAGAGGTTAGAAAGATAAATATAAAGTTAAAGGAAACACACTGTGTTTACTTCAGTTGTACTTTTCCAGACAGACCCTCTGTGCTCTGCAGACTTTGGACTTCACTGCAGCATTACAAGAATCTGGCTTCCTTTTTTTTTAAACTTTCAAAATTGGGTCCAGTTCAACTCCAATATATCTATAACTCTGCTCGTGAGTCGTACAGGAAAGATAGGTGAAACCATGAGGGACTTAGGCTTAAGAATTAGAATTTCAATGTTTCTGGGTAAGTTTGAGGGACAATTCTCACACCCACAATCAGGCATCTAATAGATGGTGGTTCTGCAATATCTGTAGCATATTTATTGGCAACACCTTAGAGGATAGAGCAAAAATCAGAGGGATCTTGATACTGGGTTGTAGACAGCAAAATTAAATTCAGCAAAGACAAATGTTAAGGCGCTGCACTTGGGGAATTAAAACCAAACACTCAACTACCAAATGGAGAAAAAATTAACTTTGCAACAGCACTACTGAGAAGGATCTAGGAGAGCACAACCTCAACATGAATCAGCCAGGTGATGCTGTGGTAAAAAAAAGGCAAATTAAATTTGCTGCCACTTTGAAGCACTCCCTCCTGTTCCCCCCCTTGATGCCTCTTTTTTATAGAGGCAGCAAGCGGGGGAGCGACTAGTTCACTAGTGCGTCAACTGTCCAATAAGCATTGCTTATCGTATAGTCGACTAGTCGTTCCCATCCCTAGAAAGGAGGTGGTAGAGAAGCTGGAAAGGATCCAGGGAGCCTCAAGCCATTGCTGGCAGGCTTGCAGCAGCAAGTCCAGAAAGTGCACCAGAAGGTGCAGGGCGAGCTCTGGCTCCATGTTGCCACCTGCGGCGGTGGCCCCGAAGGGAAGCACCGACACAGACGGGCACAGAGACCAACGCTTTGCTGTCCCTCGGCGAGGTTGGCAAGCAAGCAGGAAAAGCTGAGAACCGGCTGTCCGGGGGGGTCCCTTTAAGCACGAGCCTCAGATAGCCTCAGACAGCAGCCACACAACGCAACTACTGACCTGATGCCCTGCCGGAACCGGTTTCAGCTGCCCTTAAATGCGCCCCTGCGTCCAATCAGTGTGGACGCGCTAGTTCGAATTAGCAAAACGCTAATTCGAACTAGTTTTTAGTTCTAGATGAGTTAGTTCGAATTAGCTTAATTTGAATGAACTAATTCGAACTAAGTTAGTTCGAATTAGCGCTGTACTGTAGACATACCCTATCTTGGCAGGGGATTAGAATGGATTGCTCTTGTGGTCCCTTATAACTCTATGATTCTATGTATGAATAATATTGTTATGGTTTTATTACTATTCTTTGTATTACTATATTTGATATAAGCCCTAGTCATTAACCAGGATCCCCCTAGGCTAGTCACTTTGCAAAGAACAAGGTGATGCTTTTTGGGACAGGAATGTTAATAGTATCATATTGATCCGACTGAGTCAGATGAGACTCCCACCTCCCATTCAACAACAGGTAGGCAAACTAGATGTTAAGGCTGCCAGGTTTTAAGGTGAACAGGATAAAAATTAACTGAGGGACTGAGACTGCACAATCCCATGAACTTGCATTAGGAAGATGCTTAAAATAAATCCTTCTGAATTCATTGTGATGCTGTGGTTGGCCATAACAATCTTACCAGTATTTGTGTATCTAGCTCTCAATCAGAATGAACAAAAACTATCTTTTATTCTGTGACTCACAACCTCATACTTCGCCAAACAAAAAAGATTTGAACCTAATTGTGCCAAAAAAGTAACATGAGTGAAAAAAGATTGAATTTTCCTGTTCAGAGCACTTCAAAACGTAGAAATATTTATGGTTTCATCAAGAATTGTGCGCTGCATTGAAGATTCCTGTCAGAAGAAAAAAAAATCATGGAACCCAAAGGGAAAGAATGCAAAGTATGCAGTGTTGCAAACAGGAAAGAGATGCGATGCTAAAGGACGATGAGTGGCCAAAAACAAAAGAAGAAGCCGGATAATATTTGGGAGAGACACGCGTCCGCATAAGTATATAAACTTTTAGAAATGACGGGACCCACAGTCACCTCTTCAGCAAGTCTGTTGAAGTCTAAAAGGTCTTTAAATCATCAGTAAAATCCAAAGCTGAATCAAAGTGACACTAGAAATCACTGGCAGCCAAAATCCTAATACTGCAGAGGTTTTAATATTAACATGACTACAGCCATGTATTCAAATGCAGAATGAGATAAATTGTTTTAATTTGTTAATCAAAGGAAGTATTTTCAGTCCATTTATTATCAACATTTAACAAATAGCTGAAAACTAGCATAGCTTTAGAGTAAAAAAAAAAAAGATCAAAACAGTTATTAGATTACTGTTGCAAGCACCCACTGCCCCTAAAATATAAAATAATACCAAACACATGTAACACAAGTTTGAATGGTCTCATTACGCATCTGATAGCCATTTACTAGAATCTGAATGTTTTCCTAAATGTTGAATAGTGATAGAAATGTAGCCGTGTTGGTCTGGTGAAGCTGAATCAAAAAACAGGACTATGTAGCACTTTAAAGACTAACAAGATGGTTTAATAGGTGATGAGCTTTCGTGGACCAGACCTACTTCCTCAGATCAAATAGCAGAAGAAAATTGTCACAACCATATATAGCAAAGGATACAATTAAAAAAAAATGAACACATATGAAAAGGACAAATCACATTTCAGAACAGAAGGAAGATGAGGGGGGGAATCATCTTGAGGTTAGGTGGTTGTCTTTAAGAGACTATGGGTCTGTCTCCCACAGCCTCTTGGAGTTTCGTATCCTGTTCTTACCAACAACCAGAGAACATACCACACTAATACCAACCCTGGTACCTTCCCTTGCAACAAACCCTGTTGCCAGCTTTGTCCACATATTCACTCTGCTGATACCATTATTGGACCTAACCAAGTGAGTTATAAGATCAAGAACACACATTCCTGCGCATCCAGAAATATAATTTATGCTATCATGTGCCGAAAGTGTCCATCTGCTATGTACATTGGACAAACGTCTCAGACGCTTCGCCAAAGGATCAATGCCCACAAAACAGATACAGGCAGTCCCCAACTTACGCTGATCCGACTTATGTCGGATCCGTAGTTACGAACGGGGCTTTTCTCACCCCGGAGGACGCAGGCGGCGGGACCGCCCAGACGCTCCCCGGTCCCGCCGCCCGCGTCCTCCGGGGCGAGAAAAGCTGCTCGGCGTCAGCTGGGGGAGCCCCCCCAGCAGACCAGGGAGACACGGAGCAAAGCCGCGGAGGATGCGGGTGGGACCGTGCCCCCCGCCCCCAACAGACCAGGCTTTTCTCGCGACGCCTGGGGTAGAGCAGCTGGGGCACTGCCCGGTTGGTCCCGCAGCGCCGCTCCTCGGCGTTACTGGACCAACCCAGCAGCACCCCAGCTGCTCTGCCCCAGGCGTCCTGATTCAGCTGCTGCTGGTCAGTTTCAGCAGCGGCTGAATCAGGACGCCTGGGGCAGAGCAGCTGGGGTGCTTCTGGGTTGGTCCAGTAGCACTGAGGAGGGGCGCTACTGCACCAACCCGGCAGCACCCCAGCTGCTCTGCCCCAGGCGTCCCCAAGTCAGCCGCTGCTGAAACTGACCAGCGGCTGACTACATGAAGCCCAAGGCAGAGTTGCTCTGCCCCGGGCTTCCTGGAATCAGCCGCTGATCAGTTTCAACAGCAGCTGACTTGGTGACACCAGGGGTAGAGCAGCTGGGGTGCTGCCGTGTTGGTCCTCGCAGCGCTGAGGTGCGGCGCTGCGGGGACCTACCCAACAGCACCCCAGCTGCTCTGTCCAGGTGTCCAGATTCAGCCGCTGTTGAAACTGATCAGCGGCTGATTCCAGGAAGCCCAGGGCAGAGCAATTCTGCCTCGGGCTTCCTGTAGTCAGCCGCTGGTCAGTTTTACCAGCGGCTGAATCTGGACACCAGTTCCGACTTACATACAAATTCAACTTAAGAACAAACCTACAGTCCCTATCTTGTACGTAACCCGGGGACTGCATGTATTAGACAGGATTACAAAGAAAAAACAGTTTCTTGCCATTTCAACCAGAACGGACATTGTCTCAACGACTTAATTACCTGCATCCTGCTTCAAGGATCTTTTAAAACTGCACTTGAAAGAGAATCCTCTGAACTCTCATTCATGCTTAAATTCGACACTTTACGCTTGAGTTTGAATAAAGAATATAATTACCTTACCCATTACAAAGATAGATTCCCCAATTATCACCTCTAATATCATTAGCTCACATACATTTACCTTCCCCTCCCCATACCCCTTCTGTTCTGAAATTTGATTTGTCCTTTTCATATGTGTTCATTTTTTTTAATTGTATCCTTTGGTATATGTGATTGTGACAATTTTCTTCCACTACTTGATCTGAGGAAGTGGGTCTGGCCCACGAAAGCTCATCACCTAATAAACCATCTTGTTAGTCTTTAAAGTGCTACATAGTCCTGTTTCCTAAATGTTGTTCTACCTTGATTTATCAGCTGGTAGCTCAAAGACTAAATGTTCCTTACTATCCCTTCTGCCCATGTCTGGGAGCTGTTATTAATGTTGGTGTCAACTTCATGCTCAACAAAAGTTTCTTTTCACAGAATACATGCTGGAATAACAACTAAAATAATTGTCAATTCATAGTGAAATACACAAAATAAACCATCTAGCCTAACCTCTACAAGTACCTGTCCCAAAAACTGAACACCACATCATAACAACAGGACCGAGTAGGATTCAGCAGAAGGCTTCACTCTTGCTACCATCACTAGAAGCAGATAAAAAGCTTGTAGCACTAACATATGATTGTTTTGATTACTGAACACCGCCTTCACAGATTTGACAAGGAACTTTGAAGACATGTTTCATGTCTGGCTGCTTTGTCACAGATTGGCGTCTGATGTTGGTGTTCTGGCTTTTATTACCACATACCAATAAGCAAAATGAAAGAGCCACTTGCATCATTTAGGAATGATGAAATAATGACACAAGAATATTTCCAGAGTCTTGTTTTTAAGTACTGTACACTGAAGAGGACTTTGGATGTAAAGGAGTTAACACAACTAGGAACTGGGTACTGTTTTAAATCTCTATCACGGTACTATCCAGTTATCCATGGAAAAAACTTTTCTTTAGCCTTCCCCGATACCTTTTCCCCAAACTACCTGTAGAGAGATAGTTTAAATGGATGGTTTAAATGGAAGACAGGCAATAGTAATTTAATCCATTTATGCCACCGTTACATCTTAACTCATCACCCCGCTGTGCAGTTCACGTGAGTATTGAATTGATCTTCTATAGAAAATCATTTGTTTTGGGCAGTGCAGTTTTACACTAGTCTACATTTTCACTTTTTTTTTTAACTTTTCATACATCAACTCTTCGCTGTTTTTCATCCATTAATGGGAAGTTTAGACTAAGAACAAAACCAGACTTAGCTTTGGAAAGAGGAAACAAAGGTGCTATGTGTCACTAGATACCTGAGAATCCAGGAACAGCAAGGGATGCTCTAAAGGACCATAAGTGTGCAGATGTCTTTGATAGACAATGGATGTATCCTCTCTGTGGAATGAACATTGACATCTCTCTGGCCTTTAGCCAGCACTTCCAGATATTTTCCTCTGTCAACCAGCATTTTAGTAATACAGTAATATGCTGGATTTATGCATAACAGACTCTTGGCCATGTAAGTGGCATGTTTTGCTTTAACATAAATGTGTTTTATGTGAAGTGATCATGCGCTTGAGTTAAATTGTTTTGTGCAAAATTGGATTACATTCAAAATAAAGTATGTGATCCATTTTGAAAAAACAGTTTTGGATTTTAAATCAGTTTGAAAGAAAAGCACTATTGTTTGTATAGGTGGTTTGCTAGAATGAAAACAGTTGCATTTATTATTTCGGATGCTGTTGAAACTTATAACATTTGTATGGATAACAATTTTTCTAAGCATACTGAGTTGAAAAAGTGTTTGACGGACTTATACCCTTAGTTATCTTGCTTTTCTCCTCCATGTCCTATGCAATTTTAATGCCCTTCTTTTATTTCTGGTTCTTTGTTGATTTGAATGAAAAGGAAAATGTAGGCTATGGAACAATGGGGATTTTTTTTTTCAAATGCCACGTTAAAGCTGAAGTGCCCGCCCCCCCCAACCTTTATTTGCATTTGCAGAAAATGAATAGTGGTTCCTATATGCAGCTATTGCTATTATCGGGAAGGGATTTGGCAGTGTTAGTGTTTTATCTCATGGTCACTGAATCCTGTTGGGTGGAATGAGGTTTGCAGTTCAAAGAAATTTTTTTCCCCACATTTTCATAGTTTAAGAACTAGAACACATTTCTAGTATAAAATTCTGATGGTTTCTTTCTCCTTACATCTATTTTAGCTGTCTGATTTAGAAAAAATGCCTCAGTTCATTGGTGTATAATGGGGAAAGTGTGATTTTATTGACATGGGAAATAATCCACTGGGGCATATAAGATGTATATACTGTTGCTTGTATGCTGGGTTCAGTTTATTGCTAGTGTAACTGGGTGGTAAATCCACATTCAGAGGCCTTGGGAGAAGAGGGAGGTGCAGATGTTCCTGGTTTATGTAGCTGAGGCATGCCCACCATTTCTAGAAGCTGTGTATACGAGGCTAAAGGGGGAGGGTAACTACATTCAGTGTCTGAATCAAGGTAGCTACCAGTTTGGAATCA
Organism: Pelodiscus sinensis; assembly: GCF_052426305.1. Classification (NCBI taxonomy): domain Eukaryota; kingdom Metazoa; phylum Chordata; order Testudines; family Trionychidae; genus Pelodiscus; species Pelodiscus sinensis. Next base: position 9,963,587 of record NC_143080.1, on the reverse strand, counting down.
TAGAATCATAGAGCTGAAGAGACCTCAGGAGGCCGTCAAATCCACTCCCCTCCTCTAGGCAGGACCAATCCCAACTAAATCAACCCAGCCAGGGCTTTATCAAGCTGAGACTTAAAAACCTCTAGGGATGGAGATTCCACCCCCTCCCGAGGTAACCCATTCCAGTGCTTTACCACTCTCCTAGTGAAATAGTTATTCCTAATATCCAGCTTAGGCCTCCCCCACTGTAACTTGAGCCCATTGCTCCTTGTTCTGTCATCCGTCACTACTGTGAACAGCCTCTCTCCATCCTCTTTGGAACCTCCCTTCAGGAAGTTAAAGGCTGCTCTCAAATCCCTCCTCACTCTTCTCTTCTGCAGACTAAACAAGCCCAAATCCCTCAGCCTCTCCTCGCAGGTCATGTGCTCCAGCCCCCTCATCATTTTGGTTCCCCTTCGCTGGACCCTCTCCAGTGCGTCCACATCCTTTCTATAGTGGGGGGCCCAGAACTGGACACAATACTCCAGATGTGGCCTCACCAGAGCCAAGAAAGGGGAATAATCACTTGTCTGGATCTGCTGGCAATGCTCCTCCTAATGCAACCTAATATGTCATTAGCCTTCTTGGCTACAAGGACACACTGTTGACTCATATCCAGCTTCTCATCCACTGTAATCCTCAGATCCTTTTCTGCAGAACTGCTACTTAGCCAGTCGATCCCCAGCCTGTAACAATACTTGAGATTCTTCCATCCCAAGTGCAGGACTCTGCACTTGTCCTTGTTGAACCTCATCAGATTTCTTTTGGCCCAACCTCTAATCTGACTAGGTCACTCTGGACCCTATCCCGGCCCTCCAGCTTATCTAACCCCCATGGTGTCGCTTTCTGGGCAGCGTTCTGGTCCTGTCGCCTCTCAGATCTGCAGCAGGCTTTGTTGTAACACTGGGCGGTGAACAGCCATCACAGAAGCATGATACACTTTATAGTATGCACTTTATATGCTGATTCTGAAAGCGATCTGGCAACATGATTGATGATTGCCACATGATGCACATCAAGAGCTGAATGAAGAACCCAGCTGTCTATGGCAGTGACCAGCAAAATACCTCTGTCCAGTCCCTGTTACCAACACACTAAGGACATGTTTATACTGCAGCTAAAATCCCTGTGTCTAGCCCGTGACAGCTGACTCAAGCTGAGCGGCTGTTTAATTGTGCTGTAGCTATTTGGGCCTGGGCTCTAGGACCCTGCATGGTGGAGAGAAACATCCATAGTGCAGTTAAACAGTCCCCTAGTCCGAGTCAGCTGGCATAGTTGCGGTGGAGACGTGCCCTGAGAGACATCATCACAATCAGGTCTTCTTTGTCCCTTTCCAGCCACTCTTTTGGAACAGACCGAATTGATGATTTTTTTCTATATTCATAGGAAATTACTGACTACGGTGTTGTATATGGTACTGTTAGCCGCAGGTCCTGGGTGGGAATGACTGGTGTGTGTCAGACTTACATGCCATTTAAGCGAAACCCACACATTACACTTCATTCTTTAGGATAGGGCTATTTAAAAGGGTTTTCAGAGCTCCATTTAAAAAGTGTCTTCCCATAACACGGGTCATCACAAAGTGGCAAACTTCCATGACCTGTAATGGTTTCCAAGAATCCATCTTGGAAACCTTCTCAGCAGCTATCAACTATTGTAATGCGGACTGAGCCGAAAGGCCATGGTGCAAGATGCCCTCCAAGAATCCTGCATTGCCCTTACCTGAGTGACAAACAACAATTTGTTCCTCAGGCCTGTGAATTTAGCTTCCTTCTCCAAATCCTTTCTGTTGCTTGTAATATGTGGGTTTGGAGTAGAGGTAAGTGTAATGTGGCTGAGAGATTCTCCGGTATCTGAGAGATCACATAAAACATCTCTCCAGTCATTTGAAATTAATCCAAAAAAAGCTGATTGTAAGTTAATAAAGTTATTCCTTCCTTCAGAAGAAAAAGGAAAAAAAGATTCTAACTATTCTCAAGTACTAAATATTAAGACACAATTGATGAAGAAGCATTTTCAACCACCATTTTAAAGAAATGTTTTTACCCTTTCATGCCAACTGCCACTTACTGGCAAAACCATTGTACCTGGACTGTTGACAAAAACAGATGTAGAAAAGTGTGCCTCTGAAAAATACCAATTTAACACCTAAAATTCCTAATAATTGATACCAATATACTTAATAAAATAAAACCTTAACAACATAAAATTGTTACTCCTCAGAGGATGCTTGGCCAAACAGCTAGGGATGCAACAACTGTACACTTCAGTACAGGTTATACCTTCCTTAGCTTGGACTCTCTGCTCTGGCAACATCTGTAGTCCAGCAGGACCATGGATGTTCCTGGCCAGAGTCCAGGTATAAGGAGGTCGGGCCGTGGGGGAGAGAGGACGTGATTCAGCCAGGAGCCCCATGTTGAGGGAAGGGGGCGCAGCAGAGAGTTCTGGACCCTGCTGCTGGGCGGTACCGGAGGGCTGGCAGTGGCCACAGAGTCTCAACAGCCATGGAGCCTCGGTCCCAGCAGCCGCAGAAGCCACGGCAGCCTCAGATCCCTGGCAGCCCTAGAAGCCACGGAGTACCAGCAGCCCAGGAGCTCCAGCCTGGGGAGCCATGGCCGAGCAGGCAGTAGCAGGGCTCAGCTGGAGTCCTAGTCGGGGGCAGCACGGGCCATGTTGGGAGGGGCCTCCCCTCATTCCGCAAATTCCCTTGTTCGGGACCAGTCAGGTCCCAAGAGGGCCGGACAAGGGAGGCCCAACTATAGTTCATTGTCCTTACTGTCTCGATTGCAAGTTTAGCTTGTATAAGCATATCTTCCCTTCGACTGAAGGATAAAAGGATTTACTAACATCATAAGACTGATATCTGTTTGAGCACTAATGTCAGTTTTCATAACAAGGTTTTTCCCCATTGGTTTTGGTGGATGAGTAATCGAAAGGAACTCATTCAGTTTTGTCTTTTAACTGAGAGAATATATAGAACTAAAAAGAAATGTCTATCAATTTGGCCTGGCAGTGAAAGGGTTATATAAACCATTTACATTGCCAAGGAAACTCATGTTTGTGGCCATCCTTGATGGCTGTGTGTGCTTGGAAGAATTAAAATGAGATTTGTGCAGTTTAGACAGGGGGATTGAATTTAAGAAATGTTTGCTATGCAGCAGCTGTTGTCAGTCGTGTGTGAGAGTGTAAGAGTGTTAGCAATGAAGCTCATAAACAACTCTACTATAATATGGGTCTGCACTTCTGCTTGTATAATGTTCAGAGCTGCCCATTTTCTTAAGAAACAGGAGCCGTTTTTAAACCAGGTAATGAAAAGATGAGTGTGCTAAAGGATTTAATGGAATTCCACACAAAATCTGCTATGTCGCTGTCACAAAAACAGTAGTTCTTTTAGCTAATAAGTTTGTGTATTTCTTAAATTCTTCAGTGCAGGAGAACCATTGAGCTGTCTGTGTAAAACATTAATAGCTCCCTTTGAAGTAAAAGCTATGCCTGGAAAGGATAATCATCCTTATCCTAATTATGTGATCTGCATAAACTCCTGAAGTATAATTTACAAATCTGAAAGGGAGGAAGCATTCAAACTTTTAAATAACCAATCTCCTTTGCTTGAATATTTCTTTGTTAAACTTTCTAAAGAGCTCTGAGGGATGAGTTTCTTGTTTGGTTGTATAGCATACTTTAAAGACTAAAATTCTATTAAATTTTGTCTGTTTTTTTTTCTTACATCTTGCAGAGCAAACAAGTTGGAAAAACATTTTATTTGCAGATTAAGGGGCTTTTAGCATTTGCACAGAGGTCCCTTTTCAGTGTTCATTTACATGGCTGTAAAGTGAGTTTTAATTGCATGTACTATCACACATAATGGCCACTTTGCACTTGCAGAGTGGTGTAAAGAGTCTATAAGGAAACTGAGAATCAGGCCCCATGTTTTTAAGGGATTTTGAGCAGATTTCAGTGGTTTTTAATGTGAATAACTTTCATTCATTGTAAATTCAATTCTTTCTAATTACAGTACCTCAACAACTATTCCTCTTCTTTCTGGCAGCAAAGGTTTGATTTTGGTCAACTATAAGAATGGAGGAGCACGAAGGATGAAGAGCATATTTCAGAATTTAAGAAAAACTTATTCAAAATCACATTTTCTTTTTTGTTTCATCTCTTTTTTCTCTCCCTCCCTCCCCCCCCCCCCCCCCCCCGGTTATCTTTTGTCTAAATTTTATATTCACCATGAAAACAATAGTTCCCTTTTTTAGTTGCTTATAACTTTGTCAAAGTCAGATTGAAATGGTACGTGCTAGCTCTTTGCCTCAAATATTTTGGAAAGTGACAGTGAAAATGATTCAGCCACTTCCAAGAATGAAATTATAGAAAAATAGGTAAGTTTAAAGAAGGGCTTTAGTACAGGACTATCTAGAATGGCCATCTCATCATGTTTCTGGCTATGTCTACACAATAAGTTTTTTCTGGGATACCTCCAGCATCCTGGGAAAACTCCACCACATCCAGGAAACACGTCTGCTCATCCACATTTTTTTGCGGAAGAGCAGACACGGTTTTTTTGAAGCCCTGTCTTCCTCCTCTCATGAGGGACAAGGGCTCTTCCAAAAGAGGAGGCTTTTCTGAAATTTGGTTTTCTGAAATTTGGCCTAGCTGAAAAAACTATTTGTGTACCTTTTTCCGATAGATCAGTATAGTGTAGACATAGCCTCTGTCTCTGACCATGGCCATCAGCAGATGTGTCAGGGAAAGATGCAAGAAACACCGCAGTAGGCAGATATGGACTAATCTGCATTCCGTCCTTGGCAGTCTCATCCTTATGCCTAATAGTGAGAGATGAATTTAAGCTCCATAGCAGGAGTTTTGACATCCCTTTCAACATTAGCTATAGCATCTAGTCTTTGAAACTTTCTAAATTCTTGATCACAATGCAATTGTAATGAGCTACGCATTCTACCTATGCACTGTATGAAAAAGTATTTCTTCCTAAATTCTGAATTTGCCACCTTTCAATTTAATTTCATTTAATGTCCGTTTTTGGGGTGCTAAGATGACGAGAAGGGAAATAGTCTTGCGTTCAACACACTGCTGAGCTGGGTCCATTTACTTGTCCAGTTGACAGAAAGAACTTGCACAGGCCCATGCAGGAACTCTATGGAGGAGACGTTTATTTAATTAATTACATTACATTAAAAATAGCACTTTTATTCACTTAATATTAAGTGAATAAAAATGCTCGACTGTAATAATTTTGTTTATCAGCTACTTCTCCAACTGAGACCATCATGATGCTAAGCAACTAAAATAATAAACACATTGAATACGTCAGACTAAATATTCAAAATCCTGAATAGCAAGCAATGTAATTTCCATTTATATGTAATTAATAGAAAGTATGCAAATGCTTATCTTCACAGGAGTAGTGTCAGTGGGTTGGTTATGGTCCAGGTAAGAGAGGCCTTTGTCACGATATAGTGGCACAAACACCTTTTTGGGCTAGAGAGCCCCCTGTAGTGCAGAGGAGGATATACCTCCACAACGGAGGCCAGGTCTGCAGTACAGCATTTTGCGAAAAAAGGCTGGTTGGCTAGGGGTATAAACCCCTCGTGTAGATGTAGCTCTTATCTACTAAAGAGCCTTTTGTTAGAATAGTTGGTGATGTTCAGCAAGTTGGTTTAACTATACCAGCAGGAGTTCTTTCTCCTAGTTTGTGCAGCATCTCCAGTAGAGGTCTCTTCTAATACAGCTTTACCACCAGAGCCTAGAGGGTACAGCTAGACAGTAGTGCTATTTCAGGATACCTCCAGTATCCCAAAATGGTATTCCACATCTTTTGAACCAGCCCATTATTTCAAAATAGATTTCGAAATAACGGGCTCACTGTTCCAACATCCCTGTAACCCTCTTTCCGTGAGGGTTAAGGGACGTTTCAGAATAGCGGTTTATTTCAAAATTTGGCACTGTTTAGACAGCGCCACATTTCGGAATAAGCTATTTCACAATTAGATTGAAATAAGATACACAATTTGTGTAGCTCAATTGTATATCTTATTTCGACCTACGGGTGCAGTGTAGATGCCCCCTGAGAGTACAGACTAGCCCTAAATGGTTCAAAACAAGGATTGCCAATCCTCCACAATTGTCCTGGCGTCTCCAGGAATTAAGGATTCATCTTTAATTAAAGATTATGTCATGTGATGAAACCTCTGGGAATATGTTCAATTAAAATTGGCAACCTTAAAACTGACCCTCTCGTTTGGAATACACACGATGGATAATCTCACATAGCTCCACCTCTTGCTGAAATGCCACCCACATGCTCCAGCTGTTTTAAAGTGTGTGATGATATCAAGGAACTGCCTTGTAATACCATTTAAGTGAGACTGTAACCATTTGGATTGGTCTGCAGTAAACATTCAGCAAAAAGGCATCAATTCCAGTATCACTCTTCTTCCCCTAATGTAACATCTTGGTGCAAAAAGCTGGGAAAAGACTCCAGGGGAAAAAACATGTTGAGTGTTTGAATGCTGTCCTGGGCACTTGATAATAAAATGTGAGAGCTCTTTTCCTGGATGCCATCCCACAATTGTTTTCCTCAGAAGTTTTGTTTCAAACTGCTCTGAGCTTTTCACTATGCGACATGTCAGCTCTTGTTTTTGTTTATCCAAAAATGAATTTCAGATCATACTCATTGGTTAACAATGAGAAACAAATGAAATGTGTAGCCAACAGGATTATTTTTAAATGTAATCCCTCCCAGTGCTTTTCTTGGTAATCAAAAACAAGTGTGCTCTGGTTTCTATTGTTACAAAGAACAGAACTATTTTGGGATCTGGCTTTTTCCAGGAAAATTCTTTGCTACTCCATTTATCCCATGACCAGATGAAATGTACTGTAAGTGTTTTCAGTGTCTTGTAACCACATCACGCTTTTAAAGCCCCGCTTTATTGGTTGTCAAGCAAAATGGGCTAATTTCTTCATAGCAGTGTGATCCAGTCTCATTGTTTGTTACTTACATACATTGCTCTATTTGTCCTACTTTTCAGTTGGTTGCAGGTAACCATCTCTGCAGAAAGTGCTTCATGTTAAACAATGAGTAAATTACATTTAAAAGCCAAACTGAAGCACTGATAAATGCTGCATTTGAAAGACCCGTGCTCACTGTACAGTGGAAAAGCCAATGTGTGTTAAAGTTACCATAGATACATTGCTCTGCATGGTGCAGGAAATGAGATGCTATGTGTGCATATGATTAAAAACTACATTCATTCTAGCATAACGAGAACAGAACCGCAGCACAGTCCCCTTCTGCCAGAAGGGCAAGCTCAGCACGTTACATTATCACATTGCCAAAGAAACAGAGTCTAATCATCAGGAGGGAGGTTAGCCCACTCAGTCAAACCAAACAGACATCAGGACTGAGATGATCCCTAGACTCCCCAGACTTTTCCTTGAGGGACGGTGTTGTTAGTCTAGTCTTTTGTTTCATCTAGACCAGACTAACACAGCTGCATCTCTATCACTACTTTCCACAAGGGTAGGGATATGTTTTCTAGCACCCACATATTTACATACAGTGGAGTCACCTACCTTCAACTGAGTGCAAAAAAAGTAGACTATTTAATCCCGTAGTGCCCAACCAGTTCTGAAGAAGTAGCCAATATAGTGGCTACTACTATAGTGAACTAGCCACACTCAGCTGGCCAAATAGCCACTAGTGGCTGGTGTGTTGGACATCACAGATTTAATCTATTGTTATAATGCAAACTAATTTCTGCCATGGACAAATAATGTTGTTTTAGTGACGTTATCTTCTTTAGAACTGAGACTTGTTTCTCTTTATCCTTTTTGCCTGAACATTTAAATTTTCTATAAGCAATTTTAACTGTCTGAATATATGGATGGTAATGCCCAAATAAGGGAGATCTAACATAATTGAAGAAGAGATCTGTTAATATTCACTTAAAATACATTGTTAAAATCCCAGTTATATAGCTGGAGTCTTTGACTGTATCTGCTGAAGTTTTTGTACAAGCAATTAAATAATCCTTTCAATTGGAAAAGCATCTATAAGCATCTCCATTTCTATTCCTCTTATCGTTTCTGACCATCAGCAGGAAACCAAACTAGTACAAATGTCTTTGAGGCATGAGAGAAGTGTTACCAAAACACCTCATTGTTTCTAGCTGTGTGCAATTACTGCACCCTGTGTTTTCCAAACTTTCATTTCATGCATGATCTATTCAAATTTCTAGTAACTTCAACCTTTAAGAAACCAAAGAACTGGAAGGAAACATACATTGTTCATATAGGTCTAAGCAATGTGAATACAGCTTCTCTAATATTTTACATTTACATTTTTGTCCACCATAGGATCTATGACACTTCAAGGTCAAAAGTCATCATCTATAATATCACATAACATACAGATTTACTTCATCTCAGCTGCATATGAATGCCAGGACTTGGAGTCAGGTCTGATAATTATTTGCTTTTTCTTGGCAGCCACTAGCTCAGCCCACTTAGAGGATCTCGCTTACCTGGATGAGCAGAGACATACTCCCCTACGTACGTCCCTTCGAATGCCTCGGCAGAGCATGGCAGGGGCCCGCATGCAACAAGACCTAAGAGGTAAGGATCAGCTGAAGGATTTTTGTGCTGCCTCATACCATCGGTAATGGCCACATGGCTGTGACTTTATATGGGACTTCCTGGGAAAGAAATCTTGAGAGAAGGTGTAGCAATATACTCAAGTACTGCTACTTCAGAGGGATAGCTGAGTTACTCTGTAACTGGAAAAACTTAAAAAACAACAAATAGTCTTGCAGCACCTTAAAGACTAACAAAACATGTAGATGGGATCATGAGCTTTCGTGCAACCCATTTCTTCAGGTGACTGGAGCCTTTAAAGTTCAGATCCAAGAATAAATAAGGGAAGGGAGTGGGGGAAAGGAAGGGAGGATAAAAAGTGAATTAGAGTGTTCAAGTTACAAGAAGCTGATAAGAACAGTGTGCACCTTCTCTAAGTACCCATTGTTTAGTTGGTTAAGTCATTAGGATGTGGAAGGTAGTGTGCTAGCCAGCCAATGTCTTTATTCATACTTCTGTGATGGAAATCAAGTACCGATTGTTTGTCGGTAGCTTGGCCATCCAGCAGTGCAAAGGGAGCTAGATAGAGTATTGCTGAAGTATCCTTTCTAGTTCCTTTAGCTGTCCTGTTTGATTAGAAGTAAATGTGCTATATACAGAACTATGTGCTGGCAGGTTATGCATATGTGTTCAGCATTGCAACCTCTTACACCTATTATTTTCCATTTTATTAGACTTCAGTTCATTTGCGTTTCAGCAGTTACTGCTTGTGGTTCAAAGTTTGGGTTGTGGTCTTTTTAACTATTTTTTGTGCCCTCAGACATAGTGTAATCATAGTATCTGAATGAGCATATGCTGAAAAGATGCTTGAGTCATGGGTTGTTGGTTTCAGCTGTGTGGGACAGCTTTCTGCTGTTGGTTTGCCACAGGGCCATCCTATGTTTGTGTATCTGCAAGGCACATGGTGCTTATTAAGAGTCCATAAGTCTTTCCTCTTCTCCGCTGGGTGATGTGCTTATTTTTACTTTGAGGAGCTGACCTACTGTCTCAAGTAAGGTCGTCTGGAATGTGTTCATCAGTCCATGCAAGACTGGTTTCTTGTGTAGCAATCCTATGGCACTGCAGGCTTGGCCAGTTTTAATTCTGATGGGGATTTGTACAAAATACACAACCCTTGACTGAAAGAGAAAAGTCATTTTGTGTCATCTCGGATCACAGTTTGTACTGAAATCACATTGGCTGGTGATAGTTATAAAAATGTATTGGCAGGCAGCAAGCGAAGAAAGCAAACTTTGACAGACAGAATTTCCATATGTTCAAACTGAGCAGCTTGCCAAGCCTTCATAATTTGAAGTGATTGCATCCAAAACATTCAACTTTATTGTAGGAACAGAATCAAATTGTTTTCCAGACACACTTTTTAAAAAGCATGCAGCACCACATAGTTTCTTTTCTTTTGCAGTTAGGCCTCCATGTGAATAGCAGCACCGCTCCATATTTTTGTCTCTTTCTGGTTCTAATTGTAATGACATGCTAACCCAAGAAAAGGGGAGGGAGGGAAAGCACTATAGATAATACCACTATTTGGAAGCCTCTTTTTTCCCTAGAATATCTGATTGATTGTTTCTGAGAGTTAAAAAGTTCCAAATGTTTCTGTGTAACAGCATAGAACTGGCCTGTTCTAGTGAGCAGGTCTTTGAGCTGGTGTGCCAATTGGAAATCCTAAACTTGGGCCCAATCTTAATATGACACATCTTGGGGATTTGTAGAGATGGTTCCAGTCTCTAGTGGAGCAAGTAGCAGCTTCTGCTCTGAGAGCCAAGGATTATGACTGCTGTTTAACCCACTAACTCCTCATGCCCAAAATTTAATTTTTCATCGAAAGGTGGACATTAAACATAGGGTTGCCAGGTGTCCAGTTTTCGCCCGGACAGTTTGGTATTCTGGTCCCCCGTCCAGTTAAAAAAAACGGACAGTTTTCCCCTGCCACGTCTGGCAAGGGTAGGGGAGTGAGGAGCGTGGGGCTTTTTAATGGTGCAGCACCTTCGCCCCTCCCCAACCAAGTTTGCCATGTTTAGGATTTTTGTTGAAAGCATCTGGCAAGCCTAATTAAACAAGGGATTTTTCCTGTCTGTTCATTTTGTCTGTTAAACTAACCTGTTTGAAAAGGGGAAGTGCATTTCTTCTCCAGCTTAAAACTAAAGGCTAAAAGTAGGTAAAATATTTTGTATAAGTGGCAGGTGTTAAACTGAATACTAAGTGCTCTTTTCATTTTACTGTCATGAGCCAGGGGAATTTAAGGCTAGTTTAGTTTAATATAGCTTAACCCCTGCAAGGTAATAGTTACAAGGTACCCTGAAGCAGAAGTCTGTTGGAGAACTAAATACTGAGTATTAAAACATTCCCAGATTTGCCATTATGTTTCCATCCCAAATAAAGGAAAATCAATGGTAATTTACTATGTACAAAATTCTTGTTGTCCTCTTCTAGGAAATATTTTTGGGAAAAAGGATTGGCTGGAGAATTCCTGAGTGCTGCAACTCTTGCTTTAGAGTACTAAAGTATGGATACTATGATTAACCAAATGATTTAACCAAAAATACTGAACCCCCCCCTCCTTTCTGTCCCCCAAAAAAGAACACCTAGCAAAAAATTCCGTTGAGGGGAAAAAAAGGGGGGGGCCAAAGCATAAAAAAAAAAAAACTGTGTGGCCCCTTTAAGAAATGTGTTTGAGGCTTTTTGGCCATAACAGGCTGCTGGCGGCCATCAGCCATCTTGTCTCCCTGCTCCAGTCCGGACAGCTTTGCTGTGGAACCAGTAAGCACCCGGGATTTTTGCCTCCTGGACAGGAAAAAATCAGAAAATACTGGACATTTTAGGTGTCCAGTATTTTCTGAATTTTTTTACCAGACAAGAGGCAAAAATACCACACCAGACACCTGGCAACCCTAACCATGATTAATACATCAAAAGCTTCAGAGGCACTGCCACAGCACCTATTGTTAAATCCAATAATTTCCATTCAAATTCCTCATTTTCATGTGCTTGTATGTTTTCCATGTTTCGTTGATTTTTCTGAAAACTTGATAAAAAATTGTTCAGTCATCTCCAAGGATGTGATCAATAAAAATAGATATTGATACACTGCTAAATGTATGCTAGGTTCTTCACAGAAAACAGGAGAATTCTCTGAAGCGCTTGCAAGCTTATTGGAATAAAAAAGATAGGGTCACGATTCTCCAGTGTTTAATGTGCCAACCTTTGCATGCTGCTGTTAACATCAGGTAGGAGATGACAGTTGACATTATTGTGTTCTTCAGAGCTACATTTCAGTTTTAATAAGTATAAAATCACTCTTGTCCAGGTGTTGCTCTCCTGATATTTGCAATACTCTGGTTATGTGGCTTAGTACCGTAGGGACTTTATATTGGACAGCAAGATATCTGTGTGTTTTAGCTGCTGGTACTAACATGGAAACTAGCTTAATACTAATAATGAACTGTAGATGCTTACTGCCAGCGTAGCTCTTTGAAGAGAAAGGAGTTTGCAAGCCAAATAATTTCCTACTGGGCATGTCAACAAAATTAAATTACAGCTAAGAATTCAGTTTTTATAGGGGAGAGTGATCTGCACAGTATAGAAGTGTGTCTCCTGTAGGTTAGGCTCAGAAGTGAAATAAATGATTGACTCTCAGCTGAGCAGTTTTTGTGCATTTGTCCATATTATTTAATCAGCCTAACTTTGGTATGATTGACTTGTTCTGCTTTGGAGGGACCCAGGACTGGAATAATAAGCATGTTTCAGATCAGGATTGAAATGTGTTTGTAGGGCTCTATCGGCGAAGTTTGCAAACCTTATATGTTCTCATAGACTCATAGACTTTAAGGTCAGAAGGGACCTTTTTGATCATCTAGTCTGACCCCCTGCACAACGCAGGCCACAGAATCTCACCCACCCACTGCTAGAATAATCCTCTCATCTATATCTCAGATATTGAAGTCCTTGTAACGATGGTTCAAAGACCCCGAGATGCAGAGAATCCTCCAGAGAATGTTGTCAGTCTCTCATTTAGAACTAAAGGTTGATGCTATATCTGCCCCCCTATTTCTTTCCAAAGAAATATTGTTTACATTTACTTCAGCAAGTTGTCTCTCAAGTTCAGGATATTACCATGGGACTGAATCCTGTAAAATTCTTCATTAACAGTCAATAGAAAAACTAGGGAAGGGTTAACAACTTGTCAGGTATAAAAAATGCAAGTTGTTAATTCATTTTGTGAATTTCAGTAAGCCAAGCAAGTAACCAGAGCCCTCCAAATTGTGCACACACACTGTGGCCTGCTAACTATTCAGATTTTTGTCCTTTTCCTTCAGAGCCCTCCCCAAACATCTGTCCACCAATGAATTAGTCTAAAACAGAAGGACCATGATACTGTCTCCCTGGTCTCAATGCCCTAATCTGTTTTTCCCTACTTTCTCATTCCCCATACTTCTCCTTTGCTATTAATAGGCTCTAGAGATGAAGGATCATTGTCCTCTTGCAAAAGTTAGAATGCAAAGGTTGCAGTTGGGAATTCATTGAAGTCCTTCTGTGATGTGGACAGTGGCACAGTCGTTTGTGTCTGACTCTTGATAACTCCCATAGTCCTGTAATTTGCTTGGATGTGCTTGGAGGGGGCTGTCTGCTGAGAATTAGCAAATACAGTAGACTTCCGATAATCCGGAACCTTTGGGACCGAGGTGGTGCCAGATTATCGGATATGCCGGACTATCAGGAGGTACTATAAGCTGGTTATATATATACTGTATACATTATATACTGTATATAAAGTGTTCTTAACCCTTTTTATTGTACATGCTGTATACAGTATACTGTGATGTTTTAGTTTTTTTAACCCTTTTTTACCCTTTTCGCTCGGTTCAGCTGCTGCCACTGTTGCCTTGTGACTCGTTTTTTTGCCAAAGCTTACTCACTAAGCTCTTGCCATTTTGATGCCGGACAATCAGGAGTGCCATACAATTGGATGCCGGACTATTGGAGTTTTACTGTAAATGTTAATAGGGGCTTTTGAGAGGCTCATCAGCCAATATCAAGAACTGAGAAGGTTAAATCTGTATCTGGCATGTATCATTGATTACTAGTCGGTGACCCTTTACATTATTTTTAAATGTTTTTGAAAGCCGTATTAGCAACGTCTCCGTGCTCTTTTCTTCTCTGAAGACATGCAGCTTTAGCCTTATAGTGTCGTTTAAAATAGACCAGGCATCAATTTAATAGAATGTACAAACCAGTTCGTTCTGAGGAATGGTGTGAGAACACTACCGGATTCAATTTAGTCAGCACAGTAAAATGAAATATTTGGGGCCTTTTCCTTTGGACCACATGGAATTAATATTCTAGCATTTGGTACAAATATAACTTTGGTGACTAATGAAACAAAGAACATAGCCTCAGCACTGATGTCCAAATGGCTGTGGCACTAAATATTTTCTTTCTGGCAAGGTATTTACCGACGTTGCATACTGTAAATAGACCATTGAGACTACATCCAGTTATAGGGGAAAGGTTTCACGTAATTTGTTCTTCTCTTAGGGTATGTCTATACTACAGAGTTTTGTCAGAAAAACCGCTGTTTTTCCGACAAAACCTGAGTTACATCCACACTGCAATTGCGTTCTTCTGAAAGTAAATTGAAAGAACAGAGGGGTTTTTCCAGTGTTGATAAGCTTCTATCTATGAGGAGCTCTTTTGGAAAAAGGCATGTGTGGACGGAAAGAGGGAGTTCTTTCAAAAGGAGAGGAAAGAGGAAAAAGCACAGGTACCGTGGTGACCACTCCGTCCATAGTAATCATAGCTTACATGCCAGATAGCGTCCATTCAGTGTGGACGCTATCTTTCAAAAAAAGCAGATCTTTTTTTCAATGCACGTTTGTGTGTGGACGCTCTCTTTCAGAATAAGTTTTTTTCTGAAGATCTCTTCTGAAAAAAGGTTCTTCCGAAAGGAGCCTGCAGTCTAGACGTAGCCTTTGTCAGGCGTTTCTGCCTGATAGGTACAGGATTCATAGAGAGGTCTCAGGTAAACACTTCTACTAGGCACTGAGGAGGGATTTGGGGTAAAAGTTTGGAATTCATGTCTGATTAGTAAAATGCTGGAAGGGGAAGGAAAGAAAACCATCATAAAATGAGTGGGGGATGGATAGCAACCTGTTCTGTTAAGAAAATAATACTCTATCTCAAAAACAGCTGACAAATTAACTAAAAATCAGCAGCAGATAGTGTACAAACGCCTGGATGGCTGTCAGTAGTCAACCTTCCTTGTTTTTATTAATGTTAGTTTTGAAAGCCATAATTTCTAGGTGTGGGCCCCTCATGTCTTTGGTCCCTGGGGTGAATTGAGGCATTCTCAGAAGAGACTACCCATGATTATCAGCATTGGCCGTATATAATTCCCGACAGTTGGAAAGTGAGAGTGTAATCTTGAATTGAAGGCAATCTATGTGGTTAATGCAATTCTGGATTATCCATCAGAATGAGGCGTTTCGGACAGCAGTGAAGCTGCCTAGCACACTGGCCCAGCTATTTGGTTGAAAAGATGCCCCCTGATTCCCTTCCATGACCTTCACTTTTTTGGCCATAGAACACCAATAAACCACTACTGTCATCATAACTATTATTTTACATTTAAAAAGCAACTACAGGCAGTCCCCAGGTTACGTACAAGATAGGGACTGTAGGTTTGTTCTTAAGTTGAATTTGTATGTAAGTTGGAACTGGTACATATTGTAGGGGAAACTCTAGCCAAACATTTCTCCAGAGCTCAGTTTTATTCTCCCACACCTCACTTCCCTCAGTCCCTTTATTCTCAAGCTGAGGTGTCTGCTGAGAAAAGCCGCTCTGTGTCTCCCTCATCTGCTGGGGAGGAGGGCGCTAGCTTCGCGTCTCCCTGGTCTGCTGGGGGGAAGCAACTAGTGCGGGGTTGCCTCACCTCGTTTGTAAGTAGGGATCCGATGTAAGTCGGATCCATGTAACCCGGGGACTGCCTGTATATGCAGAATTTATTTCAAATGTCAAACAGTCAATGCTTAAGAAATTTAGACAATTAAATGTCGTCCTACAATGCTGTGCCTTATGCAGCAAAGTGTATTCCCATTTGGTGTCCAATTCCCTTTAACGCCTTTGAAAAAGATCTACTAGTCTCCTAGTCTCCATTCCAAACAAGGTAATGCGTGAGATCAATTAAAACCAAAATATAATAGTTATATGCTCAAAAGGAAAATGTATTTACCTAAGTAAAAAGACCTGTATACTCTATGCTGTTGAGATATAAATATGCCCATCCGTCTCTTTCCCAATGACCACAGCTTTCATGAGGCTTACAGATGTGATCTGTGAGCACTATCATATTGCTGTTTGTATAGTAACGCAGACAGGGGAGTTCTGGGCATGTGACAGGATTAGCCATTGTCTGTAAATTTATCATCACTCCACAGGGGAAAAAAAACTTTATTTTTAGATTTAGTAGGTGAGTGCAGGAAAGTTGTCTCATTTTGACCAGATGTTGCTGCTTTAATTAGCTGTATTTGGACTATTCAATTCTCTAGGGGGCATCTGAACATTCATATTTACATCAAGACACAAGTAACACATTTTAATGCTGGAGCCTTCTGCATTAGAATTTGTTGCTTGGATGTTGAATTTTCTATAGGAGTCAAGATGTCTTTGTCGTTGTTTATCTTCTTGCCCATCTCTGTTATCGTTGGCCATTTTAACACCTTTTCTCCAGCTTCCTTTCACCAGCTGGTTTGTACTGTGGCATGTAAATTTGTTTGAGATGATCAAAACTAGCTACAGATTGCAATGCCTGTGACTAATGACATTCTGCTAGTCAGTTCGGTGGTACGTTGTCCCATGGAAGATACTGTATCCTTTTAGAAGTTTTAGTTTTGTCTTTGATCTTTGGGTGTTCAAGGTTGAGCTTGAATCTTGAACTCTTGTGAACAAGTATAGTTAGATGTACAGTATCTTTTGCAATGTAACTGCTGAGGATTAAATATTTGACATCACTATACAGATTATAGACAAAGTTGTGGAGAGACAACTCTGAGTACTTAGATGTTTCAGATCTTCTTGATCTGTTTAACTCTGTCTCCCCTGATCTCACCAGAGCTGTTGAACACATGGCCCAGTGTTCAGAAGAGATTGGGCACGCATGAGAGCTAGCACGTATAAAACATGAAGTGATATCAGTAGGCTGGAGAGAACAGTGGTATCTCTCATTTGTGATATGTGTTTGCAAGTCTGGGGTTGTATTGGATCCTAGCTGCTATGACAGTCAGATAGGCTGCAGATGCTAAGGGTGTGTCTACACTGTACCGTTATTTCAAGATAACTAGGGTTATTTCAAAATAACAATGCGAGTATCTACACAGCCATTGCTTTATTTTGAAATAATTTCAAAATAACGCACGGCTTATTCTGAAATCTGTAAACCTCATTCTACGAGAAATAAAGCCTGTTCTGAAATAGCTATTTTGAAATAAGGCGTGTGTAGACGCTCCACTGCTGCTATTTCGAAATAGTCCCTCCCCAACGCCATTCTAAGTTATTCCTCCCCAGTGCCTCCTGGGGCTCTATCTTGAGATAGCATGTCTACACACGGGAAGCCTCCTCCGACTAATTTTGAGGCTTCCCTGCAGTGTAGACGTGCTAGGTCGAAATAAGCTATTTTGGAGTATTTCTTATGGGATAGCTTATCTTGAAATAAGCTTGCAGTGTAGACGTACCCTAAAAACATATTTAACCATCCACATCTGGCTAGGAAGGTATAACATTTCTTTTAGCTGATATATGACTTTGTCAACTCAAGGTTGGATTTTACCGCAATGGGTTCTCCTCCATACGGCTACACTTCAAGTCAACATGACAACTTATGCTAGAAAACACCTTCTTTACAAGTGGTGTATCTGAGGACTCCAGGAACTGTGATGGCTGCCAATTGTATTCTTCCAAGTAGAACTGAAGATGTTGGTTTTCACGTATGAAGCCTTAATGTCTTGGCATCTGCCTGCATGAAATCCCACCTCTCCTCATGGCATATCACAGTAGCTGTGACTGTTGGAGATGATCCAAGTAATGTATCCTTGATTTGGAAGATGTGAGGCTTGTGGTGGAGAATTAACCATAAGAAACTTTGAGTTTTGCAACCATCTTTTCAAATAATCTAGGACGTTTTACCTGTATGGGGAGTGTTCAGGAAAGAAATAGATGAGATTCCCACCCCCAGGAGCTTTCTTGGTCTGCTTTATGGTGCTCTCCATTATTCCATCTCCCGTCCAGTCCAGGGTTGTTTGGTAATGTAGACAAATGCCCATTGCTGCTCATCCTGACATCACCTGTTCTTGCTTGTGATAGAAAGTCACAATTTGAGCCTAGGTCTCTAATGGCTAAAATTATTGTAGTAGCCTCCTGGACCACCTAGTAAATAAACAGAACATCTATTTAGTCATTCTTTGTCTTTAATACACTAGAGCAGGGTTTCTCAAAGTCTGCGAAACGACTTTGAGAAACCTACTAACTGGCCACTCCAGTGTGTTTATTTACTAGCTCCTCAGGTTTGCCATTTGCTGCCACAGGGGACTGCGGGAAGCAGCGGCCTGGCTCATGCCGCTCCCCTTGGTTGCAAACAGCAAACCGGAGCCAATGGGAACCATGAGGCTCCATGGCTGCAGAGCCGGTGAATAAACACACCAGAGCGGCCAGTCAGCAGGTTTCTCAGAGTGGTTTCGCGGACCACTTTGAGAACCCCTGCACTAGAGTCTTGTGACCATTCACTGTCTTTGTTAGATTTCTGGTTTGCTACTTGGAAAGGCCCCATTGCAGCCTTTGGAAAAAGTGTGACAGTGTGTTTTTATTCCGTTATATATATATATATATACGGGAAGAAATAATAAATCTCTGCAACTTGGCAAAGTTTAGAGCTTGTTCTAATGCTTTCCAAATGGAAACTTTTATTTCATAACAGCATTGCTGCCTGAATGCAAAAAAAAAATTTTTTTTAATTGTCTCATCAGGTATATCTCTAGAATATTTTATTTACATGTATTGACTTTGTATTTGACAGTCTTACCACCTTAGTCAGTTTACTCAGTCAAAGAGCTGAGTAATTAGTCAGTAACTTTACTTGCCCCTTAATATAATAAACCTCCATGTGTGCTTATAGCTATAGCCTTGAAAAGACATGTTCACTGTTTTCAAGAGAACTGGTGAGCACAGGGTCCATATTTAGTGCTCTCAAGGCTGTTCCCCACTCTGGCACGACGAATGCAGAAGTGGGGTCCCGCAAGAGCACTCCAAAACCTTACCTCTACAGGCTCTGGTACAAACCCCCTCCCCCCCCCCCCCCAAATCCTGATACCCAGATTTTGGGGAATCTGCTGCCACACCCAAGTAATTCCAAGCAAACCAGGGAAGAGATCACTTGGGAAATCTCTTCCCTAAGGTAAAACTCTCCCCCTGCCCCAACCTTCATTTTGCTTGGAGTGGGGAAAAACAGAGGGGATCCACAGACAACAATGGACATTGCCCTTGTAACTAGGCACTGAGCCCTAAGGACACAATGATCAACCAATCCTGGTTAATTACAAAAGAAAACAATCCTTTATTATCAAAACAAAACTACAGTTGCAAGCATATTAAAGTGGCTAGATGGAAAGAGCCACCAATTGATACAGATACTCAGGGAAAGTCCTGGGCTAAAAGCTTAGTTACAAAAGGGAAAAAACCACTTAACAAGCTCAGACATTATTTCCACATCCCCAAACAAGGAAAACAATCTCCCTCAGTACTTGGAAGAAACTGCTCTGAATTTCAAACAAAGAAGAAAAAGGAAAAAAAAACGCTTCCAGTTTGAAATTCCGACCTGCATTGTTATTGGCTGACCACCAGATACCTGGCTAGGTACAGGAGACATTAGTTAACCCCTAGTCAGCACTCCTGAATATAACAAGTGTCATACAAGTGTTCCTACTATGAGAAGAGTTTTTTCAAAGACATGAAAGGGGTTAAAAAGTGTAATGTTCCTGAAGCAGTTAAGGTGAAAGTTTTATTCTAAGGAGGTGAACAGTGCATAGAGCTCCCAAAATCCTATTGCTGTGTGCTCTGTTGAAAAGTCCTGTTTCAGGATCTACCTCTATAGGGAGGTTTTGGTCTTTAACATTGTCTCATATAAAAAACATTTTAATGTAGATTCCATAACAGTGGTAGGAACTGTCCTTACTCACAACTTGTTCCCTGTGTAAGAATATAGTTCTAGTTTTAATTTTAAGGACGAGCTGGTTGAAAATTTGAAAGTGGAAGGCAACTTGCATGAAAGTGATCATATAATGATAGAAACAACGAGCAGTCATGTGGCACCTTAGGATGCCTCTAGACTGCACCGTTATTTCAAGATAACTAGCATTATTTCGAAATAACAGTGCAAGTGTCTGCACAGCTAGTCTGTTATTTCGGAATAAATTTGAAATAATGGACAGCTTATTCCAAAATCCGTAAACGTCATTCCACGAGGAATATCGCCTATTCCGAAATAAGGCATGTGTAGATGCTCCACTTCTGCTATTTTGAAATCGCCCACCACCAGGGCCATTCAAAGTTATTCCTCCCCTGTGCCTCCTGGGGCTCTAAATCAAGATAGCACATCTACATAAGGGAAGCCTGCCTCAGACTAATTTTGAGGCTTCCCTGTAGTATAGATGTGCTATTTCAAAATGTGCTATTTCAAAATAAGCTATTTCAGAATAACTATTCTGGAATAGTTTATTTCAAAATAAGCTCAGTGTAGCTCTACCCTTAGAGACTAACAAATCTATTATATCACAAACTTTTGTTGGTAAACCCACTTCATCAGATGAGTTGGAAAATACAAATCCAGGGTATATATAACAGCAAAAGCAGTTACCTTTCAACTGTAAGACCAGTGTTAATGAAGCAAATTGAGCCAGGGTGGATGTGTCCCTTTCATAGCTTTTGATGT
This sequence comes from Pelodiscus sinensis, assembly GCF_052426305.1. Taxonomy (NCBI): domain Eukaryota; kingdom Metazoa; phylum Chordata; order Testudines; family Trionychidae; genus Pelodiscus; species Pelodiscus sinensis. The sequence continues at coordinate 9,942,949 of NC_143080.1, read as the reverse complement.
GTACATTTAAATATCAAAGGCAGAGAAAATTGCCTATGTAATGTGTTAACCAATTAATATTTTTATTCAAGACCAAATTGATAGTGTCAAACTTGTAAATGAATTCCAGTTCAGCAGTCTCCCTCTGTAAGTGGGTGATAAAATTCCTTTATAGGAGTATGGCTACTTTTAAATCCATTATTGAAGAGGTTAAAATGTTCCTCTACAGGTTTATGTGTTACCGTTCCTGTTGTCTGACTTGTGTCCATTTGGCATAGAGACTGTCCAGTTTGGCCATTATACATGGCAGAGGGGCATTGCTGGTAGTTGATGGCATGGATCACAGTAGAGGATGTGCAGGTAGATGAGCCCCTGATGTTGTGGCATATGTAGTTAGGTCCTGTGATGGTGTTGCTTGTATCGACGGAGTTTGTTGTAGGGGTAGGTTCCTGGATGAGTGTGTCCGAGGTATGGTGTGAGGCCGCTGGTAAGTATTTGCTTAAGGTTGGGAGGCTGCGTGTAGAGGAGGATTGGACTGTCACCCACGGTCTATGAGAGTGAGGGATCATTTTCCAAGATAGGTTGTGGATTGTCAGTGACGTGCTGTAGGGGTTTACGAGCAGTAGGATAACCGTAAAAAATGCTCGGTGTAATTAAATTCAGTACTGTTGTAATTTGATGTACTATTTAAAGTTAATTTAACTTTCTTACTTCATTTCCCAGCAGAAGGCTTTGTTCGTACCATTATCACTATCATACTTTGCCCTCAAGAGCTAACAGTAGATCTGCATGGGGCTGAATTGCTATTACTTTTCCCAGATAGGAGGGGAAGCATTTGAGGAAGCATCTAAAGAAATGCTACAAAGGGCTTTTTTCCTATTGACCTAAGCTGCTGTTCAGTTATTTATGTGTGCATTTGGTGTAATGGCTATTGCTGAGGCATCTGGAAGCCACAACCTTTCAAACAAACAAAACAATCTTAACTGGAGACAGTTTATGCGAATGAAGTATAGATTCTGCCTCTAAGACATTCTCCCCAGTTCTACCTCAGTCTGCTTCCCTAACTGCCCTCCTCTGCACCTCTTCATGTTTTTCCTTAAAATATGCAATACAGGCATATAAGGTTCACGTGGCCATTTTCATTTGCATCTTGGCAAACAAACTGTCAAACTGAGCGGCTCCAATCTTTTTACAGCTTGCTGTGTGATTTAATTATACATAAGGCTTTTGTGAGGCGGTGAGGTCACATTGAAACCTCAATACCAACTTAATAAAACTCACCCGAAAACCTCTCTTCCAGCTGCCACTCTAAACCAGGGCTCTCCTCCTCACCCTGGGGTCCCAGGTTCCTTTCTTCAGGTGCAGCCCAGCCAAAAGACTCAGACCTCTCCTCTCCTATTCTTTTTGTTAAAGGATTGAGGTCCCTCCCTACCAACCACTGCTCAGGCTGAAGGACAAAAGAGATAATTTAACAGTTGAGGGTAACACCCTCCATGTCTCTCATTCATACATTTGAAACTCACAAATTATTCCCCACTCCCTGTGTCTAATTTTATACACACTAATGATACATACAACAGTGTAAGATAAAGAGAATCAGTGGATCGTGACATGAAGATTGATGGGTTACACAAAATGATTCGCTCAAAACACTTTTGAGATATGTATATTCATGTCCATGAGTCCAGTTCATAAAGCATGGGGGGAGGGAGAGAAGGAATCCGTCACAGCTTTGATTTGTCTGGGATTATTAATTTACTTTTTTTCCCCCAAGATTTATTTTTTAGCAATCTTTACGTTCCATGTCGCAGTCAAAAAATCCAGGATTTTCAGGTTTTTTCTTTGTATAAAGAGTAATACATAAAAGACAAACTCTCCCATCATTTATAGCAGAAGTGTGAGCATAGGAGTTAGATGGGTGTACACAAGGAATTTGGCTTTAAAATAGTACTGTCCTTTTGAATGCAGACTTGCTTTAATAAGTCATGTTTTTAAGACAATTTTAGTGCAACTTGGTTTCCATGTGATTGGTTTCCACTATAAATTTAAAAACACTATAACAAAAAGAGAATGTAAGGCTATCTCTAGACTACGCTGTATTTTTCCGCGGGAATTTGCATATCTTCTTCCACTCTCACTTTGGAAAGCGGAGCTTTTGAAAGTGAAAGTAGTCTGGAAGCATTTTTTTTCAGGGAAAAAACCCCTTTTTCTAAAAAACCGCTCTTCCTTAAAAAATGAACTTTAAGTGATTTTTTTCGAAAAAGGGCTTTTTCCAGAAAAAAACACGTCCAGACTACTTTCACTTTAAAAAGCTCCGCTTTCGAAAGTGAAATTGGAAGAAGATATGCAAATTCCCGCGGAAATTTGCATGTCCTCTTTCGAAAATACAGCGTAGTTGAAATGTACCCTAAATGTTTGATACAGTAAATAAGTAGTGCTATCCCTGTCCCGGATTAGCCTCTGATCGAACTACTCAGATTATTGTAGAAGAAAGCAGAGGAGTCATGCTGTTACTGTTATAATAATACATGTGTAATTAAGTAATAAGATGATTCCCCCAGCTAATAATGCAATATTATTCATTGCTAAGTGGTGATAATAATAATAAAATGATAATATCCCTCCCTTAAAGGTCAGGAAATTATTTTCCAAGGAAGCAAGATTTTTATCTGATAAATGAAGTTTACAGCAGAGTCCAGACAACTGATGGTCACGCCACTTGTTTTATTGTAGGTAAACTGAATAAGAGCCCAGTACCAGGTATTATGATTGGACCACACAGTACATTTGCATCACTGTTACATTTTGTAGTGGTGGTTTAAAGTGGGTTTGTTGGGGATTAAGGTGTCATTAACCTAATACAATGCCTCTGGAGAAATCTTCAGTGAGAGGATTTTGGCATCCTTACGGGAAGATATAAATGTTTGTTTTGAATTGGTACCAAAATGTAAAAAGCACAGTTAAATAAGTATCAAACAGGTGTTAATAAATATGGTGTGTGTGATATAAAAGAGGCAGTCTCAGCTCTTGGATTTATTAACACATTTGCATAATCTGAAATCATTATAAAGTTTTTACAACGCTTTATTTTAACACAGATTGGGATATTTTCAAAGATGCAAATGGTGCTTTCACTGGGAGTTAGATGCTTACCATATATATCTTTAAAAACCTCCCCCACTGGAGTTATAATTCTGTAGTGTGAAGATGAAGATTACAGCAGCATGAGTCATGCTGTGTGACTAACCTTTCTGAGGGGGGAGGGGAGGAAGAATTACCTGCTGCCTTTGTGGCCACGTTATGAAATGTTTTACTTAAGAGATCATTTTAGCAATAACCTGTGAAGATGCAAAGAAGGTCAGTGCCAGCGTATGCGTCGATCAAAATTTGTGCAGGTTTATTTGAAGCATTCCAAACTGCAGCTCTTGTACACATGGTATTAACTACACTGGTGGAATTTTTTCAATATGAAGTATGAATACAATTATTGTGCATTCTAGGTCTGTGCTTCCTGTGTATGTTGTCCTGAATATAAATAAGGCCAAATTTGGACTGTGCCTCTAAACAGTCTAGAAACCAGTGTTTATTGGTTTAGATCTTGTTCTAGATCTGAATAAAATGTAACTATGAGCTGAATCCAGACATGAGGCGCAATCTTTCATGGGGGAGTGATTCTAGTCAAAGTCAGGACCCTGGCACTGATTAGCATCAAGCAGAGTACAAGCAAATGCTGATTTCCATGCAGACCATCCTATAGGAGAGGATCTAGCACAGGGGTGGACAATAATTTTGAATGGGAGGGGCCACTACAAGATTTTGGCAAGTGGTCAAGGGCTGCACTTCTGTGGAGGGGGTGCAGGGTCTGGGACGGAGGTTGGGTGCAGAAGGGAGCTTGGGATTGGGGACTGGGGTACAGGGGGGAGGGGTCTGAGAGGGAGTTTGAGTGAAGGAGGGAGCTGTGATCTGGGGGAGGGGCTTGGGGTGTATGGTCCAGGAGGGGGTATGGGTGCAGGAGTGGATTCTGGCCTGGGGCAGGGTCTCTAGCAGGGGGTGTAAGGTCTGAGAGGGAGTTGTGACCTGGATGAAGGGGGTGCCGAGAGTGAGTGGTGACTTCGAGCAAGGAAATGGGGTTCAGGGTCAGGTATGGGTTATGGGTGCAGGAGAGGATTCTGGCCTGAGGGAAGGGTGTAGGAGAGGGTACAGGGTCTGGGAGGGAGTTGTGACCCGGGAGAAGGGGCAAAAGGGGTACTACAGAGGGTATGGGTGCTGGCCTGGGGCAGGTAGTCAGAGGGGTGAGGGGGAGTGGGGTGCCAGAGGCAGGCTCTGGCTGGGAAGTGCTTACCTAGGCAGCTCCCAGCCAGCAGCCCTGCAGAAACCTGAGATAGACTGTCTGCTGCAGGCTACTCGCTGCTCCACATGGCTCCGCTCCGGGCATGGCGGGGGAGGCTTCCCACACTGTGCCTACCCCCAGCATAATTTCTCAGATCCTATTGGCCAGAAATTGGCCAATGGGAGCTGAGAAATTTTGCTGGGAGAGCAGGCGGGGGCAGCGTGCAAAGACTCCCTTCTCCCTCCCCAGCTGGCTCTTTAAAAAATATGAGCTGCTCTCTACTTAAGGGTTCTAGCAAGATGGCCGCAGGCCGGGCCCCGTGGTTTGGCAGGCCTGATCTAACCTGCTGGCAGTCTCTTGCCCACCCCTGATATAACAGATGTCAGTCTCTGTATCTTTCCACCCTGCTAAGTTTCAACAAAAAGAGACTTGCCCTTTAACTATTGCTATATTCTCCTGTGTAAAATTATAATTCCTTTTGTTTGTCTTAAAACAAAGGTCTTAAATATTCTGAGGAATTCTGAGTACAAATGGTTTAGGGAGAAAAATGACTTGCCAGCCCACCTCTGTACCCTTCACTGCCTCATTGAGTCTACAGTTGAAATTAGGGCTCAGAGGAAAATGGGTATAAGGTGTGGAGGTCATTTTCAAGAACCCAAAGTACAGGAGACTAATCTTCATATCTTGAGTTAATTGGATCAGATACCACATTCCTTTTCCTCCTATCTACAGCTTCTTAGCAGTTTGAGCTACTTACATTTAGTGCCATTGGTTTGCTATTTAAAGTCTGCTGAGGTCTGCGTAAAAGTGAGACATAAATCTTATTGCCTGGCTGGATTCAGTTTTATTCTGTGTGTGTTGTGAGCTCTTTGAAAAGGCAGTGTTTGTTGTTTAAATGTCTGCTTTTCTACAGTATTATTCTAAATCGAATCATATACTGGGCTTAGAAAATCTTCATGGTTGCAAAAATACGCTCTAAAATGTTAGGGATACAAAGCACATAAAGTTTAGAATTTTTATGCTTATTGTCAGGCAAGAGAGTGAGCTAGATAAGTTCAATCTTTTACAGTTCTGGGGGGGGTAGATTTATTTTGGTAAGCATAGAAAAAATAACATCTCTATGCTTTTCTGTTAATGGCATAATACCTGAGGTACCGCGTTTTCTGTTTTATTGTTCCAATTTATTAAAGCCATCTATTTACGCTGTATTGTGGATACTCACATTTCTGTATTCATTGCTTGCTCTGTTGGGAAGCAACAAAACAAACACAATGGCCCGTAAATTCTTGGTGTTTGAGGGTGGGCTGCCCTCTCTCTACCCTTGGCCAAGAAGTCTCCAGACAGAAGTGCAGTAAAAGTCACTGGTGTAGAGGAGCTTATAGCTGCATCAGATCCTCTGCAACTGTCAAGGTACATTCTAAGCCTTCCACGTCAGCAGCAAAATTTCCAGTATAGATTTTGTATTTTCAAGGGCAGCAGGGCTTGGTTTGAAGGAGGCTGTCTCTCCGATCATTAAAGGTAACAGATTGACCAATTTTATGAAGCGCATGTTTGAAAGCAAGTTCGAGTTACAAGTTTAACAGTTATGGAGTGAATAGAGAATCCGGGGACAAGTTTGGGCTGGGAGGTGGGTGGGTACATAATGAGCAAGGTTAGTAACGTGCTGCCCAAGCCCAGTGCGCTTATTCCGTGCCCTCTTGCCGCGTTACATCATGTACCCAGTGGGAGTGACCCACACATAAAATTGTCAAGGCAAGTTAATTGTAAAGCCTAATGATTTTAATGTTAGCTCTTTAAAATGAGAACAGTCACCCTTGGGCCTGTGTCTCTACAGACATGTTTTAATTTTTTTTTCCCCCTAGAGAACTGAACTGAGCATCTTGTGCATTTAAAAGCAAATTGTGACAGTTTATTCCCTTTGTGGAAAAAATGGGCTTTCAGCATCCTGCTGTAACCACAGCAAGGGAGCTATGCAGTAAATCTGCAGACAGTGGTTTGTGCTGCTCCCCTATAAGTCTTGTATTACCAGCAAGCAAACATTTAAATGTTCAGAATTCAATGAATAAGCAAACATCCCTCGGTATCTCTCTTAATGGAGAAGGTGTAGTTTGTTAATAAAAAATGAAGAGAAAATATGCATTGAGTCCTTTTGTAATGGCTGCTTTATACAGAGCCTAGCAATTTAAGTTGTAGCAAAATTGGCAGTGTTCTGAACCAGGGCTCTGAAGAGCTAGTGTGAAAACCTTGTTACCGATGACCTAGGTAGGGGGGATGTTGGTTTTTTATGTAATTCTCACAGTAAGAAGAGATCTTTAAAATAAGTTTTATACTTTACAAACTGTGACAATCTGTAAATCATGGTATGAATCACCAAGAAACCGGTATTTGATATTTCATCGATTTGTCACTTGTTTTGCTTTGCTGATGTTATCTATTGGCAAGTTTGAAGGTGAGGAGGTAGGTTTCACACTGGCAGGGACAGGGAACCTAGAGGAAAGGTGAGCATGGTAAACAAACCTTCTGGCAGATGCTGCTGCTCCTCCTTGCTGTCTCCATTTTCAGAAGCCCTTGTGTTTCAGGAAAGAGTGACAACACAGGTTTTTTTGGAGGTTCTCTCTAGCTGACAAGGTTTGTGGTTAACACAAAATATGGTGATTTGCTGTTTGACTACTTACTCAGTAACCTTTAAATAGAGATAAATGTTATAGAAATAAAGAACTGAGTGACATGGCAGCCTCTCATTTCCTTCAGGAAAGCTGATGCAGCCAGGAGTGGCTTCAGAAGCTCTGTTTCTCCCTCTAATTTCCAGCCAGGTGCACTTCCACTTCTTCCTGTCTCCCTTCTGGGACCATGGCGACCAGTGTTCCCTGTAAGCTGAGCGAGTGGGCGGCCACCTAATAATGTTCTAAATCCTGCCCAGCTGATTAGCAGAGCGCCCGCAGCTGCCAGCATATGTTTGTATTGGTGGTGCACATTCACACATGCATCAGTGCACATAACAACATTTATTCCACACGTGGATGGAAAAAAATTAGAGAGAACACTGATGAGGCACCAACCCTCGATTAAAACTAGGAAGTTAACACAAATATATACTAGATTTCATGACAGAGAATTCACATCACAACCCACCTTTTCTACCCAAAGCTTTAAATCAGAAATTAAGGGAAATGTCTCCTGCATTCCTTGCCACCTTTATACTGTGTCCAGTATTATCAGTTGACATGTGCCAGCTCTCAATAAGACTTTCAGGTTCATCTCCAAGGCTAAGTCTACATTACCAGGTTATTTCAATATAATAACTCTTGAAATAGTTTTTTTTAAATAAGCTTATTCCTCTTCCAAAGCAGGAGTTATTATTTCGAAATAACAGGCTTGGTAGTGTGGACGCTCGCCTTGCTATTTCAAAATCAGGGGAGTTATTTCGAAATAACTCCCCAGTGTAGACATGCCACAAGATAGTAAAAAATAACCCAACTTCATCAAACCTTAATAGCAACCTTGGCAATGTTAGAGCAGATTACTGTCCCAAATACTAGGAAAGTGCAACCGTCAGATGTGCTGATCTGTTGATTGATACAAGTGTGTATAATGTTAGTATTGAGAGAGAGAGAGAGAGAGAGATGGTAATTGTTCTTTTCTGTTAATATAAAACATTAGGATTTATGCCTTGTATTTTATGGATTATTTGATATTAATATAGTGACAGAAAAACATTATTTTGTGGTATTTTGGTTATTTTTCTTACCCCCAAAATTATTGTAAAGATAGTGCCAGTTAAAAATGCTGAATGTTATCAAAATCGTTCTGTAGGCAGATGTGCCATATACAAAACACATGCAGAGAGCTGTGGCAGAATGGCTTTCCTGGCATTCGCTAGCAATGAGCTGCTCTGCTAACTTTTGGCTTCACCAGTAAGAGGTATTGCAGCCTTTCCAAATGCCTGCTGGTAACATCTGTATACAGGAGCTGATCTGAACAGTAAGAAGAAAACATTTTCATGGGGAACAATGGAGTTATCTGAATTCACATTTTCTGCATGAGATTTCATTAGAATTTTTCTTCGTGAAGAACAAAACATTTTGTTGTGTTTTGTCCATGTGAAATGGCTCAAAGAACTTCATTTAGCTGAATGAACCCCCCTTTTTGCTATTCATGTGAACACAGTTTAACTGCTTTAAGACAGTTTTGGTTTTGCACTGTACAAGAGGACAGGCTCAGATTATCTGGCTTATATGCACATGAGGGTGAAGAGGTTTTCTGTGGAGTTGAGCTAACAACTGAAAAACACACCTTTTTGCTCTTGTTGACAGGGTCTTATCTGTAATAAGTTGCTGAGGAATAAATGCAAGCCCAGTGGTGTGAGCGTGCTAGCCTTCTAATTAATTATAAGTGATTTCATAACTATAGCTGTGTTGCCATCCAGTCCTAACTTGTATGTTCTTTCCCTGTGTTTCTTCTTTACAGTACGCTTTGCACCTTATAGACCTCCAGACATCTCCCTGAAACCACTGCTCTTTGAGGTGCCAAGTATCACCACGGAGTCTGTGTTCGTTGGACGGGATTGGGTGTTCCATGAGATAGATGCACAGTTGCAGAGCGCCAATGCCAGTGTGAACAGAGGCGTGGTGATTGTTGGGAACATCGGGTTTGGTAAAACTGCCATTATCTCTAGACTGGTTGCTCTCAGCTGCCATGGCACCCGGATGAGACAGATTGCTTCCGATAGTCCACATGCCTCCCCAAAACGTAAGTACAGTGCGAGCCCTGAAATGTGGGAATCTCATAGGTTTATGCTTAGCACCTTTCACCCATAAGGATCCCATTACAACTTCTTCCCATCCCCCAATAGACCAGAGCTTCTTGCCAAATCTGCCCTCATGGAGCCCCCATTAAACTTTATTGTTCATGTGCCAGACCCGAACAATGTGGAGCATGAATTGGTTCATGCCAACTGAGACCCCCTCGGGAATCAGTCTTTTCTTCTGTTGCCCCATGGCTTGGACATATCCTGGCTTCTCCCATTGGCCTCCTTAATGGCAAACCTTCATTCCCCTAACTTGTTACCGCCACACACATTTGTTCTGGACACATTTGATAGCAGCCTTCAACTTCCTGAAGGGAGGTGCCAAAGAGGATGGAGAGAGGCTGTTCTCAGTAGTGACAGATGGCAGAACAAGGAGCAATGGGCTCAAGTTGCAGTGGGGGAGGTCTAGGTTGGGTATTAGGAAAAACCATTTCCCTAGGAGGAGGATGAAGCCCTGGGATGGGTTCCCTAGGGAGGGAGTAGAATCTCCATCCCTAGAGGTTTTTAAGGCCTGGCTTGACAAATCCCTGGCTGGGTTGATTTAGTTGGGATTGGTCCTGCCTTGGGCAGGGGGCTAAACTTGATGACTCCTGAGGTCTCTGCCAGCCCTGGGATTCTGTGATTCTATAACATTACCAATTCCTTCCTCTATGATTGATCTCTCACCATCTATTCTGGTATAGGGTTTGGCATGGGTCATACACTGCATCTTGTGCCTGACAACGGGGTGCACATACTAGTACCTCCCATAGGTTTGAACTGACCCTGCTTTTCCTCCTGCACAGCAACAGAAATCACTTCACCCACCACTGAAACGCAGCCACCTTGCAGGTGGAAGGCAGCAGCAACTTAATGGCACCCAGAGGGCACTTAAAAGAGCGAAACACAAATGCAGAAACACTCTGTCCTACTGAAACTATAGATAAACTTCTTGCTGGACAAATGCCATTTGCTAGAATGGAATATTCCCATCCGCGTAAAAATATGAAATGAGACAGAATGTTGGTTTTTTAAATTCTGAGCAGTACCACCTGACAGACCTCAATGGACCACATGTAATGAAAAGCAGGGTTTGTTTATGTATTTTAACTAAACGCCTGCAACACACCTGCTGGGTGTGTCTCTCCGTCTATTTAGAGAGATTGTGAGGGAGATTAAAGAAGCTACAGTTTAAATGTTTTCAAACTAAAAACTGCACACGCAGTAGAGACTTGCAGCTCTGAATAGGCAAATGTTCTATAAATTTCAAATGCAAAGCACAGCAAAGAGACCCTTGTCCCAGTCAAACACAGAGCCTTTCAGTTCTTACTCCAGCACTTCCTTGAAGTAGCAGTAAATTGGATAGAGCCCCAATGAACAAATTAGAAATTATGGCTGGGGTTGTTTGTTTGCTAAGGAACTCTCAGCTCCTCATGATATGAAATAGCACATTTATCCTGAAAAAAGCCATGTATCTGTCTTTGTTTACACACATTCAAAAATAAACCATATTAATATTTTTAATACCTAAAGTGTTGATCGCGCGACCCCCAAATCCTATAAGAAGTATATTATTGATGTTAGTGAGCTGAAAGTAAATGTAACCCCCATACATTTTTTTTCATAACTCAAGCAGATAGAGTTGCTGATACATTCATATGTGCAAAAAATGAATTTGTTAATCAAATGTGTGCATTAAGTAGGTAGACAGTGGCTACCATTCTTATTGTTTCTACCAGCACACAAATGAATCATAGTTTGAGTTGTGATTTCAAGCCATAGTCAAGGGTACATTTAGGAAAATTCTGTGCTAGTAGAGTCTATGTTTGAAGAGGCTGTTGCTGTTAGAATCTTCTTAACACATTGGGATCAATGGTTATGCTATGATAAGTAAAATTTTTAGTAAAAAAAAAAAATGAAATTAACTTCCAGTTGCAAAGTAATGTAGTTTGAAAGAATTAACAATAAAAACATGCCATATATCCTGCGTCTCCCTACCCAGGCAAGCAAATCTGATTAAAATGAGACTGAGATTTAGTTACGCTTTAAAAATGATTCCAGTATAAATCATTACAGGAGGCCCGATTTCTGACCCCCTCACTTATGATCTTTTCCGTAAGTGTGGAAGGGGCCGAAATCCCCCAACTTACGTCCTCAGCTCTGCATTTTTGATGGCGTATGTTGCCTGTCGTAAATGTGGTCTCGAGTTAGGACGCCCCCGACTTGCAACGCTATCCCCGGAGCTGATCGCGTCACAAGTCAGGGGCAGCCTGTACTTTTTTGCAGATCCATCTCAATATCCTCATGCTCTTCTGACTTCTCTATTTCTTCAAAAATTATGAGGAGTCCTGTGGCACCTAAAAGACCAAGGGTACGTCTACACGGCATGCTTAGTTCGAAATAAACTATTTCGGATTTTTTTTTTCCGAAATAGCTTATTTCAAAATAGCAGATCTGCAGTACAGGGAAGCCACAAAATGAGTCTGAGGCAGGCTTCCCTAATGTGGACGTGCTACCTCGATTTAGAGCCCCAGGAGGCACTGGAGTGTAATTAGTTCGAATGGCCCTTGGGAGGAGCTATTTCAAAATAGCAGCAGTGGAATGTCTATGCTACAACTATTTCAAAATAGCTATTTCGGAATAGGCATTATTCCTCGTGAAATGAGGGTTACAGATTTCTAAATAAGCCGCCCAATATTTTGAAATATGGTGGAATTGTTGGGTAGACACTCACATGGTTATTTTGAAATAATGTCAGTAATTTGAAATAACTGTGCTGTGTACACACCCTGATAGATTTATTTGGGCATAAGCTTTCATGGGTAAAAACCACTGTGTCAATTGCACTAAATCCTGTGTTCATTTATTAATTAATGTTACCATGAAGAAAATGAGTAAGATGAGATTAATCCTTTATCTCTGCTGTTTTTTCCCTGTTAGATCTGGTAGAAATTTGTTCTGGAGATTTTCCCCTGCGTGCACCCCTGTAATACTCAATGTCTTAGACTACTTACAGAAGATGTATTAACTGCTCAAATGGATTGTTAGAAGATACCTTGTCATGTACTTTGTAACATCTCAGCCATCCTTGGCCTGTAGTCATCTGTTATCCTCTTTGTTTCGTACAGATGTGGATGCAAATAGAGAGCTATCCCTAAACCAGCCACCTTCTGCTCACTCGTCAATCACAAGTGGAAGCTGCCCTGGAACACCTGAAATGCGCAGACGCCAAGAAGAGGTCATGCGGAGACTCGCCGCACAGGTATTGAAACCCTGTCTTGATGACCTTGTGTGGGAATGTGTCCTGTTTAATTACTGAAATGGTCTTAGTAAACATCACATAATGTGTGTATTGACAGAAGATAGTAAGTGTGCAAATACTTACGAGAGAGAGTATGGGGAAGACCTTCTAGAGCCGTTTTATTACCCCAGAAAAGCTATTTCTGTTCACAATAAAATTCCCTTCACATCAAGAGTTCATTGTGTATTCTAAGGGTTCATCTTTCACAGCCACCAGACACCATATTGAAGGCTGTAAAGTATGCCATGATACAAAATGGTTACCACAGTAATTATTCCTCTTTCTTGAAGAAGGGAGTGAATTCCAGATGATACTGTTTAGTAGGAGTCTAGTGCTTGCTTGTATAAGAGATAATTGCTTGGGTTGCATGACCTATTGGATAAAGATGTAATATGCAAATGGTTCTGCTTTGTGGGACACTTGCATCTTTTTGGGAAAAGTCTACATAAAGATATCATAACTCTTTTATGAAGTGATTTGCAAATCAATTGCTATATTAACTGGAAAGGATTATATATCACGTTACCATAGGTTGACAGTTTAAGATACAGACTTGCTTTGGTGATATGTGAAAGTGGCACAGTACTGCTAAGAAATCTGAGGCACTTTACTGCTATTACAATTTTTCAAGGATACACACAGTTTGGGCTTTCCTATTTCCTGCTCCAGTGCTTGGGAGGAAAATGTCCAGCAAAGAATTAGTGCTAAATGAGTGCCAACACTTCTTTTGCTTGGCTTTTGTATCAGGTATACTTTTGCCTGAGATTTGTTTTATGTAGCACCCAGATGGCACGGCAAAGAGTATGTGATGAGTTTCTAAATAAATAAATATTAGAACTTTTAACAAGTGTTCTCTTCTTCCACGTATGGCTCTTGGGGTATGTCTACACTACCACCCTAGTTCGAACTAGAGTGGTTAATGTAGGCATTCGAAGTTGCAAATGAAGCCCGGAATTTAAATATCCCAGGCTTCATTTGCATCTTACCGGGCACCGCCATTTTTAAAGCCCCGGTAGTTCGGACTCCGTGCCCACGGCTACACGTGGCACGGAGTAGGTAGTTCGGATTAGGCTCTCTAATTAGGAGCGAGGAACAGATTAGGAACGAGATGTACCAGTAGTTCGGATTAGAGAGCCTAATCCGAACTACCTACTCTGTGCCGCATGTAGCCGCGGGCACGGAGACCGAACTACCGGGGCTTTAAAAATGGCGGCGCCCGGCAAGATGCAAATGAAGCCCGGGATATTTAAATCCCGGGCTTCATTTGCAACTTCGAATGCCTGCATTAACCACCCTAGTTCAAACTAGGGTGGTAGTGTAGACATACCCTAGGAAAGGAATGCAACTGCCAGCTCTGCATTGTTCAGTACACGTTAGCCAGTACATTCCTTGTACATTTTACATATCGTACTCCGTCAAAATGGCTAGTAAGTGAGTGCTATCTCTCCCTAAAATATCACATTTATCAAAAGACTGAGTTCCCAAATAAGAACAGAAGAATGGCCATACTGGGTCAGACCAAAGGTTTATTTAGCCCAGTGTCCTGTCTGCCGACAGTGGCCAATACCAGATGCTCCAGAGAGAGGGAACACAACAGGTAATCATCACATGATCCCTCTCCTGTCATCCATTTCCAAACAAACAGAGGTTATGGACTCTAGTCCTACCCATCCTGGCTAATAGCCATTGATAGACCTAACCTCCATGAAACTATCTAGGTCTTTTTTGACCTGTTAAAGTTCTAGTGTTCACAACATCCTCTGGCAAGGAGTTCCACAGATTCACTGTGCGTGGAGTGAAGAAAAAATTCCTTTTGTTTGTTTTAAACCTGCTGCTTATTAATTTCATTTGGTGATCCCTAGTTCTTATATTGTGGGAACAAGTAAATAACGTTTCCTTATTCACTTTTTCCACACCAGTCCATGATTTTAGACCACTATCATATTCCCCCTTAGTCTCCTCTTTTCTAAGCTTAAAAGTCCAAGTCTTTTTAGTTTCTCTTCATATGGGACCCGTTCCAAACCCCTCATCATGTTTGTTGCCCTTTTCTGAATCTTTTCCAATGCCCATATATCTTTTTTGATTTGAGACAACCACATCTGTACTCAGTATTCAAGATGTGGGCGTACCATGGTTTTATATAGAGGCAATAAGATATTCTCTGTCTTATTCTCTATCCCTTTTTTTATAGCCCTGCTGGATGTGTATCTGACAAATGTGGATATTTTTAGCTCCAATCTGCTCCTTTCCTTAAAAAGAACATAACTTTAAAAAAAGCCAAAGCTAAAGGGTGTGGCTTTGTTTCAACCAGTGTGGGACATCCCCTTTCACATCCAAAGACTGTGACTTTTCATTTCTGATCAATTAGGGAGAAAGGGAAACAAGTCATGGTTTTATGCCCAAAACTCTGACCTGCAGTACATTGGCCATAGCCCCATTTGGAAGGACTTTTAACACCCAATCAGTTTGCAATCTGACAATAAATCTTATCTTGACTATTGTAAACATGGATTAATTCCAAAACTACCACTGGATTCCCTAGCATCCTGTGTCCTCTCTGAAGTGACCAGTGCTTAGATTGATTAGTTAACCTTTATATCTTGGCAGCAGCCAGCTCATGCTTCATGGAAAACTTTGAAAATCTTTTATGAAACAATTCTGGTGATATACTATGTATGTATCATTATACTGAGTAATTTTTAAAGATATACAGAAGAGATGAGAGATTAAATAGCCCCAGTCCTAGTCTCTTTGCTGGTGGTGGGTGTGAAGGGTGTTTTCAGTGTACAGAACAATAAAGAAAAATCCCCTGCCCATTATGGAAGTCCATGAGTAAAGAGTAAAGGTTGAAGTCATTGTGGATGTAGGCTACAAATATCAGAAGTTGAAATATGCCAACAGCTTCACCTCCTCCAAATCCCTTCTCCAAATCGACTTCTCCCCTGGAGCTCACAGACTGTGAGTTTATAATAATAGAAGCAATAGGTCTGTGATTCCCTCCTCTAGGCCACTGTGCACTGTCTTCTCTATGGCTGTTTTCAGACTGTGAACTTTTTGGGGCAGCAGCTGCCTTTATCTTTGGCTTTGTACCAATGCTTAGCACATTCAGTGTTAAATTAATAATAAAAGCTGTCAGTGAGAGGTCTGTGTAAGCCTGTAGTTTATTGCTTTGCCATACTATTAGGGAGCAGCTTTTTACCGTACTCTGAGGGAACGGCTTGAAGTCTTTCATGATTTATAGTTCAGCAGTCATCAGGGAGAAGAAAAATCCTTAGAAATAAGCCAATTTAGACAACTAGCAAGCAGATCTAATATCTCCCATGGAAAACTGCAGAAGAAAATGAGTTATTGCCTTCTGAGGGCTTCTTTCCCCTCAGCACTTACACAGAAGTTACTTGAAATTAACTCCACCCATTACAATGCTGTTATCAAAAACAAAAATGATCAGAAGCAATGGGCATAAACTTGTTTCCCCTTGCGTTCTGGCAAGACTGCCACTGACGTCTTTGATTCATCAATCCCATGCTTTGATCATAAAATTGAGACTTTGGCATAGGAATGACTACAGTACCATGGAGGGAGAGGTTGCTCCTTTTGAGGGTTACAGTGATTCCCTGAAATAATTAAGGAGAAACAAAGATCTAAAGCCACGTGTAAAGAGTATTAGAAATAGCAAACTACAAAAGGTATTTGTTTGGCTCTAAAAACCTCTCTGAAACAGGCTCACTGAATTCACCTAAGTCTTTGCAAGAGGAAACAGTGAGATCACCTCTCTGGAATGTTCATGGACAACAATTCTGAAAATGTAATGCCATGGGGTATCCATGTTACACCCTCTCTAGGAGTATTGCATTCGGTGGCCCCCTACACACCATTAGTTATCAGTGTTTGGTGTGTTTGGAAAGATATTTTAGAAAACAGAGTGCTAGAAGGCTGACATCTCTTCCACAATAGGGAAGATTGGGGTGTGTGGTTTGTGGTTTTGTCTTCCTTTGGATGGTGACATAGAGGGTTAAACTAGGGATGCCAGCATGTAGTCCAATATACCATTAACCGATAAGCCTAGGCAAGTTAATCTTGCTGACTCCACACATCCCCCTCCCCCCAGCACTGCCTCTGTATCAGAGGCAGCAAGGGGGAGAGCAAGAGCTGGTGCCGTGGGGAGCTGGCTTAAAGCCAGTTCCTCCAGCACAAGCTCCGTGATGCTACCTGCCCCCCTCCTGCATTGCTGCCAATATCAGAGGCAGCAGTGGGGAGGGGGAGAGGCTTCTGCCGCGAAGCAGCCTCTGTCCACAGCGAGCCTGGACCTGCCACAGACAGAGGCTGGACCCCAGTAGCAGCCCCTGTCCATGGCAGCCTCCCCTTCCCTTTGTGGCAGCATCTCCCTGCCTCCTCCCCCGCCACAGCAGCCTCTCTCTGCAAGGAGCTCAGACCTCCACAGATAGGGGTTGCTGCCACCCCACGCTACTGCCTCTGTGTCAGAGACAGCAGTGCAGGGTGACAGGCAGCTGGTCTATGAGGGGACCAGCTCCCTCCTGCCATGTCACGCTGCTGCCTCTGGGTATGTCTACACTACCCTCCTAGTTCGAACTAGGAGGGTAATGTATGTATACCGCACTTGCTAATGAAGCCCGGGATTTGAATTTCCCGGGCTTCATTAGCATAAGCGGGGAGCCGCCATTTTTAAATCCCCGCTGCTTCGAACCCCGTGCAGCACGGCTACACGGGGCTCGAACTAGGTAGTTCGGACTAGGGTGCCTATTCCGAACTACCGGTACACCTCGTTTCACGAGGAGTAACGGTAGTTCGGAATAGGAACCTAGTCCGAACTACCTAGTTCGAGCCCCGTGTAGCCGCGCTGCACGGGGTTCGAAGCAGCGGGGATTTAAAAATGGCGGCTCCCCGCTTATGCTAATGAAGCCCGGGAAATTCAAATCCCGGGCTTCATTAGCAAGTGCGGTATGCATACATTACCCCGCTAGTTCGAACTAGCGGGGTAGTGTAGACATACCCTCTGATACAGAGGCAGCAGCGCGGGTGGCAGGGGGCTCCCCAGGATTGGGGCTGGAATACACTGGCTGCCAGTTCCGCCCCTGGGGACTATCAAATAGTCGTTTAACCGATAAGAATTCTTGCAGTTACATGACTATTTCGTTACCCGATATCTAACATTCCTAGGTTAAACTGCTCCACTTCTATTACCTTGCTGTGGCAGTTTAGAGAAGCTTGTTAGGTGTGTTGCAACCTTAGCTCCCAACAAAGATTTCTGTGAATTAATTTCCTACTTTTCTTTAAATGTAGCATTAAATGTCTCCCCTCCATGGAAATCAGAACATTTCTTACTTCTTTCCCCCTTCACCTCACCAGCCTGGCATTGACAGCCAGTGGTGGCTTCAGAGCAGTGAACTGCAGGGGACCTTTCTCTCGAGAGGTTTGTCAGACCCCAAGGCCTGTCTCGGTAATGAAGTTCAGAGTGCTGCCTGTTCGCTGCTTCCTTCCCCCACCCTCCTGCGATGTGAAATGTTGGGAGGTGGGAAGAAAAGACAGATGAGGCTAGCAGAGAAAGAGACAGAAGATTCTGTATAGGCATTCCAAAAGCATGGAACAGACTGCTCAGAATCATGAGACAAGCTTAGAAACATCATGACCTTTTAAAAAGACATATTTTCCTTCATCAGCCTTCTGATTTTGAGCCTTTGGGTGGATGCCGCCCACTCCCATGACTGTTTCAGGCTCAAAATTCAACTTTGTACAAACAAAAATGGGAGCTTCACCATTGGCTACCGGTTGAGGGATTCCATTTACTTGCGCCAAGCTCCTGGAGGACAATGGAGCTGCCACTCCATCCCATCCCTCTTCGTCCTATACGCCTCTCAGTCTCTTGCTCTTTTCTGATCCTGGGCCAGTTCTGTCCCCTTTGTGCTTCTCCATAGCCTCTTGTCCTCCATGTGTCCCCCACCTTCCCAATCCTTTTCTCATCCCTCCTGTCTGCTTCCTCCTCAGTCTCCTTCCCACCTTCCATGGACCTGAACACACCCAGCAGTTCTGCTTTCTGACACTTGGGGAGGAACACTCCCCCATCCCTAGAAAATTATGTGGGATTGTGTTTTATCTGCTATATATTTAAGAAAGTCTGTGCGTCTGTCTGTGTGTCCATCCATTTGTGACTCCATCCGTTCAAGAACTCCTCTTAAATGGTAAGAGCTAGGACCACCAAATTTGGTAGGCAGTTTCCTATTATCGTAACTTAAAGCAAAGTCAGGGTTTGGTTGCACCAGGACAATGGGATGTGCCTGGAATTTATCAGCAGACAGAAAGAGAGAGGGTCTCCCGTGATAGCAGGGACAGTTATACTCATGAGTGACTGCAAGGAGGCAGCAAGCACTCCAGCCCCAGGGAGCAGTCTCTGGCCGGCAGCATGGCTTCCACCACACCAGCATGCCAGCCAGCCACTGCCTGAGGCCACTTCTAAGGAGCAGAGAGCAGGCAGACCATGCAGCCCCTGCTGCCCCAGGCTGCCGGGCCCCAGGGAGAAGCTGGTGCAGCAGATTCTCCCCCCCCACACACCCTCCCTTGCTTTGTGTATGTATTTTTTTCTTCTAACACCCGCTGGGCAAAAAGGGGCCTGTACCAACAATCACCCAATAACCAAGCCATCACACTAATATTTAGCAATTTTCCAAAATTCAGTGAGAAGTGGCAATGCAGCTTTCCTAGCAAATGCTTTGCAAAAGTCTGAATAGGACGTGCATGGCCTCTGTCAGTCGTTTGCCACCAGGGTTGCCAACCGTCAGTAAATTTACAGACAGTCCATAAAAAATTAGCCAAAATTGAGCATGTCCGTGAAGTCCGTAAAAAAATGTAGGTGTCCGTAAATTTCGTAAAAGTGCAATAAAATTTCAAAAAACAGCAATTATTCTATAGCAATTAAATTTCTTCTGTGCTGCTTCAGCCATTTTACTGCAGAGCAGCGGAAATCGGATGTTTTAATTGTTTATTTAGCTCAATGGTTGAGGTGACATAATGTGAATCATGTGATCCAGGACCATGACTAACTAAATGAAATAGCATATTGTTCTTGTGATTTTTTTCACTTTTGGCCATTTATGTCATCTTAATATAGCATAAAAATTATGTCTGTTAAAAAATTTGTCTGTCCATAAATGTTTCCCATTTTGTCCATAAATGAAATTTCTGTGGGTTGGCAACCCTGTTTGCCACATGAAGTCCACAGGGGCTAGTGAAGGGTGACTATGAAAATAACATTTCACAGCCCAGAAAAGGCATTCCGTTTTTCTGATAAATCAGATGTACGTGACATCAAAACCCAGAAGTGGGGTCATTAGCATAGTTTAATGTCCTTTCTCCAGTGCATCAAATGACATGCTGAGCTACAGTGTTTGTAGTTCAGTCTGTTTTCAGTCTGTGGCAGGGATCTGCAGACCACAGGTTAAATTTTCAAAGGGGGCCACACCACCATTCGAAAATGAAAAAACAAAAACGGTTGAAAGCCCTTGCTCTATAGAGAGGTTACCATAGCTTTAGAAAGTGGACCAGGAAAATGAAACCAATCATGTCTCCCTTTCATAGGCCAACCCATCTTTTGTACACATCACTAAGCCGGCTAGCCCTTCGCACCAGCCCAAGGGGCACTACATAGAACTGGGTTTCAGTTCCTTCTTTCCCCATAGTGTTAATACACTTGGCCACAGCATTAGTGTTGACTTGAAGGGTCCGTCTCCACAGATAAGAGCTGTTTATGATTGCTGGGGCACCTGAAGAGAATGGGAATATTGCCATCCGATGCAGGGATGGAAAGAAAATCTGCTGCTGCTGAGACCTGAGGCCTCGTAACACATGTAAATGATGTGTTTCAGCAGGCATGTCCGAGCATTCTCAGCTGTGCAGAGGTAATGAAAGAGCCTTCCCTGTAAACAGCTTCCTCACAGACATGCACAGTCAGGAAATACTAAAATGCAGTGATGCTGATTTCCATTATTAACACTAAAATATTACTTGGCCAATGGTCTTTTGGCAGATAAATGGATTACCCTGTGTTTACTTCCAAGCCATTTTATATGATTGAAAAAGAGAGAAATCCTGTTAGATACTAAGATGCGATTAAAACCCAGGTTTGTAGCCTTGTACTAAAAGCAGGGACGCCCTGTAGGGATTTGAACATTTTTCTGAGAGTGTCAGAGGTGACAGGCCCACCATATTGACATCTTTTTGCTGTATAAGAAGACCTAAGACAGAACAGCCTCCTCATGTTAATTAAGGCTCTTTACAAAATTAAACAGACAAATTCGTGCCTATTGGCACAATGTCAAAAGAATTCTGTCCTGAGTAGAAGATGTTACATCTCACACAAAGTGCCCAGGAACTGCTTAAAATTTACCCATCCTATTACATAAACATGGCTTTTAAATGCGACATCCCCTAACTCTTCCTTTCTTCTCTTCATACTCCTCTTTGGAGGTTTGTTCGGTCCAGCTCTTCTTTCTTCTTTTACTCTTGGTGACCATTATCTACTAATGCTCCTAACTTCCCAGCCTCCTTTTTCACTTCTTGTCACCTCCGAGGTGCTTCATAATCTTCCCTTATGTACATTACTGGTCTCATCTTTCCTGCTCTATATGCACCTTCCTAACCTGTTTCTCCTTATTGTTGCATTCATCTCTTTCCTCTCTCAGCTTCGTTCCTTTACTCTTGTTGCCTGATATGTTTGGAATCATCTTCCTGTTTTTGTCTACTAACCATCCTCTTTCCTTTGTCAAATGCTTCCTTAAATTCCACCTATCCCAGGAAATCTTCCTTTCTTCTTCTAATCTTTTGTAATCCCTCCACCATATTTAATCAGATGCAAAACCCAATTCAAGTGAAGTAAAACTTAATTATTACACTATGCTGTATAGGTCTGATCAGATCAGTGGCTTGACCCTGGCGGTGTAGTGCATGTAATATACATATATACAGAGCTCGGAAACCCCATTCTTTGCAGGGGGAAATACAGATCTGTGTCTCCTCTTGAGTGATCAGGATTGAATGTTCCTGCTGAAACCTAAACACCCGGAAAAGGATGATTGAAGAGGGAAAAGAATGGCATGTTGAAAGGATGAGTGGTGGTGTTTGTTTGAGGTTGACTTAAAAAAGACACTGACAAAGGTTGGGCCGCAATAGAGAGTAGGCATGTTAAATTTCTATTAATCAGCTAATCAAGTAATTGATGGAATTTCCATTGACTACTCGATCTGTCGATAAGGGGGCGCTCGCTATTCCGTGGCACCTCTCCCTTTGAAATGTACAAGAGCCGCCGGCATCTCTTGTACATATCAATGGGAGAAGCGCAGCAGTCAGGACCCCGTGTTAGCGGTGAGTGCTTCGGTCCCTGCTCACGCTGTTTCTCTGCTGCACCTCCATCTTCCCTGCTCACCCCGTTTCCACGAGTGCAGGGGGGAGCCGGCTTCCCCCCAGCACCGGCTCCTGCCTCCCCCCCCCCCCATGGTGCCTCTGATACAGCATGGGGAAGGAGCAACTAGTCAAGTAGTTACTCGACTACGTAGTTGACTATTCGACTAGTTGCATACATCCGTAATAGAGCAATTGCAGAGGATTAGGGAGGAAAGCAAAGATGTTTGAGAGGCCAGAATAGGAAAATAGAGCAGAAGACCTTCATTTTTGTGACACTTACAAGCCTAGAGCAATGTGATTAGTCTGGGTAAGATTCAATGGCAATATGTTAATTGGAGGCCCAAACCATGCACTCTTGGTAGCCAGAAAGACGATGCACAAAGCATCTGTCACTAACTGAGAAATGAGTCACTCCTTTACCCCACTTCAGAAATGGTAGCACCTTTCCTATTGGCATTTGGCTACTGGAGTCAGTTTTCTAGCTTCTACAGATCAGGTATTTTTTTCAGCCTTGTAATGTGTTAAAAAAAAAGCTACAAAAATTGTGATCTCCATGTTTCTTTGTTATACAGCCAAGTTGAAGAGCCAGGTTGATTTGATGAAATGATCCTTACTAAAATCTCTTTTCAAGGGGTGCACAAACTAAATTACAAGTCCAGGTTGAACCTCCCTGGTCCGGCATCATTGGTATCTGACTGGTCCTGAACAAGAGAGTTTGCCGGACTAGGGGAGGTCAGGCTTCACCCTATCCCGGGGTTCCCCTACTGGCTGCAGGCCCGGCCAGTGCGTATCCCCCAACCCACCTTCGGGGCTCTGCTGTCCCCAGGCGGGGATCCCTGTCCCTGGCTGGTGAGGCTTCTCTCTGGCTACCAGCCTCACTCTGGCCAGCAGAGCTGCCAGCTGCCGGATGGCAGGGCTTCGAGCCCAGCTGGCAAGACTTCTCTCCAGCGAACAAGGCTCTGCACCACCACGCAGAAGGGCTCCACACCCCCGCTGGTGGGGCTTCTTTACAGCTGCTGGCCTCATTCCAGACAGCAGGGCTCCCTACCCCCAGCCAGTGGGGCTTCTCTCCAGCCACCGGCCTCACTCTGGCCACTGGGATGCTGCACCCCGGCCGGCGGGACTCCCTGCTCCAATTCACCAGCACACTGGCTGAGCTCCATGCTCCCAGGCCACTGGCCATGAGGGCTGGCAGCCACTGGCAACCTCTGCGCCTGGGGCTCTCTGGTCCACAGATGTCGCTGGCCCAAAGAGTCCCGGACCACAGAGATTCAACCTGTGCACTATGAGGAGTTTTAGCACTTTGTTTTAGCTACTTTGAGCACTATGGGTATGTCTAGACTACATGCCTCTGCCGACAGAGGCATGTAAATTAGACTACCCGACATAGTCAGTGAAGCAGGGATTTAAATATCCCCGGCTTCATTAAAATAAAAATGGCCGCCGCACTGTGCCAGCTCAGCGGATCATCAACACAGCATGCGAGTCAAGACGAGGATCAGTCGACAGGGGAAGCCTCTGTCGACTGCTCCCTTATGCCTCGTGAAACGAGGCTTACAGGAGTGGTTGACAAAGGCTTCCTCTGTCGACCAATCCGCATCTTAACTCATGCACTGTGCTGACGATCAGCTGAGCCGGCACAGCACGGCGGCCATTTTTATTTTAATGAAACCGGGGATATTTAAATCCCTGCTTCATTAACTATGTCGGGTAGCCTATTTTATACACCTCTGTCAGTAGAGGCATGTAGAATCATAGAACCATAGAGCTGGAAGAGACCTCAGAAGATCAACAAGTCCAGCCCCCTGCTCTAGGCAGGACCAATCCCAACTAAATCAACCCGGCCAGGGCTTTGTCAAGCCGAGACTTAAACACCTCTAGGGATGGAGACGCCACCACTTCCCTAGGTAACCCATTTCAGTGCTTCCCAACCCTCCTAGTGAAATAGTTTTTCCTAATATCCAACCTGGACCTCTCCCACCACAACTTGAGTCTAGACATACCCTATGAGAGGTAGAAGGAAGAGCTCTGAGTTCATACTTCTGAGCTACAGAGAAGGAGCGAGAGAGAGAGGTCTCTCTCTTTCAGGATCCACAAAATTTTGAACCGAGTCACTCGGAAATATTTTCTGTTTTTTTCCAAATTTCAAAATAGAAACTTGCAAATTGCTTAAGAGCCCTAATTCTACTGTACACAGAACTGTACAGATGGTATGTC
Organism: Pelodiscus sinensis; assembly: GCF_052426305.1. NCBI lineage: Eukaryota > Metazoa > Chordata > Testudines > Trionychidae > Pelodiscus > Pelodiscus sinensis. Next base: position 9,918,925 of record NC_143080.1, on the reverse strand, counting down.
ATGGCTGATTGGTTTCATGATCCCTTGCACCAGCATGAGGAATCATCTGAAGTAAAATATGTATGAAACAAGTTTAAATTACTTTGAAACTGTCTTTACAAAGAAAAGCCATTGATATTTGCTCTTTAATGTAAAGAGTGTAATGTCTTGACTCCTTCATATTTTACACGAAATGACTTGACTTTGATTTTAAAAAGTTCACATAGTAATTACTTGCTCCATCCTCAAGAAAATAATATAAATACATTTTAATGGAATCTTTTATTCCAAACTCACTTGCATTGCTTGCTTATTCTTTTCTTCTCTTCTGTGTAATCTATATTTAGAGATTTAGCATAATGTGTAGAAGGTGCTGGAAAGAAAGCATTTGAATCTGGCTAAACTGAACTTCTGCAGAGAACTCTCAGTGCTTCCTTCAGCATTGATGTGACATTCACCAAAAACAAGAACAGAAGTAAAGTGAAAAATCTCTTGGGCTACATCCATACTGCAACGCTGTTTCAGGATACCAGAGTATCCCACATCTTCACAGCAAGCCCGTTATTTTGAAAGATAACTGGCTTACTTTTCTGATGTCCCTGTAAACCTCATTCCATGAGGAGTAATTGACGTTTCAGAATAACGGGTTAGCGCCAAATTACAAAGTAAGCTACAGGTAGTCCCTGACTTACAAACGGGTTAAGATCCAAACACCTGTTGTTAACTTGATTTGTTCGTAAGTTGGAATACATGCTTTTAAAATGTGGCCGCGCTGTTCGTAAGCACGGATTGCGCATTCCTAACTCGGGGACCGGCTGTATTTTGAAATAAAATTGAAATAAGATACACAATTTATGTATTTCAAGCTGCATATCTTGTTTTGAGTTGGTGCAGTATAGATGCACCATAGTAGTGGTTAAAGCCCCCTTTTCACTTCCTGATGCCAAGGCTTAAAGCACAGTTTGGATCAGAAAAATGATGCCTTACAAAGTCATATCTCCTTGGTACAGGTGAAAATGAATGTTCCCACCTGACAGCATCTCAGAACTGAGACATCTCAGTTGTCCAGCTGGCTGTTGCCAACCAAGGGCTCAATATGGCAGTTCAGAGGCATTAAAGCCCAAATCATACCAACCCTCAACAAGCAGCCATGAGCAATATTGAGTAGAGGCTCATGTGGCCCCAAGGATCAGCCTGTAGATCCCAAGAGACTAGCTCCTTTGGGATTAAGAACACTTTGCACTAGTGGAGCAGCATAGGCCATGACTGGGGTCAAGGTCATTACATGATGAATAGGGAAGAAATCAGCTTTTCAAATTTCCATCTGCTTCTCCCTCCTAACCCCCATGATCAAAACTGCGCCTTGTATTCTGAATTTCAGTACAACTTCACCTCACTATATCATGACTTTTATACAAAATGGGCCCCCAAATCCACTGTAGAATAAAATAAATAGATTTAAAATGAAGAACTACAGGAAAGGGACGTTGTTAATGAATTTTTAAAATAAGTAGAGTGTATGGAGAAGTGTGCTATGGAAAGGCTGACCAAGATGACTGGAAATGGAAGGAAGAGGAGACTTACCTTCCAGTGGCCAGATGTGGTAGAGAAAGAGAGAGGGTGGAGGGACCAGAGTTGCCCTCTACAGAAATGAAGCAGTTTGCATAGTTGCCTAGTGGAGCCCTCCCTGAATATGCAAAGATCAGGACAGGCTGAAAAAAGAGAGCAAATCCTCCCTAACCAGATGGTTATTGCTGAAGTTAGGCTCACATACTGTGCTCCTGATCCCCCACACTGGTTACCAAGAAGCTAGACAAAGAAAACACCCAGCCCCCTTTATTACATTCCCTTTTTCAGCCTCCCAGTTAGCACAAAGGCCCAGAAAAGTGAGAAATTGTTCAAGAATTCTTCTCACTATACAAAATATTTTTTTGACCCCAAAGAGACAGTCATATTACCAGGTCAGAATCAGTCTAGATCTCACCCAAAATGCCACTCTGTCAGCCAGTCCTTTGACATGTAAAACCAAAGGTTTGTTAGAAAGGAAAAAAAACAAGAAGAGAGTTGTTAAATGCTAAAGCATACAGAGACTATAAAGTCCATATTTCAGGTTCCTAGCAGTATTGGTGAGTTTGCTGACTTGGAAGTCCCTCTGCAACACATCTTAAGCGAGGATGGGTTGGTTGTTCAATCCTTTGTTCATTTGTAGAAAAGTTGCTTCAAAGGTAAGAAGCAGGATTGAAGACAAAATGGAGATGATGCAGCTGCCTTTTGTGTTCCTTTTGCCACATGGTTTGTACTACCTGTGTCCCAAACACAAGCTCCACAGCACATGATATGGAAAAGCCTGAGAGTTCTCTGTCCACCAGCCTACTCCTACATGCCTTGCTGACTCATAAAATGTATTCCCGGCTCCTTTCAGTGGGTCCATAGTTCAGCTGATGTTCCTTGATAGGCCATCAAACAGTGCTGATGGCAGTATATCTCAGGATGTCTCCTGAAACACAGCACAAGTATGGAAGTACAGATATATTCACAATCCAAAGGTGATACAAACATAAACAAGATTACTATACCTAGTAAATCATTTTCATTGATACCTTGCGTGGTGTATCTTCATTCCAATTTTTTAATATTAGTATTAACAATAATATAAAGTGTCTCACAATTCCATAGAGAGTCACGCAGTTAGAATCATAGAGCTGGAATAGACCTCAGGAGGTTAAGTCCAGCATCCTGTCCAAGGCAGGATCAATCCCAACTAAATCAGTTCAAGGAGGAAGGAATTTTTAATCTGACCCTGGAGGAATGGAGAATTAATGGAAAGGGGAAGGAGGATCTGGTTGCACTACTGTTTGTTTGAGAAGATTGGCAGCAGTGAGACCAAAGAGCTGGAACTTGGGGACGTCATGGGGAATGGGAGATTTTTCTTTAGTTAGTTCTTTGCAGGAGGACCTTTATGAAAAAGAATATGGAAGGTACAGTCAATCTGGCAGCCCTTTTGTTCAGAACAATCTATAATTTGCAGGTTTTGCAGAGGTGAATGTCACTTTTGAATGTAACACTGCGTACCGTACATATGTTTCCCTGCTTATAATGTTTTAAAAACACCAAATAAAATTAAAAAAACAACAAATAATCTGGTAGCAAAAAACAATCACAGCTTATTGCTGACATGGAGCCCTGAAACGAAAGCTTACCCTGTAATTCCCTAATAAATTTGTTAGTCTTTGAAGTGCCACTGAACTCCTTGTTGTTTTTTTAAGTGAAGCACAAGTCTATTTATGCAGTATACCAAACAGTGTGTCAGCCAGATCAATTAGTTGTTGTCACTACCTGTTTTTGCGAATGGCTGCACTTTAATTCACTTGTTCCACAAGTGGCAGATCTAATAATTTTTAAAGATCAGTACCTGCTTTTATATCAGATTCATCTGGATCAATGTCGGAGGTTTTTAGTACAGGGTCTTGTAAAGTCCTGGCCTGAGGGAGTAAGTGACATTCACAGAAATGCTGCTACTTTAACATCTGTCTGACTGTTGTCTGATGTAGATATATTTTTGTTCTTTTCCCTGTGATAGGTTGTTGCTTATCACTACTGCCAGGCTGATAATGCCTACACCTGTCTAGTGCCCGAATTTGTACACAATGTGGCAGCGTTGCTCTGCCGCTCGCCACAGTTTGTCGCCTACAGAGAACAACTACTGCGGGAACCACATTTACAGAGTATGCTCAGCTTGAGATCTTGTGTCCAGGATCCCATGGCCTCCTTCCGGAGGGGAGTCCTAGAACCCTTGGAAAATCTTCATAAAGGTACCATGAATGAGACGTTTTTTAACTCCGATCAGCCTAAGAAGTTTTAACTTAGCTTTTCTTTGGGCGTGGGCCACCAAGTGAAAGAGTGGACGGATTCCATGTGCGACTCCCTACTGCACCAGGACAATTCAAGAGCTGCAGAAGAGCAAGTAGTACTTCAGGAGGCTGAGAATACCCAAAAGACTCTTGTTTTGGTGGTAACTCCTCTTCCAACCCTGTCCTTCAGTTGTGTTTTCCCAGGCCATGGAGGGGATGCTATTGTTAGAGAACACTTGATCCTCAACACGTTTGGTTTTATTCAAAATTTGGACCAAAAGATCTGAAAATGAATCCTGACAACATTTGCCTTGCACAGTGCTGCTTGGAATAGTGTATTTGCATTCATTTGTTAGGTCACTAGCTTCTTCCTCCACTCAATTACCCCTCCGAAATTCATTATTTAATCTGCTCTTGGGAATTCTCAGCCTCCAAACAGAAATGCTGACAAGTCAGTAGATAACTTACTGCTGCTTTGGGCAACTGGGTAACAGACCATATCCTAATTACTGACTCTGGAGATACTGCAAAAACCCTTCCAGAGGTTTACATTTTCTCGCATACCGTGTCAGTTGTACTCACTCCCTCTTTCTTTCGTATACAAGTAAGATGTGATTAGTTTTTCTTAATCAAGTGACTAACTGCAAGACCTTTGACCATCATAGTCGGAGACTCTCTTCAAGTGTGGCTAGAGATCAGAACTCTGTCCCTCTCGGAACTGTGTTTATACAAATACAGCTTGAACCTTTAAAATCTGGGACTATCTGGTCCGGCAACCACGGATATTTCTGGACCAGAGATCCCCACCTGGCCAGGTTCAGAAACGCAGCCCCAGCCAGGTTTGGCGAGGTAGGGAGCACCGCTGGGGGAGGGCAAGGTGGGGAGCGCAGCCACGGTTGGGGCTGGTGCAATGTTGGGGGTGCAGCCCCGGTCAGGGCTGGAGGCAGCAGAGCTGGCCGCCAGGAGGGCAGTCCCAGCCAAGGCTGAAGTCAGTGAGGTCAGCACCTAGGCATGCAGCCTGGCCCGGCGCTATGTAGGGCACACCCCAGCTGGGGCTGGAGGCAGTGAGATTTCCCCATCTAGGGCTGGTGCAGTGTGTAGGAAGGATGGGCCGGACACAATGGGGCAAGCAGCGTGAAGTGCAGCCCCAGCTGGGAGCAGAACCCTACCCCCGGGTCGGGAGCCTGGACCTCCCCTTGTCCAGCAAATTCTGTGGTTCTAGAGCTCTCGGGTCCCGAGGGTGCCGGACAAGGGAGGTTCGACCTGTACTAAGTTGTGTGTTATTGGCTGCGGAAATCATTCACCAGGATTGTATGTTTCACCCCTAATGCAATAGATGGATCAAAGTGATAGCAGCAGCACTGCAGGCGTATTTCGCAGTTTTCTTGTACTGACTGTGGTACCTATAAACTAGAGGACACAAAGGACTATAAAGCTGGCTTACCAGTCCAGCTGTTGATTTCCCCTGGCTTGGGGAAAAATCTGAATTCTCTCCACCTTTGGCAAGCGCCCCTGGCATGAATGGCATGTTGGAGATGTGACTGTCAGGAAGAGAAGTAATCTACAGCTGTTATAATGGCGCCTTGGAGGCCACTCCAGCTGACATAACATAGAGCAGTTGTGACGTAGTGGGGATTGTGTTCGCTCTGTTCGCTTGTTATGTTGTATGTGATTCCTATTTCCTACTGTCCTGTGCTGCTCTGTTGTAACTGTGTGTGTGTGTGTATGTGTATGTATGTACTGCCTCAGTTCCCTGGGCGTTGCACTGGTGTCCAGCTGGGGGTGGGAGTTTTGGGTGTGACTCTCAGGATGTGTCTAAACTACATGGCGGGTTGATCTGGCCCATGGAGGCCCTGCTGTTCCCCCGTCCCCAGGCCAATCAGGGCCTGTGGGTGGAGAGAAGTGCACAAAGTTTCCTCCACTCTGCCTAGGGTTGCCAGATGGTTTCAACAAAAATACCGAACACACTTGACATTACATCCCAATCTACATTACATCATATATATAGTAGCCCAATGTCTGTCTGTAACGCCGAAATGCTGGCTGTTCCCTCTGGGTGGCGCCATTGCCTGAAATGCTGGCTGTTCCCTCTGGGTGGCGCCATTGCCTGAAATGCTGGCTGTTCCCTCTGGGCGGCCTGTGCTGCATGGGGAGTGCGGGTCCCAAACAGTTGCTTGCTCCCCCCGCAGCAGCCCGGCTGAGCGATGCAGAAGTCAGCCGAGGGCCACAGTGGGAGGGGAAGGGGAGAGGGGTGGTGACGTATATGACCAGGGGGCAGGGCCTGCCCATGTACGTCACCGCCCCGCCCCCCTTCCCCTCCTGCCGTGGCGCTTAGCTAACTTCTGCGCCGCTCAGCCAGGTCGCCACGGGGAAGCCCAAACAGCTGCATGCTGCCCCGCGGCAGCGCAGCTAAACGGCGCAGAAGTCAGCCGAGCGCCACGATGGGAGGCGAAGGGGGGGGCAGTGACGTGTGGCATGACAGCGGCTCCAGGCCCCGCCCCCTGGCTGTGAACGTCACTGCCCCCCTTCACCTCCCGCCGTGGCGCTCAGCTGACTTCTGCACCGCTCAGCCAGGCCGCTGCATGGGAGCAGGTGGTGCAAGTGACCATTTGGACTCCGCGGTCCCCCGAGTGAGAGGCAGGAGGGGGAGGAGAAGAGAAAGAGAGACGGAGAGAGAGGCAGGAGGTGGAGGAGAGCTGAGAGAGAGAGAGGATGAGGTAGTAGGAGGAGGAGAGAGAGAGAAAGAGAGAGAGAGAGACGGACGGAGTGAGAGACTGGAGGCTTAGGAGAGAAAACCAACGTGGAGGAGAGACCTGAAAATCCCGTCGGGCTAATTGGCTAGTCTTATATAGAAAATGCCGGACATTTCTACTTTCTCAATTTGTTTCCCAAACAGAAAGCTCAAATACTGGACTGTCTGGTTCAAAACCAGACACCTGGCAACCCTAACTCTGCCCCCACCCTGCAAGAAGTGCATGATGCTTAGAAGTGCCATGTGCTCCTGGCAGAATGGGAGGAGACTTCGTGCACTCCCCCGCCTCCAGGCCAGTCAGGGCCTGGGGGAAGGGGGAGCATGCGAAGTCTCCTCCCACCAGCAGGGGCATGGGCACCTATGGGGAACTTCATGCGCTTCCCCACCACTAGACCAGTCCTGGTCTGTGAGTAGGGAAGCAGAAAAGTGTCCTGCTTTCCCCCCCTTCCGGTGTGGCCCCCAGTAAAAGTGGCCCCCAGTAAAAAATTGTTGCCCAGCCCTGCTCTGAAATGAACTGATCTTGGGCCATTTATTTTTATCTGCCATGATACCAATTTCACATGGGCGATCAAGTGTTAAAAACAGCAAATAATCTAATTAAAAGGAGCAATTTTTTAAAAGGCTGCTCATTAAATATAAACTTCCATTTAATTTACTGCTAAGAATAAAAAGAATGATTTATAAGGAGCTGATGCAAGTCTCAACAGTGTTAGAAATTTAATGCTTCTCTTCTTTTGTGGTGTATAAGAAGGTCCATTCCCTTTGGAGGAGAGAAAATTAGTGTGCCCCCATTTTCAAAGAGGATACCTCAGTTGTCTCATTCAAGTGGCCCCATACTGAGCTGATCCATGGTCATAACCCGTACCCTCAGTTCACAGCTCTTGAAATAGCCACAAGTCAGTGGAAACTGTTGTGTGCCGTGGTTATTTTGTAGCTCTGAAGCAGGTTTGAAAATTGAAGCCAGGAAATACAACGGTTTCTTTTTAGCACCTGTGTCCCACCTCTATTACACCGTCTTTGCCTGCCTGTTTCTTGTCTACCAATGTCAGCTGTGGCAAGATGACCACAGAAACTGGCTGTCTTTAATGCACTATAGTACAAAAAGTAATCTGAGCTGCTATCTGATGTGCTAATGGTTTGAAGATGTCTTGTCCTGCAGTCAGGGTCTACTTTTGGAGGACAAATGCAACACCTTTTGTACATGTACAGTAGTGCCCTAAATATGTTCCTGGTCAGAATTGTTTGATAGTCTCACTAGACAAAATTATACAGTGAAATGTGTCTTAAGTGGCCACCAAAGGAAACACCAGCAGTTGGAATTGGTGGTAGGAAGACTGTCTCTCTTGCTCCAAGAGTGAGCTGTAATGGGTAGGGTTTTCAAAGCCATTTGAATGTCTGTGATATTTGGGTACCCAACTTTCTTTGACTCCTGTGAACATCACAGACAGTGGAATGCATTGGCTGGGAGTAAACAAAAATTGTGTGATTTATAGGTGTGGCATTCTCATTAAAAAGAGTCAGTGATGGAAAGGATGTGTGTGAGAGACCAGGTCCACCCTGTAGCTGCTATTATAGTGCTGTAGAATAGACTCATAGGACAGGAGTGGACGGGACTTTTCCATCACTAGACATAGTCTGCCACCCTGACTGGCGGTAGCTAGAGCGATGGAACAATTCTCCTTGTAGTCTAGCTATGTCCACAGCAGAGTTGCACTGACGTATCCGTGGGGCTTGAGGCTGTGAGTTCATGCCCCTAAGCACTAAAGCTGTGTCACCTCTAAATTTTAAGTGTAGACAAGTCCTAAGTCTCCAACGTCTGTGATTCCAGAAGTTACCTTGGCTGGTGCAAAGAACAACTTGACACAGACATCCCCTTGTGATGCTACACCAGCATGGAAGCAGGTTAAGGAAGTGCTCTGGGCGGCAGTGATCCCAGGCCTGGAGAGGAGATAAAAAGAAGAAGCTCTGCTCACCTAGCGTACGTCTAAACTACATGGCTCCGTCGACGGAGCCATGTAGATTTGTTGTTTTGGCAAAGGCAAATGAAGCCGCGATTTAAATGATCGCGGCTTCATTTAAATTTACATGGCTGCCGCGCTGAGCCGACAAACAACTGATCAGCTGTTTGTCCGCTCAGCGCGCTAGTCTGGACGCTCCCCTGCCGACATCAAAGCCCTTTGTCGGCAGCCCCGGTAAACCTCATCCCATGAGGAATAACGGGGCTGCCGACAAAGGGCTTTGATGTCGGCAGGGGAGCGTCCAGACTAGCGCGCTGAGCGGACAAACAGCTGATCAGCTGTTTGTCGGCTCAGAGCGGCAGCCATGTAAATGTAAATGAAGTCGCGATCATTTAAATCACGGCTTCATTTGCCTTTGCCTATGTGTCTAATCTACATGCCTCTGACGACAGAGGCATGTAGTCTAGACACAGCCCTAGAGGCAACTCTGGAGTGTGGGTGGGCTGTTGTGCTTTGCAGCTTCCAGAGAGGCTGAGAGCCAGCGGATCCCCTGCTCTTGCCGGCAGAAGACATGAATCCCTTGAGCTAAGAAGGGGAATGAGGCTGAGGTTTAGGGTGTGTCTAGACTACAGAGTTTTATTGACAAAAGAGGACTTTTGTCGACAAAACTATACCTGCGTCTACACTACTGCTGAGTTCTGTCGACATAATGTCGACAGAACTCAGCAGTTTTGTCGACGCTGGTAAACCTCATTTTACAAGGCATAACGCCTTTTGTCGACAGAGTTCTGTCGACAGAAGGTGTTATTGCATGTAGGGTTGCGTCTAGACTACAGGGTTTTGTCGACAAAGCAACTTGCTTTGTCGACAGAACTGAATGTGTCTAGACGCTCTTTGTCGACAGAAGTTTTGTCGACAGATACAGTCGACAAAACCTCTGTCGACAAAAGCCTGTAGTCTAGACGTACCCTTGGACTGGAGACCCAGGCGACTCCAAAGGGGCTTGGGATACTGCCATGGCCCTCTGAAGTAAGAGAGGCCAACATCCTGACCAAAGCTGAAGCTACGTTTTCCTTTCTTCCTTTTTCTTCATATTTTTGTTTAACTTGTTTGCTGTCTGTGAACCATTTGGTTTGCTTCATATGGGACCCTGAGAAGGGAAGATACAGCAAGGAGGTTTCAGGCGGAGAGCTAAGCAGGGGTGGGCAAAACACAGCAGCGGTTCACCAGGGTTAGCTCTGGGCAGGCCACCGACACTAAATTTACCTACACGGCCCCAGGTACCAGCCATCGCAGCTCCCGTTGGCCGCAGATTGCCATTCCTGGCCAACAGGATATCACCCATGAAAGTACGTATAATAGAGTTCATGTCAAAATTTACTGAGAGATCTTGATTCACATTTCTCAAATGTATTATAATTTGGGGAGAAGATAATTTGTCTAATAGCCTTAATAATTTTAATGAACAGTTGTCACAATTGTACAGATATTGTAAATCAACTGGGCACTTTATGCAAACGAGGAGTGCGGATATTTTATCTCTTCTCCTCTCTGCATATCTTATTTTATCTTCCATTTAAAACAATGAGGTGAGTACCGTTGCTGTAGCCATGCTGTAGCCTGAAACCTTTTCTCTTTCTTATAATCCCAGAGAGGAAGATTCCAGATGAAGATTACATCATATTAATTGATGGTTTAAATGAAGCTGAATTTCACAAACCAGATTACGGGGACACTATAGTATCATTCTTGAGCAAAATGATTGGAAAATTCCCATCCTGGCTAAAGTTGATAGTCACCGTCAGGACAAGTCTACAGGTATATAAAGACTGCGTGTCCTATTAAACACACAAACGCAGGAGTTTTGTCGTAATGGGTTTTCTTATTAAAAATCTTAACCAGTGTCATATTGATTTAATTATTGATTTTTTGGAAGTTATCTCATTTTAGCCCTCTTGTGCACCAGTCTTTTTGTAATAGAGTCACATTGGTTTATGTCCCCCAGACTTTTTCTCTGGAAACTAATACAGTGCAAGAGTCTGATCCTGTACTTTTACTCATATCAGTGATCCTTATTCAGCAAGTAGTTCCATTAACTTCAGCAAGACTATTCATAGAAGAGAGGGTTACTCCCCAGGGATGTGTCTACACGGTACCCTCAACTCGGAATAAGATACGCAATTTGTGCTATGCAAATTGCGTATCTTAATTCAATTCTATTTCAAAATAGCTTATTTTGAAATTTGGCGCATCTACACAGTACCAAATTTTGAAATAACATGCTATTTTGAGACATCCTTAAGCCTTATGGAACAAGGGTTACAGGGATGCAGAAATAGCGTGCCCATTATTTTGAAAAATATTTCAAAATAATGGGCAGCTTGTTAAGATGTGGGGTAGCTATTTCAGGATACCTCGGGTATCCCAAAATAGTCGTGCAGTGTAGACATACCCCAGCTGAGTGTTTAGAAGCCCAGGCCCAAAGACTGTGAGGCTGGGCTGTCAAGAAATGGGAGCTTTGCTCTGTATATTCGCCCTTAAACGGGAAGAAGCAGGGGGAGGGATTTCATTAATAACTTACGACCCATCAGTATAAGAATATAATCATGGCAGACAGAATCATAGTCTGTGTGTTTATTTGAAACAATCTGAAAGAGTTGGAACATAGGTCCAAGAAGCTCTTTATCTCCATTAGAGCATTTGATTTTAGGCAGTTTGAGGTTTTTGAGTGAATATTTTTATCTTAGGTTATATCAACTTCAGCTCAATTTCTATTGCTAACTTACGTTATAATACTAGTGACTTTTGGACTCACAACTCAATGAATGCACAGAAGGAAATTTAGACAATATATGTAAACATTCTCCAATGAATTAACAAACATCTTTGCTGTTCAGAACCTGTACTGTATTTTTCTCTAGTGTAGTGAAAATGGACAGGAAAATACCAGTCGATCTATTTCTGCTAGCCAGATCCCTTTATTGTAAATCAAGAATTCCAGGGACTTGCAGTTCTCACTAGCAAGTTTCATATTTGTTACCATGGCTGGCTGCACAGTCTTTCTGTTTCAGTGCCACACTTTCTTACTTCCCCTTTATTTTAGGGTAATTCAAATCTTTTGTTTTGGAAAGGAAGAATTCTGTAAATATTTGTTTCGGTGAGATATTTTAAATCGCATGCCTGGTGTTTTAACCTCTCAGTTATTTAATTGATTAGGTCTTTGGTAGCCCTAATTTTTTAAAAAAATTGTAAGATTTGATTCTCCTCTGTGCCCAAACTGTATTTGCTCCTTGATTCTCAGTTACTCTGCTCCAGTGCAAGTCACAGCTCCAAAGGGCAACTTTCATAAACCATGCTGACATGAACATCTCCCAGACTTTATGCCAGATTCACCCCCAGTACCCACCCCACCACAGTACACCTAACGGATCGGCTCATTCCCTTGGCACAGGGTGGGATTTTCAGCAGAAGCAACAGAATTGCTTACCCTGGCACTATACTGGCAGAAAGTCAAATTCTCTCGACTAGTGTTTCTCAACCAGTGGTACAGGTACCCTTAGGGGTACTCAAGAGACATCCGGGGAGTACGTCAACACAACTGAAATTTGGAGAAAACTGAATTTTTGTTTTAAGTTTTACAGCATTTTATTATTTTTGTCCTTTTACACCCAAAAATTTCATCGCCTGCCCGGCTACGATTAAGTTGTTTAAACAAATGTGTTGCAACAGTAGAAAAAAAATTGTTTATTAAAACTATAGGTACTGGGGGGTACTTATAATTTTTTTTAGGGGATACTTTATTAAAAAAAGGTTGAGAAACACTGCTCTAGAGGACACTGCCATCTGATTTACATTCATTTTGTACTGCATGAGCAGTGTGAACTAAACTTACCAGATCAGACATGCCAGCCCACAGTGTCTTTGTGATATATAGTAGATGTGCAATCCCACTCAATGCACTTTAAGAACCAGTCCTTCGGCTAAGAAAAGAGAGAACCTACTACTGGCTCTGAGCAAATCAGTGGCATAGATAGTATGTCGGTATGGCGTTCACTGTGCACTATTGGCTGTCCACGAGTCATTCCCTAACCTGGGCACCTGCATAACATAGAAGAAAGCTGATGGCATGTCCAATAGCTGGTGGAGGTGGAATTGTGGATTCAAAGGGTACTGCTTGTTGTGAATACCCTAGCCCCTTTTCTCTGCAAGGAAAAATCCTCCTCCATTTTATTGTAGCCACTTAGTTTCACAGAGAAACCCACTACTGTTGCTTCTTAGATTGCAAGGTCTGGGGGGCATGGGCTGTGTCATTGAAGGTGTTTGCCCAGCACCTCTGGGTGCTGCTGAAATACAAATGTTTATTTTTATTAAGAATACTCACTTCCAACACGAATAATTTCTTTTCTTTTCTACCTAGGAAATAATTAAGTTGTTGCCCTTCCATAGGATTTTTTTGGATAGACTGGAAGAAAATGAAGCCATAGATCAGGACCTCCAGGCATACATCCTTCATCGAATACACAGCAGCTCTGAGATCCAGAACAACATCTCCCTTAATGGCAAAATGGACAACACTACATTTGGCAAACTCAGTTCTCACCTCAAGACCTTGAGCCAAGGGTCCTATCTATACTTAAAGCTCACTTTTGATCTGATAGAGAAGGGCTACCTGGTACTAAAGAGCTCCAGCTATAAAGTAGTCCCAGTCTCGCTCTCAGAGGTTTACCTATTGCAATGCAATATGAAGTTCCCAACACAATCTTCCTTTGATCGGGTTATGCCTCTCTTGAATGTGGCAGTGGCATCTCTGCATCCATTAACAGATGAACATATTTTTCAGGCCATTAATGCTGGTAGCATTGAGGGCACACTGGAATGGGATGACTTTCAGCAGAGGATGGAGAACCTCTCCATGTTTCTTATCAAGCGCAGAGACATGACACGAATGTTTGTTCACCCGTCTTTTCGAGAATGGCTTATTTGGCGAGAAGAAGGAGAAAAGACCAAGTTTCTCTGTGACCCTCGGTAAGTAGTTGCCATAAAAATCTCTCCAGCATTGCATGTTGGCTGATCCTCATAATCAGATTTCATGGGATTGCATATGGATGGCTATGTAAATGCATTGATAGCATTGAATAATACTACACCAGGGCTACTCAACACATAGCCCACGGCCCATTGGTTTGCAGCCCACGGTAAGGTTTGGGTTTATGTGGGCTCAACATGCTGCCCACGGGTGACATCCTTTGGAGATGGCCTCCACTGGGAACATGCTGCACAAGGGAGAGGTGTCTCCCAGGCATGGTGAGCATTGAAAGCCGCAAGCGGATGGGCTGGCGGGAATAGATGGATACAGGGTCTGGGCAGGGCTTGCCCGAGACTTTCGTGCACCTGGACATCGGGAGCGTGGCACTGCCCCCGGAAGTGCAGCGCATGCGTGGCCCCGCCCTCACCTACAATGGGGTGCCCCGGGCGGTAGCCCAGTCAGCCCGTAGCTTCGGCCGGCTCTGGGTCTGGGCATTTTTAGCCCCCAAGGAGGAGGTACTGAGAGCAGTGGGGCATTGTGGGAAGTGCTGGCTGTTTAGCCTTATGGGCAGAGCTTGAGAGGTTCTCACTGGCTCACACTGGCCATGTTTGGGTCCGGCGCTGCGGCTTAACACTTAATCTTTGTATATATCCCATCAGTGTGAAAGAAGCTATTTGCATATATATATGCATATATATATATATATATATATGCAACCATACTTAAGTTGCGGCTCTTGACATGTGCTGTGAGTATTATTGTGGCCCCCAGGGATTCCAAAGTTGAGTAGCCCTGTACTACACTATTAAAAGATATCTCCTATCTTTCAATTCCAGATTGGGCACAGGTGTTGTCTTCATCATTTTTGTTGCTCATCCCAGCATTTCTAGTTTCACTTTTATTAGTCCATTCCCTAAACCGAGTATATAAGCAGTTGAAAGTCACTCATATTCTGAGCTCCTGCAATGCATCTCCTTGAACCTACAGCCAGTATATAGTCTGTGCTGAAACGGAATAGTCAGCCGAAGTGATAGCCACTCACCTCATTAAGGCAAGTTGTTGCTCTTAGCATCGTCAAGGTAAAGAATATATTTACCACCTCTGGTATGGAGCTTTGTGGTAAACAGAATTTAGTAGGAAAAACAACATGCAGCTGCTCCAAGTGGAAACCCTGTCTGCTTTATTAGAATTCTGCACAGCTCTCCTGTGGCTTAACCCTGGCAGTGCATTTTCCACCTCACCAGAGTTATTTTTGTATCAGTGTTAGTTATTTACCTATTATAGCTTCCTCAGAGACATTAGCTACTTCTCACCACGCACTGCTTTTCCCACCCTGGCTTTCACCGTCCTTGGTTGCTATTTGCCAAGCCATTGAAATGCATGTATCTCATTTATTTTTAATCCTAACCTACTGTCCTGAAAACATTCTCCCTAATAGCCACTTTCGCTCAGCCCAGCTGCTTTCTGACCATAGTAATTTGTGAGTGTATGTACACAATTTCATCATCAGATGTGAATCTCTAATGCTCTTGCAGAACTGTCATTTTACTATTTTATCACGGATCGGGCAAAAGTGTGGGTTTAGGTGCAAGCTTTGGTACTTGTGGTGGTTAATTTAGTCATAGCATACATTTTGCATGAAATTCAAATGTATTTTCTTCCTTCTCTACCCAAATAAAAGTTAACCAGAGCATTTTGATTTATCTGGTGGATTAGACTACTATTCTTTTACACTATGTAGGTGCTCTAGAAAATAGGCAGCTATGTAAAGCTGTGGAAATCTGAGCAGTTTGGATTCTCCTTGGGTTTGGTCCACATGGTTTTATGCCTCTTGAATATTTCTTTCGGCTGCAAGTTTGAATGAACTCACAAACTCACAGCAGAACTCAGTCACAACGGCTCTTTTGCCGGGCTTTGCATTGAAACCATGCACTGCCAGACATTTCCCATGGTTTTGGCATGAAATTGTACATCAGCTATGGTTCACTCCGAAGGTGGCAAACAGTTTGTGCTGAGGTTCAGGTTTCATGCTGTTTCATGACCTTTATGCCCAGCGTGAATGTTTTGCACAGGCATCACAATGTGCACATGTCATCTGGCGGGCTGAATCCCTGGACTCTAATGATGTTGATAATTTTAGTTATTGGACTTTCCCTGACCTTGAGTTCATCCTTACTCGTATAGTGAGATGAAACCCATTGGCTGCTGATCCAACCTTCCCGCACCTCCGAACCGGCTATTCCGTGCTCAGACATGCTGTAATACTCAGAGTTCATTTCTCTGGGTTTTCAGGCATCACTTTAATCCCACATTTACCATTTTAAACAGATAAAGCACTGCAGGGTGGCAGGAGGACATTTGTAAATATGAAATCCTACACCAGAGTGAGCCAGGCTTCTCGCACTTCCAGGTTTTTTTTGCCAGAGACAAAACGAAGATGAAGCGCTCTGATGGACGGGACAGAAACAGTAGCGCTGGCTCCTACCGAAGGACTACTAAAGTCCGCTAAGGCAAGGGTGGGCAAAAAGGCCTCCGCGGGCCAGATCCGGCCCACCAAGCAAGTTGATCCAGCCTATGGAGGCCCTGCCACTCCCCCCCGCCCCTCCAGGCCAATCTGGGCCTGGGGGCGGGGGGAAGCGCACAAAGTCTCCTTCCGCCCTGCCAGGAGCGCACATCACTTCTGCCTCCCACTGCCAGGGATACGGGTACCTAGAGGGAACCCCCAGCTGTTCAGATCAGCTGGCGGTTCTCTCTGGGGGGGGGGGCAAAGACTTTGCACGCTCCCTCACCTCTAGGCCGATCAGAGTCTATGGGTGGGGAAGCACGGAATTGTCCTGGCTCCACTCCTTCTGCCTGAAGCCCCGCCCCTTCCAGGGCAGCCCGTGGCCACTTCAAATATTTCTGAAGTGGCCCCCGCCCCCATCAAAAGTTATTGTCCATGCCTGTGCTAAGGCATTATGTGTGCTAATTGCATCCCATGCTAGATATGGTATCCTGATAGAAAACGTGGGTGAGGTGATGTGTTTTCTTGGATCAGCTTCTGCTGATGAAACAGACAGGCTTCTGAGCTACACAGCACTTTGCTTCAGGTCTGGGAAAGGTTCTTATATCCCTGGCAGGTAATAAAATAGGGTATGTATTAGTCGTCAGTGGAGAGGGCAGGTAATAAAATAGGGTATGTATAAGTCGTCAAGGTCCTTGGGAATTAACTATCGTGGGATGTCAGAGTACAGCTGACATGAATGTTGAACTCAGAGCCTTGTAAGCCCTCCTCAACGATTCAGATGAAAAAAAAGATGTATTTTCACTACATTAGCAGGAGCCAGCTGACCACTGCTTTGACTAACAATGGGACAAGTTGTAAGAACTTGCTTGCATTTTGCTTGTTTTTTCCCTATTAAAACAGGAACTGAAAAGGGTGTGAAGCACCGTTCAGCTCCCTAGTGCTGAGTTTCAGGAACAAGCAGCTAACCCTAGGCTTGTTGACTTTGCCAAGATACTGTAGAGAGAGTGGTTGCTGATTCTCTCTGGAGACTAGCTTTGAAACTGAAGTGTGACCATGTGAAACAGCTCTTAATTGACTTTCCCTGAGAGAAGTGAACAGATTTGGAGGATGTTATGGAGGAAATTGAGATAATGGACCCTGGGTCAGCAGCTGGGTTGGTCTTTTTCCTTCCATTAATGAGACTGGAACATCCATTGTCCCATCCTCTCAGCAGTACAGAAAAGGAAAAACAAACAAACAAACAAAGCCAAGTATTGTCTCAAATTGAACAGCGGCTCTTCTAGCTACATGCAGTAAAGCAACAAACCACCTGCCCTCTAGGTTTTTGTTTTAGCCTGTTGACTTACTCGCCGCCGCCTTCCTTGAATGCGCCGCGTGAGTTTTCTAAGCAACGCAAAGGCTAATTGGCATAGAAAGGAAATACTGTGATTCTAGAGGCTCCTACAACGGAGCCCCTCAGTGCTGACTGTTTAATAATAGGACACAAGAAAAGCTCTAGCCTGATATTTTAACTAGCACTGTAACCAGTAATGACTTCTGCAGACTGTCAGTGTAGCACTTATCCAATTGTATTATTTGACATATGATACAAAACTGTATACAGGGGGCCCATTTTTAAGGGTCACACACAAAGGTGGGAGGTCAAACTTATCGCTGTGCATTTCTTATTACCTCTGCACTGCTTGACTTCAATCTTGCTATAATTCTATGGCATTTTTTAAATAGACGTTTATTTTAGAACCTTTTGTGCAAGGATTTCAAAGGCTGTGTCTACACTGGCATGAATTTCTGGAAATGCTTAAAACGGAATACTATTCCGTTTTCAGTTTTTCCGGAAAAGGAGCGTCTACATTGGCAGGCTGCTTTTCCAGAAAAGCCCTTTTTCCGGAAAAGCGTCTGTGGCCAATGTAGACGCGCTTTTCCGGAAAAGAGCCCCGATCGCCATTTTCGCGATCAGGGCTTTTTTCCGGAAAAGACTACTGGGCTGTCTACACTGGCCCTTTTCTGGAACAGTGTTCCGGAATAAGGACTTATGCCCGAGCGGGAGCAGAATAGTTTTTCCAGAATAGCGGCTGATTTTGTACAGTAGAGCATCGTTGCTTTTCCGGAAATTCAAGGGCCAGTGTAGACAGCTCGCAGCTTATTCCGGAAAAGCGGCTGATTTTCCGGAATAAGTGGCCCAGTGTAGACACAGCCAAAGTGTTTCACATAATTAGAAAGGAGGGTGTTGTTATCTCTGTTGTATATGGGGAAACCGAGGCATAGAACGTTGAAGTGATCACGTGAGGGATCATGTGAGGATTCCCTGTTGTGTTCCCTCCCTCTGAAGCACCTGGCATTGGCCACTGTCAGCAGACAGGATACTGGGCTAAATGGACCCTGAGTCTGACCCAGTATGTCCATTCTTATGTTCTTATGATGTGGATAAAACATCAGGAATCAAATGTAAAATCCAGGTCTCCTTAGGCATTATCTGCTGCTCTAATATCTGAACAGTTCTTCTTTGAGTGATGTCCCCGTGGGTGCTCCACCGCAGGTGTCAGGTCGCCCCAGCGCCGCAGATCGGAGTTTTCCTGTAGCAGTAGCGGGTTGGGCTCCAGGTGCCTTGCGCTGTTTGTGCCCTTTGCCTCATGTGCGCAGCCTGACCCCTCCTCAGTTCCTTCGTTGCTGCCCTTGCCTGCAGACAAAACTCATCTCGCTCCTCCGAGCTTTTACCTCAGAGAGACGTACTTAGTTAGTTAGTGTTAATTTTATAATGGGTACAGTTAATAATTAGTATTTATCTTAGTCAATAGGAGTTCTTTCATTAATGCCAAAAAAAGAAGAAGAAGAAAGATATCGTATAAATTAATGGAGTCGCAAAGCCCAACCAGCTGCGGTCTCAAAAAAAACCCTGAAAACACATGAAGACACTTAACCTGGACCCTCAACATGCTAGGATCACCAGGTTTTAAAAAGTGCAACAGCTGTGCCCACATCGGATGGCACTCTTCATGCATTAGATGTCTTGGTGAGGCGCAAATCCCTCAAAAATGCCCTCACTGCACCAAACTCACTGCCCGGGCTCGTTGCGACAGGGAGATGCGGCTCCACATGCTCCTCTTTGACAAGGCTCTTCAACCTCCTGACACTGGGGACTCTGGCTCTCGTATGGAGCTTCCTAGGCCAGAGGAAAGATGAGCCAGTTCGCCCGCACTGAAAGTAATGAAGAAGAGAGGATCTCCAACGTGCTCCTTACCGGCCTCTTCATCCTGAATCGGCACCGGTGACAAACCGGGCACTTCCGGCACCATGACCACCCATTCCACTAAGTCTGTGGATCTGAAGGCCTGACAATGGCAGCTCCAACATGCTTACTACCTCAGCACTGACATATGTAGTGCAGCATGCTCGCCTACACCTCTGCTGCCTTCAGCACTGGCTAGCGTTGGTCTGTGTTCCTTCGAAACATCATGTTTGCAAACAAGTCTCTCCCCCACCCCACATCATAATGATGGACCATCCCGTCCAATCCTTTGATGGGTTCCATTCCACCGCGAGCAACCATCAGCCCAGATCACAACCGTCACCTCCATGATTGGATGGGGAACTCACCTTGACGGTCTTTTTACCCAGGGTCAGCGGTGTGACCACAAAACATCTCTGCACATAAATCTGTTAAAGCTCCGTGCTGTTGCCAATGCATGCAAACACTTCCAGTCACCATAGCCAATTCTTCTGTCAGGTTACTGACAGACAACATAACAACTATGTACTCCATCAACCACCAACGTGGGGCTCAATCCCGTTCGTTATGCATCGAAGCACTGCGTTTCTGGAACTGTTGCATTGCTAACAGAATAACCCTGATGTGTCATACCTGCCAGGAATCAACAACACCGCGGCAGCACTGTAAGCAGGGTTTTCAATATAAACCACTAATGGAAAATAGATCAACAGGTACTCAGGACCGTATTTCAAAACGGGAGGTATCCCCAGATTGATCTTGTCACCACTCACACCAACGCCAAATGTCCGGAGTATTGTTCCAGAGCAGGTCCAGGACATGGTTTTCTAGGGGACACTTTCCTGATATCTTGGAAGGCTCACCTGTTTTATGCCTTTCCCCTGAGCCCACTTCTTCCAAGAGTCTTCGACAAGATCAAAATAGACTATGCCCTAGTAATTCTCATAGCTTCTCCTGGTCCAGACAGACCTGGTTTCCCTATCTCTCTCAGATGTCTCTTCAACCTCCCTGTCCCCTTCCCTGCTGTCCAGACCTACGCACCCAGAATGGGAGAACCGTGCTTCATCCCCATCCCCAAATGTTGCATCTGACAGCTTCTCGATGCTTTTAGGACTCAGAAATGTTCTGCTCAGAAAAGGTAAAACATGTTCTCTTGCACAGCAGACTCAGAACCAGACGGGGTACTTACCTGTATAAACTGATGAGATATTCACAATGGAGCATGCAGAAGTCTGCTGACCCCCATGCAGCCTCACTCCACGTGATCCTGGACTACAACCTTGATCTAAAACTTACCTTTCCCTTCCCTTCAAGTCCACTAATGCATTTCATCCCTTGGTGGATGGGCATTCTGTGTTCAGACACCCCGTCACTAGACATTTTCTTAAGGGCCTCCAAAACCTAATCCCACATTGTAGACCTCCATCACCATTGTGGAGTTTGGAGTTGGTGTTGGACACATTATTTCAGCGTCCATTTGAACCCTTAGTGACATGTTCGTTGTCTCTAATGACCTCCAAAGTGGCTTTCCTTTTAAGAATAACATCTGCCCGCAAGGTCAGTGACCTAGCAGCCCTCACAGCATCACCACCGTACATTTTTTTTTTTTTTTTACCAAGGACAATATTATATTACACCCCTCCATCCATCTTTTTTACCAAAGGTGTGTTCAGACTTCCATATCAATGAGCCAATCATACACCTACTTTCTACCCAAAACCATCAGCACAGGAAGTGCTCCTCCACACTTTAGAGCTCAGGGGGGCCCTTTCCTTTTATATTGACCTCACAAGACCCTTCCATAATTCACAGCATCTTTGTCACAACTACAGAGCGCTATAAGGGCAATGCACTTTCATCACAACTCATAGCTAACATCACCGTCTCCTGTATCACACGGTGCTGCACTCTACGTCATAAGCCTCATCTTGCTCAACTTGGGCACGCTCCCCTAGGGGAGTAGCTACATCCATGGCTTTCCTGCGAGGGTTCCGCTCTGAGACATTTGCTGTGCAGTTACATGGTCCTCGGACCATACTTTTATGAAACATTATGCCATCTTCCAGCACCTTTCCAGCGATGCTGCAGTAGTCACCGCAGTGCCTTCCAGTTAATAAAAGGTGACTCCGAAGCCCACCATTCTTGCTCCAGTGGACCACTGCTGTGAAGTCACCTACAGTGGAGCACCCACAGGGACATCACTTGAAGAAGAAAAGGAAGTTACCTTGTGCAGTAACAATGGTTCTTCGAGATGTGTGTCCCCGTGGGTGCGCCGCTACCCACCTTCCACCCCTCTACTTCGGAGAGTTTATCGTTTCCTCTCTCAGATGCTCAAGCGTCCATGAGGAACTGAGGAGGGGTTGGGCCGAGCGCATGAAACAAAGGGCATGAACAGCACAAGGCCCCTGGAGTACATGTGCAGCCCAGCCAGCTACTGCTATAGAAATACTCTGCTCTGCGGCACTGGGGTGACCCGACACTTACCGTGGAACACCCACAGGGACTGTCAGCTTGAAGAATCGTTGTTACAGCACAAGGTGAGTCACTTCCTTTTTTAGCGACAAGGAGTCCTGTAGCACCTTATAGAGTTACAGGTGTATTGGAGCGTAAGCTTTCATGGGCAAAGACCCACTTCGTCAGATGCAGGGTAAGAGAGATTCCTTTTTTAGGGTAAGGGAGCATTTGGGCCTTCACCCAGGACTGGATTAGCCTATTGCTGGGCCCAAAGCAAACATATACTTCTGGGCCTCTGGCTTCAGATATGAATAACAGCTGATCCACAGATAGGAGATGGGGAAATACATTTCACTATATGCCATGGCAATAAATTCCCATTCCAGCCTGTTCACTTCTAGGAAGTGGTTTCCTTAAGCAGCAGCCCCTATCTTCTTGGCTCTGTTGGGAACCACAAAGAGAGCTTCAGCTGTGTGTAAAACAAGGGTGGGCAAAAGGGCCTCCATGTGCCAGATCTGCCCCGCTAAGTGGGTGGATCTGGCCCACAGAGGCCCTGCTGCTCCCCTGCCACCCAGGCCAATTAGGAGCACACAGTGATTTGAAGCGCCACGTGCTCCTCGCAGGGCAGGAGGAGACGTCATGAGATCCCCTGCTCCCAAGCCTTGATTGGCCTGGGGGTGGGAGGACTGTGCGAAGTTTCCTCCCCTTCCCCCCCTGCAAAGTGCCGTACATTCACACAGGGCGGGGCCAGGGTGAAGGAAGCTTTGCACCACTCCCCCACCCCCAGTCCCTGATTGGCCTGGGGGCATGAGTACCTAGTGGGAAAGGGTGGGGGCAAAGGGGCTCCCCCACCCCCAGACAAATCATGGCCTGTGCATGGAGAAGCCCAGAAGCATCCTGGCCCCGCCCCTTTCAGTTTAGGTCCCGCCTCTTCACAGGCAGCCCGGGGCCACTTCAAAAACGTTTTCAAAGTGGCCCCCAGCCAAAAATTATTGCCCACCCCCGATGTAAAAACTGCCTCTGATGCAATTTGTCCAGATATTGAAGGAACTTCACTCACCTGAGTGAGCGGTGTTGCAGCCTGGCACATAGGGTCACAACGGGACTAAAAGTTGGCCCAGCTGCCCCTCTATCATGACACGTGCTGGGTCCCAATACCATTCACTCAAGTGAGTGACATTATTTCTGCTCATACATCGGTTAAACTAAACTAAAATCCTTCCCTCCTCCCCCACGCCATCCCACACATGCCTTTAGGCTTTGTGCCCATGTCTGGTTTGCCTGCACATCAGCCTGGCCTTGCTTTCATCTCCTCATAAATGCTCTCATAGTATATCTGTTCAGATTTAAATAGTGAAAATTACAGAGGTCACAGCTTTGCGCCTGCAAAGTGTGATCCGCAGAAGGGAGTGAATTGATGTATGATCAGAAGCGTTATCTCCTTCCAGTAATTATTATGTTGCATAGGCAAAGCAGAGGTAGGAAATCTCAGCTGCATTTGTATTCATTAATTCTGGCCCATGAATACGAATCATGAGAAATGCTCTGTAGCTACATTAACAAGGCAGTGGCATAGCTAAATGAGCCAATATCCCCCTGACAAAGACGCTGCACCACACTGAAAATTATAAAGGTGTGTGGCAAGTCCACTGGAGGAACAAGCACTTTCATGTCACCTTCTTAAATAAGAAATACAGAAGACAGGTACTAATCCGAGGGAGCAGAATGTTGTTCATTTGAAATTTTTTAGGGGAAATGGCCCGCTGTACACGGTACATTTTCACTAAATAGGGATGCGTTTCTATCCTCTTAAGGCCCTCTGCAGTCCTGTTCCCAGAGGTGCTATGCATTTGAAGATAAAAGGGGCTATGGGCACTCAGTATCTTTGAAAATAAGGCCACTGGAGACTTATTTTGAACACAATGCAGAGGAATAAATCTTTTGCAGTAAATTTTCCCTTCAGTACACAGAGAATTAGGCAAAGAGCTTCTGTCCATTAATATTAATTAATAGGAGACTTCTGGCTAATGCTCCAGGATAGCTCTATAAAATTAATGAGAGATACAAGTGTCTTTATTTCACCTTTGCAGAATCAAGTCAGTTAATATCAGCCTTAAAAACTTCAAGTAAAGGTAGCATGGTAATAACATCTTGCAAGAATCAGTGTGCAGTAGCAATCTAAACTGAATACCTGAAACTTAAAAATGGTATGTTGCGTTGCTATGGTTTCCGGGGGAATTACCTTATAATATCATGCAGTGTAAGTATCTTACTTTCTTTTTTCTCTCCTTTCATCTCAACACAATCATGCTGCAGATGGAGCTCTTAGATAATCACAGTTCAGAAAGTATCTATTTTTATATATTACCCAGCAAACTTGTGTGATTGTGCAAATTAGCAAAAATATGACGTTTGTGTTTTTGATATAAAGCCTAGTCTCTCTGAGAATGGAAAGGAAACTGATGTGGAAAGTTTGGAGACAAGAAAGAGAAGATAGTGTAAATGATTTGTGTACAAATTCAGTTACATCTCAGTACTGCAAACTTCTTAATATCCTGCTGCTTTCTTGTGTTACACATCGGCTTTTGTTAATTGTCTGATTTTAGCTTCAAATTGCATTTCTCGATTTGTCATTGGGAAGATAAGTTTAATTGTTGATAGCATTTCAGTAACCTGAGAGCACCTGAAGTCTCTAAATAATATATTCTTCTTTATAATTAGCTGGTGGGATAGAGATTTCTGATAAAAGATGGGGACAAACCTTGGTTTTGTTTGTGTGTTTGATGGATTTTATTCAGGGAAGGAGAAATGCCATTTCAGTTTGAGGAAGCGAAAAATTCTTGTTTGAATAATAATTTTTAAATCCCTTGTGCACATGCATGTTTGTGTGTATAAATAACACATGTACATACTATACATATATACACATTTTCGTTCTCTCTCACACATATACACACATCCAGATTTTTTAAAAGTTCACACCCAAAAGCTCCCATTTAAGTGCTGAATTTGGTGCTGAGTGCCATTTCTTTAGGAAGCTAAATGTGAACTGAGCACTTCGGAAAATCTGGCCACTACTGGGCTACATGCTGTGACATTTTCTGTTTTCATCTATAAAATGGTCTCTCCTTCCTAGCTTAATACCCCAATTTCTGTTTCACACCCCAATTATCTATTTGCTAGTAAGAAAATTAGTTCTCCAATGCATCCCTCTCTCCATGCTCAATATCGCATTCTGTTTGAACCCCCAATTATTTTTTGATCGATACAGAGAAAATGTACCACTCCCTGTCATCATTATTCTTTTTGTGGTTTGTGGCTGCCACCTCATTTGTTAAAGCACATTGAGACAAGAAATCAAATACATTAATCACAGATTTAGCTCAGGAAATCAAATCTCTGGGATTTTCTTTTAGCCCAACCCTTTCTGCACTCATCTGTTCTGAGCACTGCCTAATGACGCATGTTCTCCAAGGCACTCAGCTCACTAGGACGCAGACCCCAGGGATATGGTGTTGTGCATAGTCATTTCACAGTGCCTGAAGGGATGCTGTACATCACAGATAAAAAGACATGAGGCCAGATTCTCCCCTAGCAAGCACTCTGCAGTCATTTTTACCTGCACACAGCCAGAGTAGGTGGGTAGAAAATGCTGTGCAATCCGAATGCTAGCATATTACACCAACTTTGCTCAGATAAAATGTCGGTCCAAGTGGGGACAAAGGACAATAGTGGTCGTTTGGGGCACTGATGTACTCCTGCAGTAACCGAGGTAATCATCTGAGATATTTTCATTGCAAAATCCCATTTCTTCATTATGATAAACTCCAGGTTCTTCGGTTGCAAAATATGACAGTTCATTATCAGTCTTTTAGTTAATGAAACTGACAAATGTTACCTGTATTGAAGCATAGTCAGTTTTGTGTGCTGCTGTCATTGGGAATAGTGCTGTCAGGTTTTGTGGAGTGCCTGGAATAAATAGAGGTCATGAACTCCACTACTTTCAGTGTAATTGCTATGAAAATAGTGAGGGAATTTATCACAGCTTAACAAAATGAACATCGGAGAGCCATTACCTTGTGCAAGTAACCTTGCGGCCTAGGGATGTTAAATATCAGTAATGAATAGTCGGTTAAACTAATGACTTCTTAGTGGTTACTCGACTATTCTGTCGTCCCCGGGGGTGGACTGCAGTCCCACTCCCAAGGAGCCTCTTGCCACTCCATGCTGCTGCCTCCGTATCAGAGGGTTTAAAAACCAGCACCCCTCGCAGACTGGCTGCCTGTTGCCCTGCACTGCTACCTCTGATACACAGGCAGCAGCATGGGGTGGTAGCAGCCACTGTCTGGGGCAGTGGGTCTGAGCTCCCAGATCTAGTACAAGACGGAACTGAGCCAGGCTGCCTGCCTGGCTCCTAATACACTTTAAATGCAGAGCTACAGCGGGGGTAGGTCCCGGATCCGGTGCAAGCCAGGACTGAGCCAGGCTGCTAAAAAGTTTACTGGCAAGGGGGGGGGGGCGCACGATGCGTGTAGACTATAGCATTAACCTATAAACTTTTGCTAATCGGTTAATCGACTACCCTATTACATCTCTAGTAGGGACAGTCATAAAGAAATGTTACTGTTACTTGAGTCACTCTGTTTAATTTCATTCAGAAATGTAGAATCAAGACACAGTAAAAAAAAATGCTGCTAAACAGGGTAGCAAATGTGACAGGGCCTGTTGAGGGCAGGATAAGTTGGTATTGTAATAATAATTAGAGAGAGTGAAAGCGTTGCACTAGATACACTTGTGGGATTGATGGTAAATGTGCCAGAAGAAAGATGATGGTTTGACTTGGTCTCAGGTGCTGGTCTATTCTTTAATGAAGTGCTGAAATGCATGTTTGAACACAAAGGGTGTCAGTCTGAACAGAAGATGGGGATCAACACCCAGGCTGATTCTACACTGTGACTGATGTCCTGGAGAGCTGGAATAATAGCTGCCACCACAAAAAGACTTGACCATGAATGAAGTAGCTCACTGTAACTGGCTTGTGTTAGTTGCAGCCCAGACACTGATGGATCCGGTGCTGTTTGTGTATTTTGTGTATGGTAACGGTCCTGTTTTAATGATCTCAAGTACACCTCTCATTTGCTGCTTCTCATTTCAACACCATCCCTGTTTTCTCTCAAGCCTCCTCCCTCTGGCCTGGTCCAGCAAAATATTTAAGCATGTGCTTAACGTTAAGTACAGAAGTAGATCCATTAATATCAAAATATCTGATGAACCAGGGCTTTCGTAAGTCCTTTGAATTCCTGTCTTGCTTAGAACAGGCTTCTGTCCTGACCCACGTTCTCTGCCAACCGGTCTCCAAGATGTTCTTGTTATTCTAAAACTGTTTGGGGCTTTTTATTGTGTCCTGAATTATAACTGACTCCAGCTAGTTTTACTGATCAGGCAATTGGCGTGAGAGAGCAGAGGGTGTCAGGGAGCTGCTTACAGGAGACTTGAAACCAGGAGCAGGCTTGCTAATTGAGGTGACCAGAGACATCCGACACAGGGAAGGAACATCAAGTAACTGATTCGTATAAGAGAGCGGAAGCAGTTTGAGAAAGCTGATTCAGGGAACTCTGCCTGGAGTCAGTTCAGATCGGGACAGCTGCAAATTCATGCCCCTGTGCCACATCCTAAATACTCATTTAAAAAAGGGATGTTGTGAAGAATCCCTTGTCACATCCAGCCTTGCCTTAGGGCAGATTTTTGGGACTTTGGGTGTGTCTACACAACAAAGTTTGGTTGACAAAACTAACATTGACATGCAAAAAACACCAAAACAGAAATTGTTAGTGTAGACACTTGCTCCCACTGTCGACACATCTTTGTTATATCGTTTGGAGTTCCACAATTCTGAAAGAAATCACTGGAAATACAGAGAGCTTGAGCAGTTGCAAGTGTTCTTTTATTTCATAACACAGAACTAACTAGAACCAGCCCAAACTGGATGGGTTGACCCCTAGTGACCTAACTCAGTTACTATAACAACAAAATCTGTATCTACACAACAGTCCTGTCCACTCTGGAGGCACCATCATTGACAGCGTGAGTGATGCCTGTGGGGATGTGTATCCCACAGTGCATTGCTGTGGGAAGACAGAGCTAATCATATCTGTTGGTTCTCTTTGAGTTCTCCCAAGCCTCTTCAGCTGCTGGGAGCATCATGAGTGCATCATCTGTGAGGTCTCCCTGCTGAGAAATGTCAAAGCAGCATAGCAGCCTGCCCCTTCCCGAGACGCGGCTACATGCCTGCGGCTATGTTCCTAGTGCAGGGAAGAACAGGAGCACTCCAATAATTTGCTTTTTGTTCCGCAAAGGGAGCAGCACATGCCGGGAGGGGCACATGTCTGCAGGGCAGCAGAGATCGGAAACACTGAGTGGAGCCATCAGAGTAGGCATTGTGGGATACTGGCAGAAGCCAGTTCGGCTCAGCAAAACAAACAGCAGTGTCTACACTGGCTCTTTGAAGACAGTAAGGGAAGGGGGGAAGAAAAAAGTCTTTCATGGGGTAGAAGTTTTTTGTCATTGAAACTTAGTGTTATCCCAGCAAAAGTCACATCTCACTGTTCTGTTGCCAAAAAGCAGTTTTTAGCAACGAAACTTGGTAGTGTAGACATACCCTGAGTTTTACTTTTACTGAGTGTATTTGCTTGAATAAACCTTGATCACAGTAAGGGACAAGCAACATTGGAATGAGCAAGTGTGTGGAGTCTCTGTAGAGGGAGACTCCTCCTCCAAAACCATTGAAGAACAAAAGCATAACCATGTGTCTCTGTATCTTGAGTTCAGTTACCATCAAATAATTCTTTAGTCTCTGAACTAAACACCTCTGTATGTGGTATAATTTTCATATCTGAGTACTGAAAATGCACACTGAAAAGATCCATTTTGTATTGTTGGCCACAGGAAAAAGCTGCATCTTAACACAAATTTATCAAAGAGAACAAAAATGTGATACATAAAAATGCCTCTTAAAGCATCCTTGTTATGACCATGCCTCAAATCTAAAAACCTACAATGACCAAAATTATCTTTAATAAAAGGCCTGATTCTCCTACGACCTTCTGCAACAATTTACCCTTATGCAAATACTTTCAAAGCAGAATCTTTGTCTTCTGTACTTTACATGGGATCAAAGAAGAACAGGTGTGCTGTGAGGAATCAGGCACAACAAACAGCAGGTTAAGGTGCTTAAATCTATTTTAAATCCAAGATCATTGGAGTGCTTAATTTAGAGAAGGGTTATTTACTCTGCCTGTCTTAACTTACCTATCACATATATTTCTTAATACTCCTGAGATTTCATACTCTCTTAGGGCGACACTTATTTACTTAAAATACAAAGTAATGTATTCTTAACCAGTAATGTATTCTTAGCCAGTGAGTCCGCTGAAATGCTTATAAATTAATCTAGGACATAAGGATTTCTTCTTTGCTATCAGAGATTCACCGTGTCAAAACTCATATTAAAACAGGGGCTGTAAATCCTTTTTTAACATAGTTAATAACTTTTGTTGCCTTTAGGTCTATTGGATGTCCAGAGATTTCCCAGTTCCCTCCATGATGCTTCCCTTCCTTGGCTGCTTCTGTACATTACAGAAGTTCACTTGAATGAGTTCTTGATGAGAATTTATCTACAATATCCTGAGTATACTAGAGATGTTCCGTTTTTTCTGAGATAGCCAAATAATAAATATAATCTGAAGCAAGTACTTTGAACTATGTAGTAAAATACAGGCACAATGTTGCTGGTGCAAACAGACGGTTAAAAGAGAAACCTTGAGAAATTTGATTATTACAACTGAATCATTAGCAGCATGTTTTAATAATGAAATGACTTTGATAGATTTAATCAGCAGAAACAGAAGAAACTTGGTAACTTTCTATTATGAATCATGTCATCGGTAGAGATTGTCAAATCCTGTTAAAGGAGATTAGGGTGCCAACTTTCACCAAATGAGAGGGTCATTAGACAGATACACAGTAAAACATCTCTTAATGTGTGAAGATTTAGCTAACTACTTTTCCTTCCCTTTCTGAATAAGATGGAGTATATGGTTCCAGGACAATTTGGGTATGTCTAGACTGCAGAGTTTTTCTGAGATACCAGAGGTATCCCAGAAAAACTCTGCTGCTTCCAGGGAACATGTCCGCTTTTTCTGAACAGTTTCCAAAAAAGTAGGCGCATTCTTTTGGCATCCTTCTATTGCTCATTTTATGAGGAATAAGGGATCTTCCGAAAGAGGAGGTTTTCCCCACATTTGGCCCCGTGTAGATGGGCAAAATGTCAGAAAAGCCTCTTCCGAAAAAACAAGCAGAATAAGGTACTCAACTTGCGATTTTTCCAGAAAACAAACACAGTGTAGACATAGCCTTTGAGAGTCAAATTTCTTTGATACTGTCTCTGTATTTGACCTAGATTTTAGCCTATATGTGGATTAGTCTTTGGTGGTTTTAATGGTAGTTGTTCACCTCCTCGCAAGAGACACGGGTCAAATGACCTTGCTGGAAATCTTTGCTCACAAGATGAACTATGAGGCAAGGCTAAAAGAATTGGGCTTGTTTAGTTTGGAAAAGAGAAGACTGGGTGGGGACATGTTAGAAGTTTTCAGGTATCTTAAAGCGTGTCACCAGGAGAAGTGAGGAAAATTGTTCTACTTGGCCTCTGATGATAGGACAAGAAGTAATGGGCTTAAACTTCAGCAAGGGAGGTTTAGGTTGGACATTAGGACATCTGCCGGGGATAATATAGACCGTGCTTGGTCCTGCCGTGAGTGCAGGGGTCTAGACTTGATGATCTCTCAAGGTCTTCTAGTTCTAGTATTCTGTGATTCTCTGATTCAGATTTTGCTGATTTGACTGCAGACCCTTGCAGAGATAGACCAGGCTACGTCGGAATTATTCCATTCCGGTCTCTAAAAGAAATCCCAGAGTGTGACATTGAGCATTTACTAAGTCACATCTTGCGCTCTCTTGTATGGGATTCCACAGTTTTCTGTTTCACCATTTCTCCTGCTCAGTATACATGTCAAGCCACCGAGTTATAGTGAAAGCAGACTGGGCTATTATAGCACCAGTCTATAGATGTTATGTGCTGTCATGTGACTTGTATCCAGGGTGTGACATATCTGTTCGGCTGAGACAGGGCCTTGGTTCAGGCTTGCAGGTAAGCCTGGATGTCCTTCTAAAAGACCTGCTCCAGGGTTAAACCACAAATTAAACTTGATACAGAAATCACTGGGGGAAGTTCACTGGTGTAGATTGTGCAGATGATCCAAGTGGATTATCGTAATGATCCCATCTATCCCTTGTCTCAAGGACTAACTTTTGGTGATTTGTTTAATATCTAGCACAGTGTGGTCCTGGTGTACGATTAGGATTCCTAGACTCTACTGCAACACAACAAAATCATTATAATAATCATAGCACTTTAACAATGTTCAAAAAGAAGCTAGATAGATTCATGGAAGTTAGGTGCATCAATGGCTTTTAGCCAGGATGGGTAGGAATGGTGTCCCTAGCATCTATTTGTCTGGAAATGGAGGACAGGAGAGGGATCACGTGAAGATTACCTGTTGTGTTCCCTCCCTTGGGGGCATCTGGTATTGGCCACTGTCGGCAGACAGGATACTGGGCTAGATGGACCTTTGGTCTGACCCAGTATGGCCGTTCTTATGTTCCTATGACTGACTGACAGTCTAGATAAGGCAATAAGGGGATCTGATTTTAGTTGGCTGAGGAAAGTAACTATAGAACACGACACGGTAGGTACCTTGCCCCAGAGTTAAGGACTGTGCCTATCTTTTCCAAAGACATTTGCAATCTTGTCACACTTCTCCTGGATATTCAGTTACTTTTAGATTTCTAGGTGACTCCTGTGGTTGAGGTTATCTTTGTTCATCTCTGCATGGCATAATCGATAAACCCGTTTTTCTCGCCTTCAGACTTTACTGCTTCAGGGTATTACGGAAGTATCTAGCTTCAAAAGAGACAGAGTCCAAAAAAATGTAGGATATTAATACATCCATAGCATCTGTAGTGACATTAGATAGGATATAATTACGGCTGTGAATTCTCCTGCTTTACAACCTAAGCTGATCAGTGTTTTATTCTATAGTGTGCAATATTGCATGTTTAGGTATATCTGTTTTGCCTGTGTTATTTCTTGCATTAAGTTTAACAGACTCACACAGTATTTGTTCACACAGTTAATCTCTATGATAACATTCCAAGGATGATTGTTCTGAAACCTACAATGTCGGCTTAGTCAGTTTGAGGTGATGGGACAGCTACAAGTTGTCCTTGTGCAGAATATCACTCAGTTAAACCATCACAGGACTTTGTGGTTGGTAGCAATACAGTTTTTAACCATTTTAATGTACAGATTACACCCACGAATTGTACAGCCATAGCAAGGGTTGTACCTATGCCATGCCTAAAGTCCTGCATTGTCAATCCATACCCTTAGGCTATGGCTAATTTACATGCAACAATTTCATTGGTTATGTGAGGGAGACTGCACAGATGGTGGATTACTTGGCCCAGCTGCCACAGTTCTTCAAAACCACCCACCTAACACAACAACCAGCGCACACAATATCCCCAAACACACACAGCACCTCCCTACAGCATCCACCCGTCAGTCACCACCTGCACAAATTGCAAATCTCCCAGCCCAGAACAACCCCCACACAAATCAGCACCACTCTCCCAGCCCCGCACACACATTTGCCCACCTCCTTCCTGCTGACTGCAAGAACCAGATGGAGTGTTCTGTACCCAAGGTTCTGTGGTAGTTGGAATGTGGCAGCTGATCAGAAGGTGGGAGTAACAGCTGTGCAAGGGAACAAAGAGGTGGTTGTGCCTCTAGCCAAGGGGACGCCCTATGTACAAACTCTGGGGAACATGGACTTTTAAGTTCTCAACCACTTTGACTTTATAAAATGTACAACACAAAATCCCAAAGCACAACCTCCCCAAACACAAGTCAACACAACTGCCTTTTGTTCACCACCATCATAACTCAGTAGGATGACCCCTGTGACACAATGCAACTAACACACACAATAACTCCAAACAAATAGTTCTTCACCACAGTAGACACCCCTCATTCTCCCCACATACAAATCAGCACAAAGTCCCCATTACCAGATAGATGCACACCTCCCCACCCTCACTCACATTTACCATACACTTACACAGCAAAGCTCCACTTCCTAACTGATATATGAGATAAATCATTGGTGCAAAATTCAATCAATGAACTTCAGTTATCAGCTGATTTTTTCCAAAATGCATGCTATGAGTTACGAACCTTTGTGCTGTGTTTGTTAGGCAGGACATTGGCTTTAGAGCATTTTTGGTTTTTTCAGGAGACATTTTTGCATATTGACTTGGCAGAGTTCCTTTTAAGAGAGACTTTTTTTCAAAGAAGGCTAGTAGAAAAGACACTTGTCTTTGCTGGAACAGAAAGAACTGTTTGCGCTCTGCAGCTCTGAATCAAATATGAACACGAGTCTCCTGGGATTGACTGGGCCCAGTTCAGTTGTCAGATTTTTGTATATTGTCATCAAATTAGCTACAAGAAAGGGGACTTGATTATAAATCAGAGAGCCTGGAATTTTACAATACATAGAGCAGAAAATCTATTGTGTCTGATTCTCACTTACACTGCTAGAGTTGTGTAAAGGGGACTCGGGGTACCAGTGCCTTAAAGCGAGAGTAAATGTAATTTACACCTATCTGGAATCCCCTTTACTTTGCCAGAGTGATGGAAAGGTGTCTTTGTTTTAAAGAGAATCGGGCCCATTAGCTTTGTATCTTCATCATCCATCATAACCTTTGGGCACATTTCGAATTACTGAAAAATCACAGAACTGGAATTCTGAATGTGAGGATAAGTGAGTGGGCACAGAATATAGTAGACAGACGATTTCTACTAAAGCAGGGAAAAAGAGAGGGAGAAGTTGCTTTAGGGATAAAACAGATTTCCTTACTTGAGTGATGGTCAGTGTTAGAAGAAAGCTGTTCTTCCTAGAATTCTTTTGTGTTGTCACATAACATAATGAGGTTGTCAAATCAATTGGGGGCGGGGGGAGTGTCTCCCCCACCCACAAGAGAGACTCACCCCGTCCAGACAATGTGTTCAAGAAATAGCTGAATAAACCTGGTTTGCTGCGTAATGGCATATTGGGCTGCATTATTAGGAGCATTGCCAACAGATCAAGATTATTCCCCTCTATTCAGCACTGGTGAAAAGTATTGCATCCAGTTTTGGGGGCTCCGCTACAGAAAGGATGTGGGAAACTTGGAGAGAGTCAAGTAAAGGGTAATGAAAATGATTAGCAGGTTTGGATGCATGACTTACGAGGAGAGGCTGAGGGATTTGGGCTTATTTAGTCTCCAGAAGAGAAGAGTGAGGGGGAATTTGATAGCAGCCTTCACCTACCTGAAGGGGGCTTCCAAAGAGGATGGAGCCAGACTGTTCTCAGTGGTGGCTGATAGCAGAAAAAGGAACAACAGTCTCAATTTGAAGTAGAGGAGATCTAGGTTAGATATTAGGAAAAATGGTCTAAGTTAGGGCTCATCTAGACTACGTGGAACCGTCGAAAGAGGATATGCAAATTCAGCGGGAATTTGCATATCTTCTTCCGATCACACTTTCGAAAGCAGAGCTTTCAAAAGTGAAAGTAGTTTAGACCCAGCGTTTTCTAGCAAACCTCCCCTTTGTCAAAAAGCCGCATAAACCACTTTCGAGCCACATCTAAACTTCTTTCACTTCTTTCGAGCCACGTTTAAACTACTTTCACTTTCAAAAGCTCTGCTTTCGAAAGTGCGATCAGAAGAAGATACGCAAATGCCCGCAGAATTTGCTTATCCACTTTCGACCATTCCACGTAGTTTAGGTCTGCCTTTAGATATTAGCAATGATCTCAAGTTGCAGTGGGAGATGTCTAGGTTGGATATTAGGAAGAAGTATTTCCCTAGGACAGCGGTGAAGCACTAGGTTTCCTAGGGAGGTGGTGGAATCTCCATCCCTAGAAGTCTTTAAGGCCAGGCTAGACAAGGCCCTGGCTGGAATTATTTAGTTCGGGTTGATCCTGCTTTGGGCAGGGGGTTCGACTCAGTGACTCCTGAGGTCTCGTCTAACCCTATGGTTCTATGAAAAACTATTTTACTAGGAGGGTGATGAAGCCCTGGAATGGGTTCCATAGGAGACATTTTTAAGGCCAGGCTTGACAAAGCCCTGACCGACATGATTTTAGGTAGGGCTGGATTTGCTTAGAGCAGGGGGTTGGATCATATGACTTCCAACCCTAATCCTCTATGATTCTGTCTCAAAAGAGTATAAACAAAAAAAAAGCATCCTATCTCCCAAATCTATGCTTTTTTGGACCAGCAGATAAATTTTCTCCCTCATTCTGAAAACACTGTGACCAGCATGGCAGTACTAACTAGAATTTGTTAGTGAATTTTAACTGCCTGGAAAGTGAATAACCGGAGTGGATATCTTTAAGATATCCAGGACTTTGTAGATCAAAATTATCACCTTGGTTTGCTTTTTATATTTGGTAATGAACAGTGGAATAGTAGGGATGTAAATGGGGTGTAAATTCCTAGTTAACCAATTAACCGATTAAATGGGGGTGGGCAGGAGCTAGCTCCCCCGTCTTTCCCCCGCCACAAGATAGAGCTGCTTTGGCCAGTCTGGAGCACCCCTGTTTGTGATGCTCCAGCCAGGCCAGGCTCACCACAGGCATGGGCTTCTCTAGCTGGGCTGGAGCAACGCGGGTGAGGCGCTCCAGTCGGGCAGGGCACACTGCAGGCGGGGGCTGCTCTGGCTGGGCTGGAGCACCCCTGTCCATGGTTGGTCCTGCCGGGCTAGAGCAGCCCCCTGCCCGCAGCAGGCGGGGAGTTGCTCCCACCCACCAAGTTAACTGTAACCAGTAAGCATCACCCGCCAAGGTTAACCAATCACATCCCTGGAGTGTATGTGCTTGAAGACCAAGGGTATGTCTACACTAGCCACCCTAGTTCGGACTAGGGTGGCTAATGTAGTCATTCGAACTTGCAAATGAAGCCCGGGATTTAAATATCCCGGGCTTCATTTGCATGTTCCAGGACGCCACCATTTTTAAATGCCCGTAGTTCGAACTACCTGCCCGCGGCTACACTAGGTAGTTCGAACTGAAGCTCCTTATTCGAACTACCGTTACTCCTCATTGCAGGAGAAGTAACAGTAGTTCAAATTAGAAGCTTTAGTTCAAACTACCTAGCCTGTGCCGCGTGCAGCTGCCGGCAGGTAGTTCGAACTACGGGCATTTAAAAATGGCGATGCCCGGGAACATGCAAATGAAGCCCGGGATATTTAAATCCCGGGCATCATTTGCAAGTTCAAATGACTACATTAGCCACCCTAGTCCGAACTAGGGTGTCTAGTGTAGACATACCCCAGATTTCTAAGAGCATGTGAATTGTGCTATTCACTGCTCTGACATTCGGTGCTCGTCGCTTTTCACTTTTGGGCCTCACCCAGGATTAATTATGTGATGCTTCTTTGTTTTCTGGGGATTAAACTAGAAACACCCAGGGTATGTCTACACTACAAAGTTAGTTCGAACTAACTTTCATAGGCGCTACACTAGCGCTCCGTTAGTTCGAATTTAATTCGGAGCGCTTAGTTCGAACTAGATAATCCTCATTCCACGAGGATTAAGCCTAGTTCGAACTAGCTAGTTCGAATTAAGGGGTGTGTAGCCCCTTAATTCGAACTAGTGGGAGGCTAGCCCTTCCCAGGTTTCCCTGGTGGCCCCCTCCCGGCCCCGGACCCCTTAAAGGGGCATGGGCTGGCTACGGTGCCCGTGCCAGGTGCAAGTCTGCCAGCACCCAGCCAGCAGACCCTGCACCTGGCACGGATCGAGCCACCCACCCGATGCCCCCCAGCCCTCCCCCTCTTCCCGGGACCAGGCTGGCGGCTCCCGGGAGCTTGCCCGGGACCGCAAGAGGCGGGCACCCGCCTGGACTAGTGCGGACATCGTGGACCTCGTCCACGATCTCCGCACTAGGCACAGGAAAGTGGCCGGCTTGGGCAGGAGAGCTGCCAGCCTGGCCACCCAGGAGCAGGTGTGCAAGAGAATCAAGGGGGTCCACTGAGACCCCCGACCCTGAGCCCTGAGCTTACAATGGCCGTCCTGGGTCAGACCAAAGGTCCATCTAGCCCAGTAACCTGTCTGCCGACAGCGGCCAACCCTAGGGACCCTGGAGGGGATGGACCGAAGATAGTGACCAAGCCATTTGTCTCGTGCCATCCCTCTCCAGCCTTCCACAAACCTTGGGCAGGGACACCACTCCTACCCCCTGGCTAATACCACTCCATGGACCCAACCTCCATGACTTGATCTCACTTCCCTTTAAACTCTGTTCTAGTTGTAGCCTTCACAGCCTCCTGCAGCAAGGAGTTCCACAGGTTGACTCTTTGCTTTGTGAAGAACAACTTTCTGTTACTAGTTTGAAGCCTGCTACCCATTCCTTTCCTTTGGTGTCCTCTAGTCCTTCTTTATGGGAACTAAGGAAGAACTTTTCTGTATGCACCATCTCCACCCAACTCCTGCTTTTAGAGACCTCTATCCCCCCCTCCGTCTCCTCTTTTCTAAGCTGAAAAGTCCCAGTCTCTTTAGCCTCTCTTCATATGGGACCTGTTCCCAACCCCTGATCATTTTAGTTGCCCTCCCCTCTCCCAGCCTCTCTCTTCCCCTCTCCCACCTCCTTTTCCCAGTCTCCCCCAGTTTTGTTCAATAAAGACAGATTCCATTTTGTGAGACACGTTATCTTTATTTTGTATATCAAGAAGAGGGGCTAGGGAAGAGTAAGTGGAAGGAAGTGAGGGAGGAATGGGGCACGAGCCCCCGATGGGGAGGACTGGGCTGGCTCTGCGGGCTTCTGGGGATGGAAGCTCTCCTGCAGCCCCCCACTTGCCCCCTCTCCCCAGATGGCAGCCTGTGGCAAGTGCAGCCGGGCTGATGGCCGAGTGCTGTGATGTGCCCAGTATGGGCACTCAGGGCACTCCAAGCCAGGACTGGTTTTCAAGCGGGGCACCCCTGAGAACTGTCTGTCCGGGGTGTGGGTCGGGACCCTTTAAGCACAGCCCTAGGCTAGCCTGAGACAGCATCTCCACGCTCTAAGCCCTCCTCTGATGCCCTGCCGGCACTGCTTCTGGCCATCCTTAAGCCCAGTTCAGGGTCCACTTAATGTGGACGCGCTAGTTCGAATTAGCAAAACGCTAATTCAAACTAGTTTTTAGTTCTAGACGCGTTAGTTCGAATTAGCTTAGTTCGAATTAACTAATTCAAACTAAGTTAGTTCGAATTAGCGCTGTAGTGTAGACGTACCCCCAGTTCATGTTCATT
Source organism: Pelodiscus sinensis (assembly GCF_052426305.1). Taxonomy (NCBI): domain Eukaryota; kingdom Metazoa; phylum Chordata; order Testudines; family Trionychidae; genus Pelodiscus; species Pelodiscus sinensis. The sequence continues at coordinate 9,880,728 of NC_143080.1, read as the reverse complement.
GGTGCCCTCAATCTGTATTTGAACTCTGGTCACCAAAGGTCAGGGTCTGGAGAGGCAACCTACCCCGAGCTGATATGTTTTTTCATATGTAGTTTTCTCTTATGGTAAATCATTATAATGGGAATTCAAAGGGGTTTCCCCTCCTCCTCTTGAAATGGAACTGTGACGAGGAATGTTTGACGCAATCCCAGCTCATCCCTATCAGATGGCGCAAATAAGACAACATGGCACTGAGCATTCCTCCTACTGATTTGTAAACCCTTCAAAGCTCCAAGCAAGATCAGTTACACAAAAGTTACTGGGCCTAAATGCATAATTGATGCTTATTATTTGTAATGAATATTTGTAGAAGTGTTTATTTTAGCATTTCTAGAGGAATCTAATTCTTATCTTTCCCCTTAAGTTATGTTCTGCTCTGTGTATACAGACCTCATTCTCATTTAAATAAAGGCCCCTTTACATTTGCCCTGGCAATTTCTGTAATTTCTCCAGTTTGCACACCTATATAACAATGAAATAACCCCCCTTTCCACTTCTGCTATTTTTCTTCTCAGCCAACAGGTGTCACTGTTAAACAGATTCAAACATTTTAAGGCATGCAGAAATTCCAATGTAAACTCTTCAAGACCAGCTTAACTTACTGCCGAAAATAGAAGACAAGACTAAAAACAAAAGGATGAAATGTGGTTAGTAGCAGTCCCATACAGAAGTCCTGCCATACCTTATCTCTCATGAAGCACTGATATAATATCAAGAAGTCAAAGGAAAATACCAGACGACCAAAATAAATAGGGATTCAAATGTGTATTTAGCAATAATACCTCAAGTACATTGGGCAAAATACACCAGACATGTTACACCCAATACAGGATTGTGAGTTTTCATTGTCATTGGAGTGGACTGTCAGAGTGTCAAGTGCCATAAAGGTGGGGACCATAAGCAAAGCATTTAGGAAGACTTATTCCAGCCATTTAATTGTGTTTCCTTTGGGTCAAATGTTTCTGCCCTGCACTTGTCCCTTGCCAGGATATCCCCTGTTTTGTCTATTTCCGATCTCCTTTACTTTCTCCTTTGCCACTTCCCATCTCCCTTATATTATAAATATCTAACCCTGGGAGCACCGTGTTTCTTCTCCCCGGATCAGACCTTGAGCCACGCTGTCCTGAGAGAGTTAAATGTGACAGTCTCCATTCAGTGCTACTTGGTGATGGCATAATCTTGGATTAAATGATCCAAGGAAAGACCTGCTTTCTGCGGAAAAACAGTGCACACAGGGCTTGACCCTGTCCAGAGCAGTGTGGAGAGAGTGGGCTCCAGCCCTCGAGCTTTTCCTGAAATACATTTGTTAGTCTTTAAAGTGCCGCAGGACCCCTCATATAGTATAATTAGGAGCAGGATAGGGAGCCCAGTCCTGAATTAATAAGAATGCTACTACGCAACAGCCAAGCCACGCCCGCCTGCTGGCAGGAGGGAGACTTGAGAGAGGAGCATGATGTTAAGAACCTTAATAGCCTGAGGAGCTCAAACATGTGCCTCATATCTCCTTGTTTCTTCCAGTTGTGGTCTCCATGTGTATTCCACAACAGTGGATCAAGTCCATGCCAAAGAGGACAAATTCCTCCCTAACTCTGTTCTCCAAATCAGACCAAGCTTTGTGCCATAGGCATGTGCACATCCTTAGCCCCAGGTCCATGACAAAGGGCACAAAAGAGCAAGACTCTGCAGCAGCAGCAAAGGGGATCTGTGTTATCATCCAGGTCAAAGGACTGAGAACCACTGGTACCAATGAAGAACAGTCTAATTTACCAGCAGTATCGCCACAGACCCTAGATGGATTCACCAGCCAAGAACATTTCCACATCAGCTCTGAAGGGAGAAGCAGACAGAATCCTGTGCACCCTGGGAAGAATGGAGATATTCACCACTTTAGAGGATGTCTTTGTTCTCCTGAATTGGAGTCTTCCCTTTTGTCAGAACCAGGGGTACTTCTACACAGCAACATGATTTCGAAATAACCAGCATTATTTGAAAATAATGTTAAAATATTGTCAAGCTGGAGGGCTTCTTTCTCCGACTCCTGTAACCCTCATTGTACAAGGAGTAAAGGAAGTCGGAGGAAGAGTGCCCTATTTCAAAATAAGTGCTGTTTAGTTGCTCTCGATTTCGAAATAAGCTATACAATTGATGTAGCTCAATTTGCATGGCTTTTTTTGAGTTAAGCCCTGCTGTGTAGATACACCCCAGGAGATTTAAAGAAGTCCATCCTCCATCCCATCTCTTATGGTTTTCCTTCAGCAAAACTGATGACACCATCCACTGAGCCAGATCCAACTTTCATATCATTGGGGGAATTAGAAGTACCAGAGCAGAGATGGGGAGACCAGTCCATGCCAGAGATTTAGAGCTATCTAGAACCAGGCTTTTATCCACCCAAACCTGGACACCTGCCTTGGAACTGGCGGTACCTCATGCTTTGGGGACCTCTGGATCCTGGAACTAAGCAGTTATTAATGATAGCAGCAAGGAGTCCACCAGAAAATGTCTTGCCAAGTGGAAATGTAACACTGACAAGCTTCCGGTCATCAATTGGCAGGATTAAACCTGGGACCTCTTAACAGTGCATCAGTCTCTTAATTAAGACCCTAGCATTAATCTCTGGGTGGGTTAGGAACCACTAGCGGGGGGACAGAGCACCACACCATGTAATTATGGATCGCAGAAGCATTCTCTATCAGGGGCCAGCATTCATCTGTCTCCAGAAACAGCATGTAGTCCTGGTATCTTCAATTACTTATCCTCAAGATGATGGGTCTTTCCCTTAGCTTGCCATGAGTCCACTTGGCGACAGTCAGTGCATGTCACTTCCCAAAGGACAGCCACTCTGTCCTTAGGTATCAGAACCTTTCCACCAGTAACAAAGCCAACCCATCACTAGGACTTCAATTTAGATCATGTGGCTCCTTCCATCTCATAGCTACAGGTTTGATGTCTCACTGTCAGTGAAGGATGTCCACCCTTGGGCCCTCATGGCGTACCAACCAAACCCACTATTCCATAAAGAGAAAATCTCTCTATGATTCCACCCAAAATTCACCCCTGATTTCACAAAAATCAAATTATCCACTTGCCTGCATTCTTCCCAAAGCTCCATGCGCCCAGTGAAGAGCCGAATGTGTGGTGAGCATTGGTATTTCACCTGAAGAGAACAAAACAGATCAGAAAGTCATGTAGGTTGTTGCATTAACAGAATCAGCCTGCGGGCAAGCTATTTCCTCCCAGATACTCTCCAAGTGGATCTCTCGCTATATCCTGTTTTGTTTCAGTTGGCACATCTGCTTTCCCACATGAGATCACTCTACAAGAGCACAAGGAACTGCAGTAGCCTCACTTCACATCGTATCCCTGCTTCGGATGTGCAAGGGAGCAACATGGAGCTCCATCCAGACATCCACGAGACATCATATCTTGGTCCAAGTATCCTCCACTGACACATCTTTTGGGATAGAGGTTCTACAAGCAGCCATCCTACCTGCATCCTCGCCCCCTCTTCTTGTCACAGTGTTCTTGTCAGTCACCCATAATGAAATACACTTAGGGTATGTCTACACAGCAACATTTTGAAATAACTTAGCCCGCGTCTACACAGCAGGCAGTTATTTCATAATAATGTCGAAATACTGTCAAGCTGGAGGACTTCCTTGCTCCAACTCCTGTAACCCTCATTGTTCGAGGAGTCAGGGAAGTCAGAGGAAGAGTGCTCTATTTCGAAATAAGTGGTGTGTAGACACTCCCAATTTTGAAATAAGCTATGCAATTGATGCAGCTCTATTTGCATAGCTTATTTCGAGTTAAGCCCTGCTGTGTAGTCGCACCCTTAGGGACCAGTATTCAAAGAAAGTGAAGTGACTTACACCTCAAAGAACTCCAGTGTTAGTAAGGTGTTTCCTATCTATATCCAGGTACATTTTCTCCTACCCCTTTGCTTTGGTTATATCTGGACTGATGGCACAAAAGGAACTGGAGAAGAGGTCAGTCCATACCACCTTTTAACGGAGCATGAGGAGATCAGGGTGTAGGCATAGACTGATAGACATCAATTGCAGGAATTCTCCAGTCTCCGGCACTTGGAGCACATGAGTACATGCAGTGGAATACAGATAAGGATTTCCTTTTCTCTGCCCGTGCTCCAGTCCTTTCATATCCTGCATTTTGGTCAGTAAGGGAAGAGGCAAACAGGTGTTACTTTGGTCAGTCAGGAGATCTATGCATCACACTTAGTTTTTCCAGTGTCTGCATGTAACCCTTACTTGTATTAGCCCTAGCAGCAGCTGTGCATTCTGCACACTGTACCGGAGCTTGCAGAGCTAAGGCCATATTCTCTAGACTATGCATTCTCAGTATGGGAGTATTCTGTGATAAACTCCGCAGCATTAGCATGTGGTGACACGTACCACCAAGGAGAGTGAACAAAAGCTTGGATGACAGGCCTAGCAGCGCTATTAATTGTTCACACAAAAAATCTTACATTAAAAATAGAAAACCACTAAGGATAAAGCCCTACTTTGGTGAATTCAAAGCAAATCATTTCACTGGGCTCCCTGTTGTAGCAATCATTACTGTCATTCTCTGCTGTGGTTTTAAAAGAGACATTGCTGTTAGAGTCGGGTTTAGTGTGCAATTACCACTGACAGAACAAGGGACTACAGGTATTTATCAACAAGCCCAATGCCAGGGCTTTGGGGTATAAGAAATACTGCAAAGGTAACGTGTGTTGCTCATGAGTCCTATACTTTATTCTGAAATGCATGCATGTCTTATTCATACCAGCCAGAACCATGCATACAGCTATACTACACACACTCGTACTTTCTACCAGCCACAGCTGGAAAGCAATAAGGAACTAACTGGTACCTTGGGCAGCATGGGTTAAGAATTGTACCCTGGCTTTTGTTACATGCAACTAGCCCACTTTAGAGGTGCCTGGATACTGCCATGAATATTCTGGAGTATTGCATCTAATTCTAGGCCCCCCATTACAGAAAGGGTGTGGACGCATTAGAGAGGGACCAGCGGAGGGGGCTGACCTATGAGGAGAGGCTGAGGGTTTTGGGCTTGTTTAGTCTACAGAAGAGTGAGGGGGGATTTGAGAGCAGCCTTCAGCTTCCTGAAGGGAGGTTCCAAAGAGGATGGAGGGAGACTGTTCTCAGTGGTGACGGATGGCAGAACATGGAGCAATGGTCTCAAATTGCAATGGAGGAGGTCTAGGTTGTATATTAGGAAAAACTCTTTCCCTAGGAGGGTGGTGAAGCACTTGAATGGATTACCTAGATAAGTGGTCGAATCTCCATCCCTAGAGGTTTTCAAGTCCCGGCTTGACAAAGCCCTGGCTGGGTTGATTTAAATGGGATTAGTCCTGCTTTGGGCAGGGCCCTGGACTCGATGACTCCTGAGGTCTCTTCCAGCCCTAGGAGTCTATGATTCTATGACCACTAGCAGAGAGAGCTTTGTGTTCAAAGCTCTTTCCAAAGATTTTCCTACTGTTCTTCAGTCATTTCTGTACAGCAGGCAAGTGGGAGCGTTATTAGCTTTGTGTCACAGATGGGAAATTTGAGGCTGACACATGAAGCTACCAGGCTCATGTATGGAGTCTGTGTCAGAGCCCAGAGTTAAGGTCCAGAGTTCCTGATTTCCAGTCCAGTGCATAAAGACCAGACATCTTTCCCAAGGAACCCCAGCAGCCGCGGTCTCTGTGGGCATGTCTACACTAGGAAATAATTTCAAAATAAATAACATTGAAATAACTCCTGAAATAAAATCGAAAGAGTGTGTCCCCGCTATGCGGGAGCATTGAAATTCATCAGAATTATTTCAAAATAGCACGTCCACGCTGATTGACGCCGGCCTCAGGTTTAGAGTCCCCAGAAGCACTCCGGGGAGGGCACCAGGAGGGTGAACACTTCCTGTGGCTGCTTGGTCAGGCAAGCTGCGACGCATTCTTTCAGCGACTCCTCTCTACGGCCACATCTCACATGCCACTCCTCCACTGCCTACTCCCTCACAGGATGCCAAACAGATGCTGCTTCTGACAGAGGGAGACTAGCTTGGACTGGTAGGACCACATTGTCCTGCAGCGATGGGATGACTAGCAGTGGCTCCAGAATTTCTGCATGTGGAAGGCCACCTTCCTCGAGCTCTGCAAGTGGCTTTCCCCTGCCCTCAGGCGACAAGGATACCCACAATCCCTGTGCAGAAGCAAGTCGCCGTCACCCTGTGGAAGCTTGCCACACCGGACAGCTACCGCTTTGTCAGGAACCAGTTGGGTGTGGGGAAATCCACAGTCGGGGCTTTGCTCCTGCAAGTAGCCAAGGCCATCAACCACGTGCTGCTGCAGAGGGCCGTCACTCTGGGGAATGTGGACAGCTTAGCTGATGGCTTTGCTGCCATGGGCTTTCCCAACTGCGGGGTGCGGGGCTATAGATGGCACTCATATCCCCATATTGGCTCCCGACAACCATGCCTCAGGCTACAGCAACAGGAAGAGGTATTTCTCCATACTGCTGCAGGTCCTCGTGGATCACAAGGGTGCTACACCAACATCAAAGTCAGCTGGTTGGAGAAGGTGCAGACGCTCTCATCTTCCAGAACTCATGCTTGTTCCCAAAGATGCACGCTGGTACTTTTTTCCCTGACCGCCCATCTGCATCCTTCGTGATGCAACCTACCCCTTGCTCCCCTGGCTCATGAAGTCCTACACAGGCAGCCTGGGCCCCTCCAGGGAGCACTTCAGTGCCAGGCTGAGCAAGTGCCACATGGTGGCCGAATGTGCATTTGGCTGATTAAAGGGGAGATTCAGGAGTCTCCTCACCCGCCTGGACCTCAGCAAGTGTAACATCCCCTTCATGATGGCGACCAGCTGTGTGCTCCACAACCTCTGTGAGAGCAAGGAAGAGACTTTCCTTCCAGGGTGGGGGCACAGGTTGACTGGCTGACCAGGACATACAAGCAGCTGGACACCAGTGCCATTTGGCGAGCACATGAAGGGGTTGTGCTCATCAGGGATGTGAGGAGGGAGAGTTTCAGCCAAGATCATCTTAAAGACTCTCCGCTGTGCCTCTCCACAAGGGGCCCCTGCATTCCCTCTGTATGCCTATCCTTCCCCACCCCTCCCTTCTCCTGCTCTCCCTTCTCACCTCCCCCCCTGCAGAGAAAATAAAAACACCTTTTTTGTGGAAAAAATCCCAAGACTGTTTCTTTGGGGGATATGCAACAGGGGAGGGTCTGGAGAAAGAACCAGGATTGAGGGAAAGGGAAGGAAGAGGGAGGGAGGGTTAGGAATGGGGCTGGGACTGGCACCTGGACCAGGTAGCTTGGGGGAGGTTTTAGCTGCCTGAGAGGTCTCACCACCATGTGTTCTGGGCCCCAGAAGACCCCGTGGGGGGAGGGGGGGCTAGGAGGGGAAACCACAGGGGGCGTAAGAAGATGTCCCACCACGGAGGCCAGAGTAAAGCAGGCATCTCCAGGAACCTCGTGTGAAGGATTGAGGGGTTCCCGTGTGAGAACATCATGGGGCTGAGTGCTCCGGACTGACACTCCGTGTGCACAAGTTGTTGTGTGATCACCTCTGAGTAGGCTGTGCGAGGAATGTGCAGCCCCTTGCAGCCATCGCCTGCCTTTATGTGCAAATAAGGAAAGTTATAGAACTCACCTGAAGTGCCTTCCAAAGCCCGGGAGACATCCTGGGAGGGGGACTGGCACCAGGATGAGGAGCAGGTCTTGGCTGGTGGGATGGTCACCTGGCTGGCCGTCGTCTCCTCCTTATCTGCCACCATGCCCTCATGGAGGCTGATGCCAGGCATGTCCTGGCTGGCCTCAATAATGGGGGTGGGAAGGTGACCAGCCTCACATTGAGCTTGTTTGTGGTAGCAGCACGTGTGTAGTGCTGCCCCAGAGCATCCACTCTGCTCCCTGGCCTTGTTGTAGGCCCGCCAGAGCTCTTGAATCTTCATCCGGACTTGATTGAGTATCCAGATGTGGCCTTTGTCGGCCAGGCTGGTGACCATCCAGCTGTACATGTCGGCATTCCTTTTTCTGGTGTGGAGTTCCTGGAGATTGGTCTCTTCCTCACAGACCTGGATGAGGTCCAGGATCTCCACACCAGGCCAGAGCTGCGTCCAGTGGCAGGAGTGATGGCAGCCTTGGTGGGCTCAGAGGGAGCGTTGGGTCCTGCCATGGCTCCGTCGGCCTCTGCAGTGTGACACGGGACTTGCCAGGTTGGCCATGTGCCACAAGCCCTTCTCCTGCAGCCTGTGTTTTAAGCTCTGCAGAAGAGGAGCAGTAGAGCTGGCAGGTATGGCCAGAGCAGCCACAAGTGCAGCTGTCAGAGGCCTCTGGAGGCCAATAATTTCGAATTAGCAGCACCGGATTGTCCACACCTGACGCTCTTTCGAAATAATAATTTTAAAATTAACGTTATTCCCCAAGGAAAGCAGGAGTACAGATTTCAAAATAACCAGCCCGCTTGGTAGTGTGAACGCTCCACTTATTATTTTGAAATAACTCCCTAGTGTAGACCACGGCTGAGTGGACTCAAACCTCCAACTATATGATGGAGGTAAATGTAGAACAGATAAACAGTGTAATCAGGTTAGCCAATAGATGTACTTGGTGTGGTAAGCAGGTTGTGTGTTTTCATAGTCCTCTGAAATGGTATGGATAAAATCTAAGCATTTGCTGTGCTGCGTACGTAGCTGCTACATCCTACAAAACTCAAGCAGTACATCACAGGGTCTCTGTTTCCTTTGAATCCGTTTTCTTTCCTCTGTCTCTGCATGGGCGTTTCTGTAGGTTAATCTTCAGTAATGATCGTGCTTTGCAGCTTTTGTCAGTGTATTTCAGAACACCGCCGCTCCTGAGAGCATTACATTTGCAAGATTATCTTCTTTAAAGGGAAACCGCTGTCTGAAAATCTACTCCATTTAAAAAAAAAAAAAAAAAAAAAAGCTTAAATGGGCTTTAAGTGCTACAATCTCATCAGCACACGCTGCCATTTTTCATGGCTTTTCAGTATTTTGCACCTGATTTTCTGCCCATCACTGCTGTTTGAAAGACTCACACGAACAGGAAGTGTGCTGATTAACCTACACGGGTACACATGGACAGTGGTGAAACTGACTCATAAGCAAAATGCTGCCAAATAAACAAAATACATAAACGGAATAAACAGGATTAAATATATTTTCTCTGGAATCTTTTTCAGTTCTAATCATCTATAGGGTTATTTGTAACAGCAGTCGGTACAAACATTTTGGAGGGCAGTGTGAGATTTCGGTTGATGTTGTACCTTTACATTCATTGCGTTTTGGGGGAGGTTCAGTAGAATTCTGCATACGTTTAGTGTTCGGGCCTTTGATACGTGAAAAAAAGGCTTTGAGTCCAATTGTGTTTTGCTGCTCACCTTGCTCTGCTAGTGCATTGGTGCTAGGAGCTGCCATAGCCCCTGGTTGAAGGGGTTTTCAGTATATACAGGGTTTACAGTTTGGTTCAATGGCTCTCAGCCTCTCCCCTCACATAAAAATTGTTGCTGCACCCCTAATCTAATGTCCATGTGTCCATATTCTAAAACCTTTCTTCAGTCTGGCAACGAAATCATCCGTCTCTGTATTGCCAGTCAGAATCAAGGTTCATTGGCAGGGCTTGTATAAGATGCTTGCTGCACGCATGGCCATGAGTTTACAAACCCTTCGCTTTTCGTGTTACGCTTTAACAAAAGGACGGGTCGTGATTTCCTTTTTGGAAAGCTTTGTCTCAAAGGACGATCATTCTTTGGAGTTAGATGTGCTGATAAGCCCTAGCACTGTGGAAACATAGATCCTCTAGTCTAGATTACTTAGTTACATTTAGATCATTCTAACCACTGGTGTATTTGTTTTTCCATTTGATAAGGTACTAATGGGATAGTGGTGTTCTCTGTCCTGAAATACCCTATAAAAACTACAAGTTGAATCTTGTTAAGGATGGGGGGTGAGCAGCTACATTAGTTCCAGAAAAGAAATTGGTTAAAAAGTGCCTCAGGCTTCCAAGGTTTTAGAAAATCAAAATAATGCAACACACATGCCTTTGTTCCTTATCTGTAGCGTCAAGGAGATGTTAAAGTCAATTCTCTCCTTTCACATGGGTTTTTACTGTACAGTATGACAAAGAAAGCAGTTCTAACGGTCTTATTTCTTTTTCTAATCTATTTGAGCAATGTAGAATCTCGCCGAGCTGGCTCTCAAACAGCCTGGGAGGTCTCTGTATCTGGGCTGCTCAGACATTAATCCTGGCCCTGCTTTTCGTAACTCTGCATCTCAAAGTGTTCCAGGCAAGATCTGTTGGTTGGTTGGTTTTCCTTTTAAAATCCAGAATATTTAAATGTGAAATGAGAGAGGGGTGTTGCTTTCAGGAGAAGTGCATCTGGCAGAAACAATTCTTTTCCCAGGAGACACTGTGCTCAGGCCATGCAAGTTCAAGTATCAGATGTTCTCTGGAGCCTGATCCTTTTACATCTTGTGCTGTCACTTTCACCAATTCAAAGTGAATTTAAAATATCTCCATTCTGGTCGGGTAGTGCGTTATACCTGCTTTGCATGGGTGTTAAATGACTAGCGGACTCAAAGCAGGAGAGAACCGGGTCCTAAATCTTAAATCATTGTCAATTTCAAATACCAACATTTTCAGCTGGAAATGTGTGTGCGTTATGGTTACAAATTACACCTAAGATAACATAAGAACGGCCGTGCTGGGTCAGACCAAAGGTCCATGTAGCCCAGTATCCTGTCTACCGACAGTGGCCAGCACCAGGTGCCCCAGAGAGGGTGGACCGAAGACAATGATTAAGCGATTTGTCTCCTACCATCCTTCTCCAGCCTCTGACAAACAGAGGCTAAGGACACCATTTCTATCCCCTGGCTAATAGCCTTTTATAGATCTAACCTCCATGAAATTATCTAGCTTCTCTTTAAACTCTGTTATAGTCCTAGCTTTCACAGCCTCCTCTGGCAAGGAGTTCCACGGGTTGACTATATGCTGTGTGAGGAAGAACTTTCTTTTATTAGTTTTAAACCTGCTACCGATTAACTTCATTTGGTGTCCTCTAGTTCTTCTATTATGGGAACTAATAAATAACTTTTCTTTATTCGCCCTCTCCACACTACCACTCATGATTTTATATACCTCTATCATATCCCCTCTCAGTCTCCTCTTTTCTAAACTGAAAAGTCCCAGTCGTTTTAACCTCTCTTCATATACAGATCACTACAACTGAAAAAAGTTCACGAACTACAGTTAATTAGCTTCTCCCTTGATAAACCATCGTTGTTGTTGTTGTAAATTTTAACAGGGAAGTTGAAAACCACTTGTAATATTGTTTTACCTCAAGATACATCTAGATGGGCGATGCTGAATGACATCCACCTAAAGGAAGACCAAGTTGGAATTTAAAAATGAAGTGACATTTTTAGAATACTAACTTTTTCTTTATCCTTGTTCCTAGGAGTGGCCACACGCTGCTTGCCTTCTGGTTTTCTCGTCAGGATGGGAAGCTAAACCGACAACAGACTATTGAGCTGGGACATCACATTCTCAAAGCACACATCTTTAAGGTAATCAGAAGTCAGGGAAAGGCTCCCACTGTCCTCTCCCCTAACAGACAATGCTGATACTCGTTTTTAGAGACACAGTGGGGGAGGTGGTATCTTTTAAGGCACAAGTTCTGCTGGTGAGAGAAACATGCTTTCCTGGCACCAACACAGCTACAGTCATACGGCAGTCCCCTCTGTTCTTGTTACAGTGTGGCTGTAAGAAGGGGTTTTGCTTCAGGCTTCCAAAACACATGAAGAAAGTTAGCTCTTGAGGAGAGGACACGTGGAATTCTAAAAGACCAGAAAGTTGAGGAAATCTCCTTTGATTCTAAGGGTGGAAAAATCAGAATCAGACATCATGTCTTGTTTTGTTAAACTGCCGGACACTGGACAACAGATTAAAATGCTCCTTGCCAAGTACTTCTGCTCCTGACTTACATATAAATGACATTACAGTTTTCATTGACCTTAACATTTTGCCAGAGACAAGGGATGGAATTCTGTTCACAGTACGCAATGTCGTCCTTGTTACATGGGTTTTTATTTCAGCCCCCCACAGCTCCTCCTGAAACTTTCCTAATGTTCAGATTGACGGTACCATAAATGGACAGGGCAGTGGACAGGCTGTCAAGAGTCCTGGGTTTTATTTCTGCCTCTGCCACCAGCTTTGGACAAATTTCTTCTTCTGTCTGACTCAGTCTCCTGGGGCATGTCTGTGCTAGGAAATTATTTCAAAATAACCAAATTTGACTTAAAAACTCATGGAATCATAGAATCCTAGGGCTGGAAGAGACCTCAGGAGGTTATTGAGTCCAGCCCTCTGCTCAAAGCAGGACCAACCCAACTAAATCATCCCAGCCAGGGCTTTGTCAAGCCAGGACTTAAAAATCTCTAGGGATGGAGATTTTACTCCTGATAAAACTCCCAATTTTACAAAATCAAAATAGCACTAAGGAGAAGCCTTGAAATTCGTCTGAAGCAGGCTCTGTTAATGTGGATGTGTTACCTCGACTTAGCACCCTAAGAAGCACTGGGGAGTAATTAGTTCAAATGACTTTGGTGAGTAGTTATTTTGAAATAGCCTCACCGGGGTGTCCACATTACCGCTATTTCGAAATAACTATTTTGACATTAGCATTATTCCCCGAGGAAAGCAGGAGTACAGATTGCGAAAGAAAGCAGCCCCTTATTTCAAAATAATAGGCTCAGTAGTGTGGATGCTCCCTAAGAGAGCCTAAGGGGGGTTATTTCGAAATAGCGCCCTTGCGTAGACCAGGGCCTTGAGTGTGATGAGGATGAGTTCCCTCCTTTTGTAAAGTGCTTTGAGAGGTACAGATTAAGAACAATGTATAGAGCCAAGTATTGTCTGTTTATGATCCAAAGCTGCGATAATGTACATTTTCCCAGAACTGAGCTTAAAAAATATCTGGTCGTTGCTCCTGACTGATCCGCTTCTACCCTGCACACAAAGTAGCCAAGCGGTCGCTAGCTAAGATTCAAGTTCGAGCTTAGGAACAGTATCACCCACAAACTGAGTCACATCTTCAGACCCGAAGAATGTTCACTGACCAGCGTATGACTAGGTTTGGTCCCTGTAACTGACACAGCGAGAATCAATCATTTTTTAAAATTAATGGGACCTGGGGGTACTTAGCACTTCTGAAAATTCGGGTACTTAAACGTAGGCACCCAGTTTGCCAATATTTTGAGAGCAACAGGGTGGCTTCTGTATCTCATCCAGCCTTATAAACATCCTGCTAGAGCTCTTTATTTAATTGCATCCACCGCATTAATGACCCTGCAGGCCTGCAGTATGTCGGGAGATATACTGGGTCAGTTTGAGGAATCCCAATCAGCATATCGTTTTCAGAGGTTAGCACATTTAAGGAGTGCAAGATTCAGCCCTGATATTAATGGGGCCAGTTCCTGTTGATGACAAGGCCAAAGCTGAATTTGGATCCTAGTCTTTGTCATTTTACATTTTATAATGAAGAAAATGGCAGGATTTCAAAACCTCGCTTTTCATTAATGAATGCGTTGCCAATAGATTCCAACTTTAATTAAAAAATATTTACCATCCTGAAAGTGTCTATTTACATATGAAAGATGTCAGTATCGCTTTCTGTTTCTAATTACTTGGCAAAAGTCCTTTTTGTATGATTTTAGTAAGAAGGATTTGCCTCAGTGACAGATCAGTGTAACATCAGTCTAGAGAGAAGTACTACAAAGTTTTGAGGCGGGGTGTGTGTGTGTGTGTGTGTGAAAAGCACTGTAAAAGATTAGCCTTTGGTGTTTCTTAAACAGTTTTGGTTTTATTCCTCTATTTCCAGTAGGTGTTGTTTAAGAGGATCTGCTTGTGATTTGTACCAAACTGAACCATAGCATCACTGTTTCTTGAAAGAGACTTTCAAACCGAAACATTTCAAGGAGAAAAAGAAGTATCTTGTGTCTGTATTCAATTCTTGTTATAGTAGATACTGTACGTTTGTGAGGAAATACTTTCTCCATCATGGCATCTCACTCTGCCCGGCCGTCTGATGAAATCATTGTCTTCTAAATATGGCATGAGCCTTCTGCCAAGTGGGATGCATGGCAGATCATAAAGTCAGCGTAGCGGTTTTGTGTTGGAAGAGCTGCTGTGTTGAAACACAAAGGCCCTGATTCTAAGTTGACGCTGGTCTTACGCCAGCATAATCCCATTGAAGTGTCCTTTTCCACTGCTGTGTAAGGAGAATTGGGTACAAAATCATGGGAACAGGGGAAGCTTCCCCTTGGGGAGGCTAGCCCCTCCTCTGCCTCTCCCAGCCGAAGCCCTGCCTTTTCTGGCCAAGTAACCCCTGCTCACTGCTCTCAGCCTCCCCCCAAGGCTGGAATTTGGGGGTGAATTCAGCCCTTTCCAGAGCTCTGAGCCTGGAGCCTCTTCCCTGTTCCATCCCCAGCCATACTCATGGGCCCCCCATCCAACCTCTTACCCTACAGCTCTGCCCCCACCCTGCCTCTTCCCTCAAGACCTTCCCTCCCCCGCTCACTCCCTTCACCCCCTTCCACTGCTACCCCAAGAGCAGACAAGCAGCCCTGTCCCTGGAGCTGGAGGAGATTTTTCCAGGAGACCCAAACTGGCCGGGACCCCGTGGGCTCTTGCGATGATTTGCCACGGCCGCCTGTCCTCCCACCCATGGCACGAGGTCAGGGGAGGCTTAGCTTCCATTACATGCCACCCATCTGCAATACCCTCGTTAAGACTGGGGGTGCTGAAGGTTATTTACAGATGGTATTTTGGGAAATAAACTAAAAGGTAAAAACTGTGTGTGTCCGAATACTAATTCCTGTCACATCCCCAAAGGATCCTATCATTCAAGTCTCTGTTTGAGTCCCAGGTCTCGAATTTCAGCGTGTGATACACAAAATCACTGAATAACAATCACATAGAGGTTTTTTCACAGATTTGTGCAAGAATACTGACATACCGCCTGTTTGCACCATGGCTCAAGCAAGTGTCTTTTTAGGCTATGTTTACACTGCAGAGCTTTTCCGAGATAGCTCCAGTATCCCAGAAAAGCTATGCCGCATCCAAGGAACAGTTTCTGAAAAAGTGGATGCGTTCTTTCAGCATCCCTGTATCCCTCATTGTATGAGGAAAAAGGGATATTCTGAAAGGGGAGGTTTTTCTGAAATTTGGCCCCGTGTAGACGGGCCAAATTTCAGAAAACCCTCTTCCGAAAAAAAAGCATCTTTTTCTGACTTCTCTTTGCAATCTAGACGTAGCCTTAGCCTCCTCACTTTTATGAGCACAAATACACTTGTGCAGTTTTTTTAAAAATAAAGTATAAACATCTTGGGAAATGGATTTAAAACATTAAGAAGGGATCTTAACAGATAGGCGCTAGCATGGAAACCATGGCATACAATGAAAAGGCATCAAGAGAAACTTACAAAAATAACACCAGCAAATCTAAACTTCCAGGTAACGTATGTTTTAAACATCAAGCAATGGGACATCCTTAATTTCAGAAAGAACTCTCCTGCCTAAAATGTTAGTGATGCAGAAATGAACATCCCTTCTCCCTCAATTAAGAGACTGATTAAAATCACAGGCAATGAAAACGCATTACTCCTGCTAGTAGAACGAAAAGTTGCATTGAAACAGCATGCAAAAGATAATCATATTGAACGTAGCTGGCAAAATATCTTAGAGCAGAGGCCCTTTCCATCTGCATTTCAGTTCTAATCTTTTCATGGGTCACAAAAAAATAATTTGATTTCCATCTGCTCTCTGGTGGATATTTTTCTGTATCAAAGAGTCACCATAAGCTCTAGTATGATTTGGTTTTGAAATTGCCCGGGGATGTAAGAGGTTAGGATTGAGATGCTTTGGCAAAGAATGAGCCTGGCCTGAAACAGCTCAAACTATAGCTGGTGAGAATTGAGGCACATTAGCAGAGCTGCTTAGGGAGAACTGAACTAGCTCAGCAGCAATGTTCCCTCTAATTTTTTTCCATTCATGTGCGGAATAAATTTTGTTATGTGCACCACCGGTAGAAACACATGTTGCTGGCTGCTAATTAATTGGGCAGCATTTGAATCTCTCCTGGGTGGCAACCCAAACACTCAGCTTACAGGAAACATTGCTCAGCGGTCCTGATACCAAAACTGTACTTTGTTGGCATTGCCTGAAGGAAAAGCTGCACAAAATCAGGCTTTACTAGTCCTGTTCCTGTGTATGAACTTGCTAATGAGGTTAAACCCATTCCTCTTACTTCAGTAGTGTAAGCTTGTCTGAAAGTAGGATTCTTTGTGGCTGACAGACTTTACAACTGAGGCCTTGAAAAGAAGAGGGAAGACTCAGACACTTGCTATGAATTGAGGAGAAATACAATTTGGTTTCTTCTGCTGAACTCTTTTTGTGTTGAATGTATTTCATCCCTGACAGGTGTCTGTCTAACCTGCTCTGAAATATCTTCCAGTGAGGGAGACTCCACAACTTCCCTAGCCAATTTATTCCAGTATTTAACCACCCTGACAGTTAGGAAGTTTTCCTAGGGTACGACTAGACTGCGGGGGGCGGGTTTGGAATACCTCTGGTATCCTGAAAACCTTCACCGCATCCAGGGAACACGTTTGCTCTTCCACTTTTTTTTTCCCCCCAGAAGAATAAACGCGTTCTTTCAGAGCCCCTGTATTCCTCATTTCACAAGGAAGAAAGGGGCTTTCGAAAGAGGATTTTTTCCAAAATTTGGCCTAGTCTAGACAGGTCAAATTTCGGAAAAGCCTCTTCCAACAAAAGTATTGGAAAAAAATACGCAAAATGTGCTCCGCATCTTTTTCCAATAGATCCTCGCAGTCTAGACGTAGCCCTAATGTCCAGCCTAAACCTCCCTTGCTGCAGTTTAAGCCCATTGTTTATTGTCCTATCCTCAGAGGCCAAGGAGAACAATTTCCCCCCTCCTCTCTGTGACACCCTTTTAGATACCTGAAAACCACTATCATGTCCCTTCAGTCTTCTCCTTTCCAAACTAAACAAGCCCAGTTCCTTCAGCCTTCCCTCATAGCTCCTGTTTTCTAGACCTTTAATCATTTTTGTGGAACTTCTCTGGACCTTCTCCAGTTTCTCCATATCTTTCTTGAAATGTGGTGCCCAGAACTGGACACAATACTATTTATTTTATCTAAAACAAACGCCCTCTTCGGTTGATCAGACTGTCTTGCATAATCAAGGATACTTGTTTCGGGACAGTTTCCTAACCAGGCTTGCTATAGTATTTTATCTTCAGGTGGCTATTTTGAAAGGTGCATATAAGCTTTCTCTTCTCATAAGTGACAGGGATTCTAGAACAGGGGTGGGCAATAATTATTAATAGGGGGCAACTCAAAGATTTTGGTAAGTTGTCAAGAGCTGCACTTCTCTGGAGAGGGTCCGGGGTCTGGGACGGTGAGTGGAGTGCAGGAGGGAACTTGGGATAGAGGGTTGGAGTGCAGGAGGGGCTGTGGGGCCTGAGAGAGAGTTTGTATGAAGAAGGAGATTATGATATGGAGCAGAGGCTTGGGGTGCAGGGTCCAGGACGGGATATGGGTGCAGGAGAGGATTCTAGCCTCGGGGAGGAGTAAAAAAGGCGGTTCAGGGTCTGGGAGGGAGTTATGACCTTGAGGAGATGGGGAAAGGGGATACAGAGGCTTTGGGAAATTGCTGAGCTATTATCTGTGGTTTATAACCTATCCTTTAAATCGGCTTCCGTACCTAATGACTGGAAGGTAGCCAATGTGACACCAATATTTAAAAAGGGCTCGAGAGGCGATCCTGGCAATTACAGACCGGTAAGTCTAACTTCAGTACCGGGCAAATTAGTCGAAACAATAGTAAAGAATAAAATTGTGAAGCATGTAGAAGAACATAATTTGTTGGACAAAAGTCAACATGGTTTCTGTAAAGGGAAATCCTGTCTTACTAATCTGTTAGAGTTCTTTGAAGGGGTTAACAAACATGAGGACAAGGGGGATCCAGTAGATATAGTATACTTGGATTTTCAGAAAGCCTTTGACAAGGTCCCTCACCAAAGGCTCTTGTGTAAATTACATGGCCATGGGATAAGAGGGAAGGTCCTTTCTTGGATTGAGAACTGGTTAAAAGACAGGAAACAAAGGGTAGGAATAAATGGTAAATTTTCAGATTGGAGAGGGGTAACTAGTGGTGTACCCCAAGGATAAGTCCTGGGACCAATCCTTTTCAACTTATTCATAAATGATCTGGAGAAAGGGGTAAGCAGTGAGGCAGTAAAGTTTGCAGATGATACCAAACTGTTTAGGATAGTCAAGACAGAAGCAGACTGTGAGGGACTCCAAGAAGATCTCACCAAACTCAGTGATTGGGCAACAAAATGGCAAATGAAATTTAATGTGGATAAGTGTAAAGTAATGCACATCGGGAAAAATAACCCCAACTATACGTACAGTATGATGGGGGCTAATTTGGCTACGACAAATCAGGAAAGAGATCTTGGAGTTATCGTGGACAGTTCTCTGAAAACTTCCTCACAGAGTGCAGCGGCGGTCAAAAAAGCAAATAGGATGCTAGGAATTATTAGGAAAGGGATAGAAAATAAGACCCAGAATATCTTACTGCCCCTGTATAAAACTATGGTACGCCCACATCTTGAATACGGTGTACAGAGGTGGTCTCCTCACCTCATAAAAGATATTTTGGCCTTGGAAAGGGTTCAGAAAAGGGCAACTAAAATGATTAGGGGTTTGGAACGGGTCCCATATGAGGAGAGGTTAAAGCGACTGGGACTTTTCAGTTTAGAAAAGAGGAGACTGAGAGGGGATATGATAGAGGTCTATAAAATCATGAGTGGTAGTGTGGAGAGGGCTGCTAAAGAAAAGTTATTTATTAGTTCCCATAATAGAAGAACTAGAGGACACAAATGAAATTAATGGGTATCAGGTTTAAAACTAATAAAAGAAAGTTCTTCTTCAAACAGCGTGTAGTCAACCTGTGGAACTCCTTGCCAGAGGAGGCTGTGAAGGCTAGGACTATAATAGAGTTTAAAGAGAAGCTGGATAAATTCATGGAGGTTAGGTCCATAAAAGGCTATTAGCCAGGGGATAAAATGGTGTCCTTGGCCTCTGTTTGTCAGAAGCTGGAGAGGGATGGCAGGAGACAAATCGCTTGATCATTGTCTTCGGTCCACCCTCTCTGGGGCACCTGGTGCTGGCCACTGTCGGTAGACAGGATACTGGGCTACATGGACCTTTGGTCTGACCCAGTACGGCCGTTCTTATGTTCTTATGACCTGGAGCAGGTAGTTGCAGGAGAGGAAGGGTGCCAAAGGCAGGCTGTGGCTGGGAGGCACTTTCCTAGGCAGTTCCCAGCCAGCAGCTCTGTGGGAATCTCAGACAGGCTCTGTGCCTGTGTGCTGGGAGGACTGCTCTATGAGGGTCTGCTCTAGTACAGTGAGAAAGCAAGGAGGTTCGCTCTGCTCCTGCCTGCAGCAAAATTTCTCAGCTCCTATTGGCCAGAAAATGGCCAATGGAAGCTGAGGGATTTTGCTGAGGGCAGAGACAGCATGCAAATTCTCCCGTCCCTCCCCAGCTTGCAGAGCAATTAGCAGCCAGCTGTGTAACACAGCCTGAGCTGCTCAGTAGTAAGGGTGCCGATGAGGCAGCCACGGGTCACATCCAGTGGCTTGGCGGGCCGGATCCAGCCTGCTAGCCACCTCTTGCTCGCCCCTCTTCTAGAAGCTTATTTATTAATGTAATAATATAGTTAGCGTGTTTAGTATTTCTCTTAAATTGCTGCTTCTAAATAGTCCCAATTATATAGTTCTCCCATTAGGAACTGAAATCAATGTTGACATGTCATTGTTTTGTAGTATGATATATAAAAAGCAAGGACTGATAATTGCCAGAAATCCTGAGGTGATAGATTCCTACCCCCAAATACACACACAGTTTTCTTCTATAAGCTCAGAGTCAAAAAAAGTAAAAATCTTAAATGGATCAAACTGCACCACAGAATCTCTATGGATAGAAATCCCGAGCTTGAATAGTAAGCGTATAGCCATAGGGCTATGTTACTGATCCACTGACCAGGATGGTGGTTGTGAAATGCTCGGGCAGATTAGACAAGCTACAAAAACAGAAAATCCAATGCAAATGGCTGATTTCAGCCATTCCCTTAGTTGACTGGGTACACGTCCCCTCATGACGGGATGCAGAGAGAAAGTTTCCAGACACCTAGGCTACGTCTATAGTACAAGCTTCTTCCGCAAGAGGAAATGCAAATGGAGCGCTCATTTGCATATGTCGCGCTCTCATTTGCATTTCCTCTTCGGATCCCTTTTACGCAAGAGGTTTGTGTGCAAAAGGAATCCACAGAGGAAATGCAAATGAGAGCGTGACATATGCAAATGAGCACTCATTTGCATTTCCTCTTGCAGAAGAGGGATGGAGTATAGACGTAGCCCATGAGATGACTGCTTCTTGGAGCAGCTTGTCTTAGGACTCACAAGGCGAGAGGCATGTCTTGATTTAGTCCTAAATGGAGCACAGCATCTGGTCCAGGAGATGAATACAGCTGAACACCTTGGTAATAGGGACAATAATGTAATAAAAGTTAACATCCTTAAAGACATCTGTACAATGCCATGGAGACAACAATAGAAATAATTTGTAAAGCAATATAGAAGGTTTTTTTCTTCTTCTGCCTATCAGCAGGCCACTGATCAAAATCTGTTTGTTATGAAGAAATTATCATTCTCGTATCAGCAAAGCAAGCTCACTTGTGTATTACGTGACTATAATTTAGTGCTGTTGAAAACCACTGTAATATTTGGTATCTAGTAAGCATAAAATAACTCTGTTAACCTTATAAGAAGGCTGGAGGTAATCTAATATTAGATAGGAAAATGTCTTATCTCTTTGGAGAAAACTTCCTTTGATGTGGCTTGCTGTGATGGAGTTTGTAGTACAAGTTGAGTTAGCTCTCTGAATGACTAGAATCCTTTAATCAGTTCTACCAGTCAGTGATAACTTGGCAGTTCTTTCGTGGGGCTACATGTTTATTGATTCTCAGCAGAGGTCTAACATGCAGATGGCCTCATGGTAACCTTAGTCTGTAGAGATGATTCTGAGCGGGCAGGGAAGAGTACTTTGGTTAGCATTCTCATTCTCCATTAAAGAAAGCTGCATTGCGGCGGGAATGCGAGCCTTTCCCAGTGAGCTATAGCTGCATGATTTTGTCGTCAGCCGCTCATTCCTGGGACGTTTCACACCAAATGAGGATCTGTCCCCGCCACGTCTTAGTGGTTTTTTTAAAAGAAGGTTTTTGTATTGCCAACGTTCTGTGGCTAAAGGCTGCATTTGTAAGTGAGTGTGATTATTATAAATGCTTGAAGTTATTCTCAGCTAGCTGGCTTTTTACTGTTCGCAGGATACTGATTCTACGGGCTGTGATCTGTGAAATTCTTTTGCTAATGAATATTTTCTATTACATGTAGTAATTCCATCTGTGTAGCATAAAGCAAATAGTTTGAGTACGAAAACTAAATGGATCAATCTCTTTCCTTAGGGGCTGAGTAAAAAAGTAGGGGTGTCCTCGTCTATCTTGCAAGGGCTTTGGATCTCCTACAGCACAGAGGGACTTTCAATGGCATTGGCATCTCTACGAAACCTCTACACCCCTAACATAAAGGTACTGTCGAGAAAAGACACCAGGCGAGCTGGGTCAGTGCTTTCTGTCTGCAGTGATCCCAAGTACAAAAGATTTCCCAAGGCTCCAGTTTAGCAAAGTCCTTCACTCGTGTGTAACGTTAAGCGTGTGAGTAGTCTCACTGAAGTCCATGGGTCTCCACACACATTGAATTACACAGATATGTAAGTAACTTGCTGAACTGGTACCTTGGTTTCTAAGGCTACGTCTACACAGTGGAGCTAGCTATTCCATGTCTTAAGAGCAAGAATCGGAAAAATTACAGTTTGCGATTTGCGTACCTTTTTCCGAAAAAAACCAGCAGTGTAGACATAGCCCCTGTCAGGGACCTGCTCTCTCTTCCGCGCTACAGCCCAGTGTAGAGAGAGCACAGCCAAGCAGGGAGCAGGGAAGAAAACTCCAATTGAATGACCAGTGAGGTTCGCAAGGCCCCTGTTTGATGGATGATCAGTTACAAAACTACCCGCTGTCTTTCCCCAGGTGAGGCTCCCTTTGGCCCTAAGTTTGGCAGTCTGGCTAAAGCCAGCCTGCTCCAGCACCACGCCAAATAACAAGAACAAAGCCTAATCTGAAAATCAAAGAGATTTGACCATTCGCCTTCCACCTAAGATAAAAGCATATTGGGGCTTGTCTTTTTGTGAAACATTGTGGTGACGTGTTTCTCTTTTGCCCTGTAGGTCAGTCGTTTGCTAATTTTGGGAGGTGCAAACGTGAACTACCGGACGGAAGTTCTGAACAATGCCCCCATTTTATGTGTCCAGTCTCACCTTGGTTACGCAGAGATGGTGGCTTTGTTGCTGGAGTTTGGAGCCAACGTCGATGCCGCTTCGGAAAGTGGCCTGACTCCTCTTGGTTATGCTGCTGCGGCTGGATATCTGAGCATTGTTATGCTGCTGTGCAAGAAGCGGGCTCAGGTAATGAGACTGTATTTATCTGATGGCACTCTGACTTGCCAGGAATTGCATCGTTACATGGAGGAGAAAGCAGGTAGCATGTAGAGTAGATAGCAGACCTTAGAAAAGAAATTGATCCACTCTTTGCTTTTTCCTTTGCCATATAATATTTCTTAACATCACCCTTTCCTTTTGCACATGAAAATAGGCTACATGATACAAACGGACTGTCATGTCAACTCTCTTGCAATATTTTCTGTACAGTGAAAACCAACCCCTACAGTTACCATGTGCTTTCATTCTATAGAAGTTTCAGCACTCTAGCATCTTTCTTACCAAGCCTGCGGTTAGCCTTCCTTATTAAATGCTCAATCCTGCAAGGGATTGGACATCTCATGTGAACTCATTAGAAGCTGAGTTTGCTGGACCACACGTAGTACTGGACACTATGCGTCTACCCAGCAATTCCATTATTTCGAAATAACGGATACCTTATTCCGACTTCTGTAAACCTCATTCTACGAAGAATAATGTCTTTTCTGAAATAGCTGTTTCGAAATAAGGCATGTGTAGATGCTCCACTGCTGCTATTTCGAAATAGCCCCTTACCAGGGCCATTGTAAGTTATTACTCCTGGGGCTCTAAATCGAGTTAGTATGTTTACATTAGGGAAGCCTGACTCAGACTAGTTTGGACGCTTCCCTGCAGTGTAGATGTGCTATTTCAAAATAAGCTATTTCAGCATAACTATTCCAGAATAGCTTATTCCGAAATAACTGTGCAGTGTAGATGTAGCCTATTTGTGTCGTGGTGAGGTTTCTCCGCCTTCTGGAGGGACTGATTATTGCTTTAATGTGGGGAGTCTCTGATATGATCGGGTATGTCAAACCCTGGGTTCTTGTAAACCACAAGTGCAGCACCAGCAATTTAAAATATCTGCCGAGATGCCAGCTCTGCCCTCTTATGTCTCTATCTAGAGCAGTGGTTCTCAGCTTGTGGCCCACTAACTACCAGATATGGCCCATGTGACATCTTCAGGGCCATACCAGTAGGGCAGTGGTCCCCAATATTGCGTGGCTGCCGGGTGCCCGGAGGCAGAGCCACTCACGTGCCAGGCACACGGGGGCGGGGCCACCCACGAGCCATGCGCCCGGGGTCAGCACTGCGCATGTGCCGCGCCCCCGGGGCAGGGGCCGGCAACGCACCCCGGGCCGGCACCGCGCATGGGCCGTGCGCCCGGGGCCGCCCACGAGCCATGCGCCCCAGGCTGGCACTGCACATGTGCCCTGGGGCCGGGGCTGGGGCCGCCTATGCGCCCTGGGCTGGCCCTGCGCATGTGCCGCGCGCCCAGGGGAGGGGCTGCCCATGCGTCCCGCGCTTGGAGCCGGCACCATGCATGTGTCACGCGCCGGGGACGGGGCCAGCCCAGATGTTTCAGCGGGCTCACAGAAATCCCTGCGTTGGGGACCACTGCAGTAGGGTGTGTGTGTGTGTGTGTGTGTGTGTGTGTGTGTAGATATATATATAAACGTACATACATACATACACACACCCTACTGGTATGGCCCTGAGGATGTCACATTGGGAAATAGGTTGAGAACCACTGGTTTAGAGCAGTGTTTCTCCAGTTGTTCTGCGGGCCCACTTTGGAAAACCCACTAGGGGTAGGTACCTACTGTTGTTTACCTACCAAGTCTATAGCCACGGAGCCACACAGCTCTCATTGGCTCCAGTTCGCAATTTTCAGCCAGGGGGATCTGCGGGAAGCTACTCACATAGCTGGAGCTAGTTTGACTTTGCCCCCTAGTGTAGACCTGGCCTAACTCCCATTTGTGCCTATGAGGATTTCTCTCCTACCAACACATACTAGCTGTCTTACCTGTCTGTTTAGGCTGAGATTTCCAAGAGTCTAAGAGTATGTCTACACTAGCCCCCTAGTTCGAACTAGGGAAGCTAATGTAGGCATTCGGAATTGCAAATCAAGCCCGGGATTTAAATATCCCACGCTTGATTTGCATGTTCCCGTCCGGTCGCCATTTTTTGAAATTTACAAGCCCGGACTAACTGCCCGTGTCTACACGCGGCAGGGAAACGGGCGTTCTAAATAAAGCCCCTAAATCGAACTACCTGTTAAACCTCCTGCAAGGTTTAGAGCAGTGCAAGGAGGTTTAACAGGTAGTTCAATTTAGGGGCTTTATTTCGAATGCCCGTTTCCCTGCTGTGTGTAGACATGGGCAGTTAGTCCAGGCTTGTAAATTTCAAAAAATGGCGACCGGACGGGAACATGCAAATCAAGTGCGGGATATTTAAATCCCGGGTTTGATTTGCAATTCTGAATGCCTACATTAGCCTCCCTAGTTCGAACTAGGGGGCTAGCGTAGACATACCCTAAGAGAGTTAGAATCCCAAATTCCACTGAATTCAATGGGATTTGGGATCCTGTCTTAATCTCTCTCTCTCTCTCTCTCTCTCTTTTCTATCTAAGGTACCTATTTCCATGGTATTTCAAGCATTGTACTAAAAATAGCACTGTGCACGCCTTAATTGGCAAGTCTCACATTTTCCATTTCTCCCAGTGTGCATGTGTGATTGCCATTGTTTGTTCTTGTGAGAAAAAAGATCAGAATCCTGTTTGTAGTTGCTCAAAGGTGAATCTGCGATGCCGGCTAGACCTGCTTTTCTTTGAGAATGTGCTGCTTTGAATCATGTTATTGGCACAAAAGGCATAACAGATCTGCAGGGTTTGTAATTAGCGTTTGGGAATTCAGGCCAGATGTTGGAACAGTGGAATTCTGCCTTGCTAATGGCTTGCTGAAGTCATTTCTCTACGAGTCCTTGAACCTCCACAGTGTTAAATAGCAACATTGTTTTGCAACACCCAATGAAGCATTTGGAAATATTCTCTGAACACGTCGGTAATAGTTGTCCAGTGCGAATACCCTTTGTTTAGCTTTGTGGTGAGCGCTTCAAGGGTTAATTGTGTGTAATGAGTCTAGTTTCAAACATTTTGTTGACTAGAAAAATGTCTCTCAGAAATGAAATGGCAGCCTCCTGGAAACAATTTGTGGTTTCTGTAAATATTTTCCTCAGTTTTGAAGGCCAAGGAAAAGCATGTGTGGCTTTAGTATGAATGTCCGGATGACTAAGGGACCCTTTTAGGTCTTTCTGAGTTGTCAGAACAACAGAAAGGAAAAAAATAGGCTTAAAAAAATCAGCTGGATGATTCCCTAACACTGACCGATAAGTAGTATTAATAAACCTCCAATGGAGTCCCATTATCTCCTCTGTGCAATGTGCAGGGGGAGTGGGAGGGAAACCCAGGGCCCTGAATGTGGTTTTAAAAAATCTGCATCCCAAATGGAAAAAAAAGAAACTAGCTTTCATGAGGATCCCCTGCCAGTCCTGCAAGACTATATGCAGCGTTCTAGTAGCAGCTGTTTTGTGTTTAGATTGTGTCGTGGGTACATAAAATAGCAGTGCTTCTATGTATTTCCTGAACAAAGTGATATGCTACTCAGCAGTGAAGTGGTTAATGGGTAGAAGGAATCCAGTTGAAATAAAAGACAGGACTATGTAGCACTTTAAAGACTAACAAGATGGTTTAGTTGAAATGTTTTCCTATGCTACTAATATGACTTGTGTAATGATGGGACCTAAAAAGCAAAGCTGACATTGTGCACAAACACATAGAAAGCAGCCCTCCCAATTCCTAGGGCATGTCTAGACTATGTTTTATTTTCAAAAGAGGATATGCAAATTCCATGGATATGCAAATTCCTTCTTCCGATTGCTTTTTCGAAAGCGGGTCTTTCGAAAGTGAATGTAGTCTGGACGCCGGGGTTTTTTGGGGAAAAAAAAACTTTTTCGAAAAACCGTGTAAATCTCCTTTTTTAAGGAAGAGTGGTTTTTTGAAAAAGGGGCTTTTTTTCTAAAAAAAAGCCATGTCCAGACTGCTTTCACTTTCAAAAGACCTGCTTTAGAAAAAGCGAAGAAGATATCCTCTTTCGAAAATAAAACAGAGTCTAGATGTACCCCTAGTAGGATAGCAGATTGTAACACCAGGACCTGAAATTTCTGCTTTAATTAATGTTTCTCTGCTGCCCCCTTCTGGTGAGGCAGACTAAAGCAAAGCTGCATAAAACGGGTGGACGAACCTTTAGGCTGGGCTTGTAATGAGGTATTTTTGCTCATTCTGAAGATTTGTGAACTGGTAGGGTTAGGATGTTCTTGTTTCTCTTTCGACTCACTGACTCTTTGCCCTGAGACAGAGTCAATGGGCAGAATTTCCGGGCAAAAGGAGCGGCAGGCAGTGTGCTTACGAACCCAGTGGAAATGTGCTTTGGCGGGAATAAAAAGCCAGGGCGCTTTCAGTGTGAAGAAAACTGCAGCTGCCAAGCGGCGACCGACCCAAAGAAACCAGCTGTGGCCAAGAGGCTGTCTGTCCTCAGGGCACTGTTTCTTTGGGAATGAACTTTGACCGGTTGTGGATGGGTGGTTATTTAGAAGCATGCGGAGAATGTACATCCTGCACATGTGGCATTGTTACAAAACCAGGGCTGGAAACACGGAGAAAGCCAGGGCTCTTCAGACAGGAGTTTGGTTTGATTTTAGTTTGTCTTTCCGCTCCCCTTAAAGGTGGATCATTTGGACAAAAACGGGCAGTGTGCCCTGGTTCATGCGGCACTCAGAGGTCACCTGGAGGTAGTGAAGTTCTTGATTCAGTGCGACTGGACAATGGCTGGGCAACAGCAGGGCGTGTTTAAGAAGAGCCATGCCATACAGCAGGCCCTGATTGCAGCAGCCAGCATGGGCTACACGGAGGTAAGACGTTACGACACGGTTCTGGATCTCGGGGGGTGACCGAAATAATAGGTTAGCTGCGTTCCCTGATCACGAGGCTGAGCACAGAGGGCCTAAGACAGTGGTGAGCAACCTGCGTCCTGCCACTTCCCGCAGCTCCCATTGGCTGGGAATTGTGGATGCAAGGCAGACAACCTGTCTGGCAGCCCGCCAGCGGCTTACTCTGAGGAGCCACGTGCAGCCTATGGGCCGCAGCTCATCCACTATTGGAGGAGGTGGAGCCAGTAACTTCCTCCCACCCCTACCCCCAAGTCAGCAGGATCCACTGATTTCTTGGCAACCTTGGAGGCCTGGGTAAAATGAGTGCAGGCTTCCAACCAGAGGACTTGTAAAGAGCCCCTGATTAATTGTACTGTTTACGCCAATTCCCCAGTGAAAGTAGGGGACTCTGAGATCAGGCAGTTGTTGGTTGTATGCGCAGAGATGATGATATGTAAAATACTGTTTATTTTTCAGTTGGGACGTAATATTTGGCTGAAAAAAATGTTTCTGTTTAAATAAAACCACACTCATTAATTTCATTAATCATGAAACTTCAATCCATGAAAACATAAGTAGTGTGATCAGATCAGAGGAATTAATCAAAGGGGGCTGGGTAAATCACACTATGTGAACACAAGTTGAATTACTTAGGAACAGATGTGCCTTTGAAGCAAGAGAACTTGGTCACGTGATTCCAAACAGCCCAGATTAGTATTTGAATGGGAAACGTCCCCAGAAGTTTCCTGATATATTTGTAATTTTTTAAAAAGTGGTTTCTGAATGTACTGTGTATGTAGTGCTATAAATGGGCAGGGTACTTTCAAAACAAGCTGAAGATGTGTAGTCTGCGCTCTGAAAGAGGGCTGGAAAGCCAGGAGAAGCAGTGTTATAATTAATAATTATGCAATAATTAAAATGTATATCATTTGCAATTATGATAAAGTATGGTGAACGTTACTTCAACTGACTAAGCGGTTGGCTGACATAGTAAGCATTACCCATTTTAGTGGTTAAACAAGTACTGAAGCGGATTGATAATTAGTTTGGTCTGTGACTTCAGGCTCCCCAGGGCCCATGTTGTTCGTGCCGTTGCTTTTCAGTAATGGACAGCCACAGCAGGCAGCTTAGAAATGGCAATTGTAACTGAAAACCCCTTGCGCGCTGTGTTCAAGAGAGGGATAGTATGCCAGGCTCTGCTGTCGGGTTGCTGTGCTAAGTACAACGGGTGCAGCTACCCCAGCCTTGCTTTTAGCGTCGCTCTTGGTAAGCGTCCCCCACCTAGGATGACAAAATGCACCTCCAGCCATCTCTAGTCTCTATCTCTGTCGTCTCCTTGATCTCTTGCTTTCTCGTATCATCTTATCAAGCAACGTGGAGATTTGAGCCAGTTTCAAAAATTTGCCCTTGGAGGAAATTAATTCAGTTATTTGTAAAAGAAGCATAAAAGGTTAACCGGTTAGTGTTAGATTTACTGTTACCTGACCTGAACCGTTAGCCTCCTGCACGCCGGCTGGAGTGGCCTTCGTCCCACACCGGGATGGCCGGCCAAAGGAACCGTAGCCCAGGCTGGCCAGCCAGAGCAGCTCCAGCCCTGCACTTGCTGGAGAGACTCCAGCCCCAGCCACGCTGGGCCAGCCAGAGAGACTGTAAACTGGGCCATTCTGAGCCGGCTGGCTGGAGGAATCACTGCCCCAGCCACATTGAACCCTCCCCTCAAGAGACCCTAGTGACTTTGGTTAATGTTTTAAATAATATTTGCATCCCTATCTGACAGTGAGTCTACACTGGCCAGAGAAACCAAGTTGGTACCTTTCTAGCAGTTTGATTAACTGTCATTCATGCTAGGAAGGGGCCGTGTCTACAGGCAGCTCAGACCAGTGGCTGAAACGCAAGACAATCAGGAGACTGGAGTTCTGGTCTACAGTCATTTGACTCACTTTTTAACCATAGGAAACTCACATCACTTGTCCCCCTCGATAATGTTGTTCGTGTTCACTCACCTTCAAGACCTAACAATGAAAGTCACCACAGCGCTATTTCTTCCCTGGTAGCCATCGCTCTGGGTAACTCAGGAGCTGTGGAACATTCCCTGCCTGCATAGTATGCTCTGTATACAAAACATACACCGCTTCTGAGTTGTTACGTAGCACCGCTATAAAGACTCCTCATGTGCAGTCGTCTCAAGAGACTTGTTTTTTCCCTTGTACAGGGCAGCGGGCTCAGTTGCTGATCTCGGGAAGAATATTTACCTACACTGAGGTGCCAGGACGAGACTTTGTTCATTTTCGTGTGTTTATTCAGAAGGGCTTATGTTAAGATGTCAGCAGTTTATAGATAACATGCTGAGGTTCATGAGCTGACATGTCTCTTTGGTTTAGATTGTCTCCTACCTGCTCGATCTTCCAGAAAAAGATGAAGAGGAAGTGGAGCGAGCACAGATCAACAGCTTTGACAGCCTGTGGGGAGAGACAGGTAATTTCAATAGTTGCTGCAGTTTCTCTCCTTCGTGTTTGTGGATTCCATTAATATCTGCTATACATTTTAGACCTGCGCATGTCAAGAGTTACTGAGGGCGATCTATGCTTTTATTGGAACTTCCCGGCGAATGCCAACCTGCTTTATTATTTTTCCAAAAAGCGCATGGCCTCATTTTTGGGGTCGCTGAGCCCCTGAAATAGTCAGGCGGGCAGGACTTCTAAAAGTCAGACCAGCAGTCTCTTCTGGGAGGTCTGCTGCTGTATTGAGCTAGATGAGCACAGAATTCTTTTCTCCATTGATATTTGGCAAAGCTGCAAAGAGAATGTTTGCCCACCCCAAAGTAACTCAACGCTGCAGCTTAAACTCCTGAATAGTAAATTCGCATTTGATTTTCTGCATGATGATAATTGCTTTATTGTATTTGAAACATGCCTGGCAAATAAACAAACGTACTTTGAGGGAGAGTGGTCCATCTGGCAATCATGGATGCAAATCTATAAGTGTCACCTTCCCAGTGTCTACTAGAAAAAGGCAGCATTTTAATCCATGTACTTTATATGTGCATTTGTGCTGCGTCAAATAGAGATCTGCAAAATGGACCCATTGGCTTTTAACTTGGATGAACCAGCAGTGTCTATGCTCAGTTTAAACCACTGGCATTGCCACCGGGATATTCCTGTCTGGGAAGCCGCTCCCTGATGCAAACACTGGATGGTGTGTAGTTTTGTGTGCAGTTAAATTGTTTTTGGTAAACAGAACGTATGCTTGGATACATCTCAAACTGATTTATAGTTTGGAATGTGTACTCATGTAACCGACCCTCTGAGAGTTTTCATGTCCACGGCAACAGCAAAATTTGAACCTACCAGGAAGAACCTCCCCTGCACATACTCAGCTGGTAAAGAACAAAAAAGGAAATGAAAATTGGCATAGAAAGCGTTAACGAGAATGGTGTGGGGTAACAGCAGGAAAGGGTGCAAGGTGCAGCTCCCAGAATCATCAGAGGCAACCTAAATACCGAAGAAAGATGTCATGATAATATTAACTGAATTTTTCTACTAGTAAATGTTACTTTAGAGAGAGAAGGAAAAGGAATAGAGTGTATAGCTACCTATATATTGTCCCTGAACACTGAGAAAGTATTTGTTACAATCATATAACAATAGTCTAGTAGCACCTTAAACACTAACAAAATATGTAGATGGTGGGCACAACCCACTTCTTCAGATGACAGAAGTGTCCAAGAATTCTTGGATCTGGACTTCTAACACTCCTGTCATCTGAAGAACTGGGTTGTGCCCTCGAAAGCTCATGATACCATGTACATGTTTGTTAGTCTTTAAGGTGCTACTAGACTATTTGTTGTTTTTTAAGTTTTTCCTGTTACAGACTAACTTGGCTCCCCCTCTGAAGCTTTTGATCATTTTTCCAGATGAGCTCTTGTTCAGTATGCTGCCCAGTGCAGAGGTAGTATTTCTAACATATCTTAGCTATTAGTGTATCTAATAGCTCGAGAATGCCGGGGGGTGATCAGGAAAGCGAAAGCGCAATTGGAATTGCAACTGGCAAAGGATGTGAAGGATAACAAGAAAGGTTTCTACAGGCATGTTAACAAGAAGAAGGTGATCAGAGAGGGTGTGCGGCCCCTACTGGATGAAGGAGGTAACCTAGTGACAGATGATGTGGGGAAAGCTGAAGTACTCAATGCTTTCTTTGCCTCTGTATTCATGGACAAGATCGGCTCCCAGACTAGTGCGCTAAGTGACGCAAGATGGGATGAAGATGGACAGCCCATGGTGGGTAAAGAACAGGTTAGGAACTATTTAGAAAAGCTAAACATACACAAATCCATGGGTCCGGACTTAATGCATCGGAGGGTACTGAGGGAGTTGGCAAATGTCATTGAGGAGCCTTTGGCCATTATCTTTGAAAAGTCGTGGAGATCGGGAGAGATCCCAGATGATTGGAAAAAGGCAAATGTAGTGCCCATCTTTAAAAAAGAGAAGAAGGACAATCCAGGGAACTATAGGCCGGTCAGTCTGACCTCGGTTCCTGGAAAAATCATGGAAGGGATCCTCAAGGAATCCATTTTGAGGCACTTGGAAGAGAGGAAAGTGATTAGGAATAGTCAGCATGGATTCACAAAGAACAAGTTGTGCCTGACCAATCTGATTAGCTTCTATGATGAGGTAACTGGCTCTGTGGACATGGGAAAGTCAGTGGATGCGATATACCTTGACTTTAACAAAGCTTTTGATACGGTCTCCCACAATATTCTTGCCAGCAAGTTAAGGGAATGTGGATTGGATAAATGGACGGTAAGATGGATAGAAAGCTGGATAGAAGGCCGGGCCCAGTGGGTAGTGATCAATGGCTCGGTGTCAGGATGGCGGTCGGTTTCTATCGGAGTGCTCCAAAGTTCAGTTCTAGGACCGGTTTTGTTCAATATCTTTATTAATGACCAGGATGAGGGGATGCATTGCACCCTCAGCAAGTTTGCGGATGACACTAAGCTAGGGGGAGAGGTAGATACGCTTGAGGGCAGAGATAGGGTCCAGAGTGACTTAGACAAATTGGAGGATTGGGCCACAAGAAATCTGATGAGGTTCAACAAGGACAAGTGCAGAGTCCTGCACTTGGGACGGAACAGTCCTAAGCATTGTTACAGGCTGGGGACCAACCAGCTAAGTAGTAGTTGTACAGAAAGGGACCTGGGGGTTACAGGGGATGAGAAGCTGGATACGAATCAACAGTGTGCCCTTGTAGCCAAGAAGGCTAATGGCATATTAGATTGCATTAAGAGGAGCATTGCCAGCAGATCCAGTGACGTGATTATTCCCCTTTATTCGGCTCTGGTGAGGCCACATCTGGAGTATTGTGTCCAGTTCTGGGCCCCCCACTACAAAAAGGATGTGGACGTATTGGAGAGGGTCTAGCAGAGGGCAACCAAAATGATTAGGGGGCTGGAGCATATGACCTACGAGGAGAGGCTGAGGGAATTGGGTCTGTTTAGTCTGCAGAAGTGATGAGTGAGGGGGGATTTGATAGCAGCCTTCAACTTCCTGAAGGGAGGTTCCAAAGAGGCTGGGGAAAGGCTGTTCTTAGTAGTGATGAATGGCAGAACAAGGAGCAATGGTCTCAAGTTGTGGTGGGAGAGGTCTAAGTTGGCTATTAGGAAAAACTATTTCACTAGGAGGGTGGGAAAGCACTGGAATGGGTTACCTAGGGAAGTAGTGGAGTCTCCATCCCTAGAGGTGTTTAAGTCTCGGCTTGACAAAGCCCTGGCTGGGTTGATTTAGTTGGAATTGGTCCTGCCTAGAGCAGGGGGCTGGACTTGATGACCTTCTGAGGTCTCTTCCAGCTTTATGGTTCTATGATTCTTCTCTTTTCCTTTAGAAATAAGGCCTAAATAACATGTTATGCTACTGATTGGAAGACAAACTGTGGCATCGAGGATGGTAATCCAAAATATTTTCAAGGCTTGGTCAAAAAACACTAAAATGTCCCTCTGTTCCATTCATCTTTGTAAGCAGCATCAGACACTACATGATGTCATTGGATACCAGTTAAGATAGCTCACTGCTTTCTGGATAAATCTGATGATTTCTGATACTAAGCCACACAGATTTTCTGGACTAGGGTCTAACTCTCTCCCCTTTTGCGGTGCAGTCTCCCGTCACATCCAGACAGCTTTCTCATATCCCTGACACTGTGCAAACATCTGCCGCCTAGAGGCTCTGCATCCATGCACCTTTTCCTGACAGGTTCCAGCCATTTCAAGTTCTACTCAAACAGGTCCCATTTCCATACATCCCATGCAACTTTCCTTCACTATTCCCAGAGGGTACGTCTACTCTGCAACGCTATTTCGGGATGCCGGAGTATCCCGAAATAGCTATCCTGTGTCTTCACAGCAAGCTCATTATTTTGGGCTCGCTATTCCGACGTCCCTATAAATCTCATTCTACGAGTAGTAAGGGATGTTTCGGAATAGCACTTTATTTCAAAATTTGGTGCTGTGTAGACAGTGCCAAATGACGAAATAAGCTATTTCAAAATAGCACTGAAATAAGACCCACAGTTTGCATAGCTCAAATTGCGTAGCTTATTTCGAGTTATGGGGCAGTGTAGACACGACCTAAAAGAGACTTCCAGCATTTGCCTTATTCCTTCTGTGTCTTACTGCTCCTGGCAAAAAGTTCCCTTCACACAACCAGTTTTTGCATGGCCATGACTATTAGACATTTTTATCTGTTTGTGGAGAGCTCTTAGAGTACATCAAGATAGCTTGGAATGGCATCGAGTCACATGCTAAATTGCACTCAGATAGAAAAGTCATCGTTAAGGAATACCCAATAGCTGATTAAAATTGCCCTTGGGGAAGATGGAAAAATGAGCAGCCAGCAATATTGTAAATTGACAAAATCTCAGTATCTACTTTTTACCCGTTTTGCAAGTGAATGTGATTGTTGTGTGGCTCGTGAGACTCCATTTTACTTGGTCTGGTTTTATTTTCCAAAAGCTCCTTTGCAATTCTAGATGAAAAATAAAGAGAAGTGTAGCAGAAAGTGACGCCAGAACCTAAAATTGCTAGTCAGCTTTGAAACTCCATATTCTCTACTGTTCTGTTTCAATACCTGTTGCTTGTCTCTCTGATCTTGTCTGGAATAGAATTGACTGCCTGTATTAATGAGATTATCCTACCGTCATCTGAATTGTCATGCCAAGCTACATCATAACCTAGGTAATGGTGACAGTGCAATAAAGCCAGTTCCAGATGAAATATTTACCTCTGATACAAGACTAATATCAAAAGCGAGCAGATAATGTCTGTGTCAACAGTAATAATGCAGCCAGAGATGAAGGTGCAAATACAGTGATGATAAATGCATCAAAATGTATCCTCCTGGTACTGAGTATGAAATAAATGATTGTACAACACAGAAGATCGAAAACACATTAAAAGGGTGATTCTTTCTCCAGATAGAGAAGTTGACTTTTTCCTTGCAAACAGCTCAGTTGAATTTAAAGGTAGATTGTTACTGAGCTCACTGGGAATGCAAAAGTGATGCACGTTACGTAATTGACAGTTATGGTATTTTCCATAAGACTTAAGGTTAGAGATGTCACATCGTGAATTGAAGGCAAAATCCAGGAGTAAAACCCTGAAGCTTTGAGTCCTCCTTGCTGTGACCCCTAGACACAGTCCCTGTCTTCTACATTTGTAACTTACATACAAAACCACATGGATACGGGTAAATAGGATGATATTTAATAAGAACAAATGCAAGTGCTCCACTTACACACATACAGAATGAGAAGCGATTGTCCAGGAAGTAGTACTGCTGAAAGAGGTTTAGGAGTCATCGTGCACAAGTTAAACATGAGTCAACAGTGTGACACTGTTGCAAAGAAAGCAAACATGATTCTGGAATGCATTAACGGGAGTGTTGGGAGCAAGACCCAAGAAATTGTTCTTTCGCTTCACTCTGCATTGATTAGGCCTCAATTGGAGTATTTTGTCCAATTCTGGGCACCGCATTTCAAGAATGATGAGGAGAAATTGGAGAAGGTCCAGAGAAGAGCAACAAAAATGATTAAAGGTCTAGAGAACGTGACCTGAAATAATTGGGCTTGTTTAGTTTAGAAAAGAGAAGACTGAGAAGGGGACATGATAGCGTTTTCCAAGTATCTAAAAGGGTGTTACAAGGAGGAGAGAGAAAAATTGTTCTCCTTGGCCTCTGAGGATAGGACAAGGAGCAATGGGCTTAAATTGCAGCAAGGGAGGTTTAGGTTAGACATTAGGAAAAACTTCCTAATTGTCAGGGTGGTTAAACACTGGAATAAATTGCCTAGGGAGGTTGTGGAATCTCCATCACTGGCGATATTTAAGCGCAGTCTAGACAGACACCTATCAGGGATGATCTAGACAGTGCTTGGTCCTGCTGTGAGGGCAGGGGACTGGACTCAATGACCTCTTATAAGATCCCTTCCAGTTCTAGTATTCTATGATTTAATTATATGATTACAGGTTTTACAGTCAGTTCTGTTTGTGGCATTTAGAGTTTTTTTCTGTTTTAACTCTTGATGTCCCTCAAGCCCAAGAGAAGATAATGAACTACACTTGGGAACAGAGAGAAGTTGAATATATTAACAGAGTTTCAGCTAAAAACACATCAACACCTCTAAATCAGCCATCCTACAGAAATGAACTTCAAAGAAGAAGAAACAAGCGGCATCAGTTAGAAATAGGCTCCCACCTTCTGCTCAAACTCCTACTGAAAGGAGCAAACCACTGAGCCAGTGAAGCTGTGCTGAGATACACATGGAGTTGAGGAGGAGAGGGAGGAGCTGAAAAGTCTAAAATTAATACTGAAGACAAGTAAAAGACAAGTCCTACACTTAGATCTATTTTCAGATTCTGTGTTTCTTTTCTAACCAAGCCATGTTGTCAGAGTTTACAATGCACATTTTGCCAGGGAGGGGGACTTTCATGTTACCAGGGGACTTGAAATATTGAAAATTAAAGATAATTTTGGTTTTGCATAAAAAGGCATTTGCAGGTGGGATCTGCCCTGGCCCGGAAACAAAGGGCAGAATTAGCATTTAAATTGAATATTGCTTGATCGTATGGATTGTGTTCCAGTAGTTTCCCTGATGGGGTTTCAAAATCTTACACTCTAAAATGGGATAATTAAAAAAATTCTTCCATGTGAAATAAGGTTGCCAGATGGTTTCAACAAAAATACCAGACACACTTGACATTACAGCACAATCTACATGACAGCTGATTTAGAAAATACCGGACATTGATATTTTCTCATTTAAATTTTTTCAATTTGTTTCCCGAACAGAAAGCTCAAATACTGGACTGTCTGGTTCAAAACTGGACACCCGGCAACCCTATGTGAATAGCACAAGTTCTGCTAACTTCCAGCTATCTGGCAATAATCTTTTAATCACTACATCTCTCTCTCTGTCTTCAAGAAACCCACATATTCAGATTCCCTAGTGAAATGAGACAAATGCAACTTTAAATTTTTGTGGAAGGCCTTTAAAGGGAAGAAAGCATGTACCCATTTTGTGTGTTCTAGCCATGCAATGATGTATTTGGTTTTAGAATTCCTGGCTTGTACGCTGTACTGTGCAGCAGAAAAACTGCAGAAGGCATAAGGGAAAATGTTTAAGGTTTCAAATGACACTGCCTTGAACTTCATAGTTACACAAGCCGGTAGATTATTTGGTGATTATCATAGCTGGGGGTGGGGTTTTCTGCTCCATTGCGACTTGAGGACCAGGGAAAAGGTCTTTGTCATCCAGTGCTCTTTTTCCGGGATGTTATCAAGTCTTTTTACAGAAAGAACTAACTTTTGACAACAAAATATAAATGACTAGTAACAATTAGAACAAGCAAAGTATCATAGTCTCTCTGTTTTTTTTGTTTGTTTGTTTTTAATCCTGTCTTTGAGGGTTGATATGTAGTATCTAGGCCCCAAATATAGTAACTGCAACTTTCAGGGTCATTCTAGCAGGACTGTGTTCTTAGTTCTGCTCATCGTGAGACTTTAAAGGAGAGCTGGTGAGGCAGGGGAAAACGTAATGCAGATGTTTGGAGGGAGGACAGAGATTTGAAATTATTGACAGAAATCATCACCATGGTAATAGCTCCTTACACGTTGCCATGAATGAGAACAACCAAATTTTGCTGGCTCTGAGTTTTTGGTGAACTTGGCTTTTTATTCCTGGTTCTTCATTTGTTTTTCTTGAATTTTTTATCATGATTTAGTTTACTATAATGTTCAAGCCAGCTGAGCCACTCCTTTTGCTCGGTGACATTGAAAGAAAATCCGTTTCACATAAAGCACGTTTTATTTTCTGATCCCTGAAGGCAGCAGAGCAGATACTGACTACACTGTTTCAAAAGGCCCTCACTCTCCCTCTTCTTCTCCCCCTTTCAGCTCTGACAGCTGCTGCAGGACGGGGCAAGCTGGAAGTGTGTCGTCTGCTTCTGGAGCAAGGCGCAGCCGTGGCCCAAGCAAATCGGCGTGGGGTGGTGCCGTTGTTCAGTGCCGTGAGACAAGGGCACTGGCAGGTAAATGAGTTGACTGCAGCATCCTCTCATTTAACTGGGGTTGCAGGTGTGTGTGTCATATGTAAGGCTATGTCTACACTGCACACTCACTTCGAAATAGCACATCTACACGGCAGGGAAGCCTCAAAATGAGTCCAAAGCAGGCTTCCCTAATGCAGGCGTGTTATCTCGATTTAGAGCCCCAGGAGGCATTGGGGAACAATAACTTAGAATGGCCCTGGTGAGGGACTATTTCAAAATAGCAGCAGTGGAGCATCTACACACGTCTTATTGTGAAATAGCTCATTCAGAATAGGCCTTCTTCCTCGTAGAATGAGGTTTACAGATTTTGGAATAAACTGTCCGTTATTTTGAAATAAAAGTGCAGTGTAGACACACCCTAATAACAGAATGCTATGTGAGTGGTTTCTCTTAAGTATGATACTCTCACACTTAAGATTAAATAGAAAAGGCTTTGAGCATCAAAGTGTAACCTGAGTTAGAATGAAAGGCTGTCTTAAAAGAACCAGTAGCTGTCCCAGTGCATTCTCTGCTCACTACCTGCAAGACAGAAACTGCTGATGTAAACTAAGCTATTATTATTTGGATTGTTGTGTGGTTATTTTTATACTCTTTCTTATGCAGCTAGGACCATGTTATTTTGGTGCATTTCCATTTGTTTAGATTAAGAACAATAATATCTTCTAAGTGATCAATCCAATACAACACCCTTTCACACCTCACTTTAAAAGATGGTGGCAGATAGCGTTGTGATCAAGACACAATAAGTCATTCTTCCGCTCTGCTCTGCACTGATTAGGCCCCAGGTGGAGTATTGTGTCCAGTTCTGAGCACCACATTTCAAGAATGATGTGGAGAAATTGGAGAAGGTCCAGAGGAGAGCAACAAAAATGATTAAAGGTCTAGAAAACATGACCTGTGAATGAATACTGAAAGAATTGGGCTTGTTTAGTTTAGAAAAGAGAAGACTGAGAGGGGGATATGATAGCAGTTTTTAAGTATCTAAAAGAGTGTCACAAGGAGGAGGGAGAAAAATTGTTTTCCTTGTGTTCTGAGGATAGGACAAGAATCAATGGGCTTAAATTGCAGCAAGGGAGGTTTAGGTTGGACATTAGGAAAAAACTTCCTAACTGTCAGAGTGGTTAAACACTGGAGTAAATTGCCTAGGGGGGTTGTAGAATCTCCATCTCTGGAGATATCTAAGAGCAGGTTGGACAGACATCTATCAGGGATGGTTTAGAAGGTGCTTAGTCCTGCTGTGAGGGCAGGGGACTGGACTTTATGACCTCTCAAGGTCCCTTCCAGATCTAGTATTCTATAAAGCCTACGCAATGGGTTAGGTACCGGACACTCATGAGTCTGTAGTTAGCAGGAAAAAACATACAGCTAAAAAAGTCATTTCTTCCTCTGTGTCAGGTGAGAGGTTCCAAGGAACGGGGGCTGCTGTGTTTTATCTCAGCTGTCATCTCATCCCAGCAGACCCTCTTTTTATGAACCGTATCCTTGTTTTATGTGTCTGCAGATTGTGGATCTCTT
The DNA here is from genome assembly GCF_052426305.1 of Pelodiscus sinensis. NCBI lineage: Eukaryota > Metazoa > Chordata > Testudines > Trionychidae > Pelodiscus > Pelodiscus sinensis. Next base: position 9,841,065 of record NC_143080.1, on the reverse strand, counting down.
ACTTACCCACGGTGCCGATGTAAACATGGCCGACAAGCAGGGTCGGACTCCTTTGATGATGGCTGCTTCAGAGGGACATCTAGACACTGTGGAATTCTTACTGACACAAGGTTAGATCTTAGCCGAGGCTGAGTTAGAGGCCAGCGCCGAGCTGCTTGTGTGTGAAACTGGCCAGCATAAATGAAACAATCATTTGGTCTGATGACATCATGGGGGCTCCTGATAGTCTGTTGTCTGGTGGCGAAGGTGAGATAAAGCGTAAGTGCTAACGGGGTTTGGCAGTCACAGGACTCCTCCAATTTCCTCCCCCAATGTACATTGAAGACATTGAAGCTCACATTTAAAAAAGTAAGAGTTAGTGCAGCTGATGTAGAGTGACCCTCTAGTCAAATGGCATGCATTGTGGTACGGCAGAGTTGTCCTGCCCAGTTTAATTGGAGGGTCTCTGCATTGGACTGTTGTTCCTAAAGTTCTTCACTGTTGTTACTAACAGTCCACTTCCGCCTTAGGTAACAGTGGTTGGCAAGTTAATGCAGATTGGGAGCTGGAATTTTACCCATCGTGTCATCTAAGCCTGCTGGAAGCAAGTCTAGGGGATGCTGCGGGTTGGGGGCACTATCTACACTAGGGCTCCCAAAGTTGCTACCATCAGTGGATCTTCACTGTTGGAAGTGATGGCTTGTAATTTTAGGGAAATAAGGCTGGAGTAGTCCCGGTCTTAGTCTTGGCTGTTAATTTTGGTTTTGTTTTGGATGTATATAGCCTCAATGCCATTTGCTCATTTGAGAGCCTTAATGAGCTCCAAGTATCAGAGGGGTAGCCGTGTTAGTCTGAATCTGCAAAAGCGGCGAGGAGTCCTGTGGCACCTTAGAGACTAACTGAAGTGTAGGAGCATAAGCTTTCGTGGGCAAAGACCCACTTCCTCGCCGCTTAATGAGCTCCACACAGTGAAAACTTTAGCCATCAAGTTTTACAAGCCGTCCTCACTATAAATCCGTGAAACGTTCCAAAAAACATAGACTTACAGCGAAGCAACTTAAAGCAGGGAATTTTTTCCCCTGGCTGAATTCCATTTGCGCAAATTTGGGGGGGAGAGTTGTGCGACTCGAGCGGGGAATGGAAACTTACTTCTTGATAATAACGAGTGTCAACAATGGATGCGGCTAACCTACAGCTGGAAACCATGTAAATGCAGGTGTTGGCAAGACCAAATCTTGAGACTCAATCATGGCGATGAAACCGTTTTGAACATAGTTTGGGACACGGTTTAACGATTGAAATTGAACCATTTCTGCCCTATTTTAGCTGCTCCTCCTGCTCACATCAGTGTGAGCACCTGGGAAATTCCTAGCACGGACAAGGATTTAGACCTTGTCTACACTTGCCTGCCCTTGCAGTGGTGGGTCGGATGGGCATAGCCACATGACACACTGACAGGGAAGCTGTATCCACACTTGTGGCACAGAGCAGGGAAAATCTCCAGCACTGGAGAAAGGCCTCAGACGTTTTTAATTTTCCTCCAGTTTCTGTCCTGATATTTTTTCTTTTCAGATCTGATTTCTAAACCAAAAGTGATTTGGGGAGGAATATTTTCCCTATTGACATAAATAGCTGTGTCTTTCTCAGGGTGGGTAATAATTTTGTTGAGGAGCCACACCAAGAATTTGGGAAGTAGTCAAGGGCCACACTCTTCCGTGATACTAATGGAGGTGGTGTGGAGTCTGGGGAGGAGGCTGGGAGCAGAAAGGAGCTTGGAGTAAGGAATTGGGAGTGTGTGGGGGGGGGGAGGTTGGAAGGAGGGAGTTTGGGTGAAGGAGGGGGTTGTGACCTGGGGCAAGGGCTATGGGTGCAGGAGGGAGTGCAGGGTCCATGAGAGGGTGTGGGTGCAGGAGACGATTCTGACTTGGAGGAGGGTTGTAGGAGGTGGTACAGAAGCTGGGAGAGGGTTGTGACCTGGGGTAGGGATCCAGGAGGGGGTGCAGAGTTTGGGGTTGTGACCTGGGGCAGGGGACTGGGATACGGGGTCTGGGAGGGGATAGGGTGTAGAGAGAAAACCAACAATGGGAGCTGTAAGATTTTTCTGGGGATGGGAGCAGCATGAGAAGCCTCTTTCCCCTCCCCTGGGCTCGCAGCGATCACAAAACGCACATGGCCCCGCAGCCGGCTTTTCTGAGTGCTGAGCGGGGGCAGGGAGCCTGCCTGAGGCTGTTATGGGAGCTGGCCACAATATTAATTGCAAGACTCTTGAATAGAATTATTGACGGAGCCATTTAAAATATTATTTTGCATGGAAGGGTTCCCAGATATTTGAGTGCAAGTTCTCCATTGCCCATCATGTCCATTCTGAGAGGGCTCTCCCTTGTTCAGTGCTATGACTTGCATAGTGAAATGAGCCATGTTAAATGTGGGCTCGTGAGATTTTTCATATTAATCACGTTTTTCTTTTTGTCCCTGTTAAAACTCTGACCTTCACTTTTCTCCATCTTAAAATCAGTATTATTTACCAGACAGGAGAGAGATGCACATTGTTTAAACCTGGGTGAGCAGGGGAGGGAACGCTTTCCATAGCAAGGCAAATATGCAAGAGCCAAATCAGCTAATCTGTTCCTGGATATAAAGTGGTCAGAAAAGTCCAGTCCATGTATAATGTGCCCCTGAGCTTCATGACCCTGGCGAGGTAGAGAGGTTGAAAACATGAAAATCAATGTTCATAAGAGTTGCTACATAAGAGTTCATAAGTCCATTCACTCTGCAGTACAATAGCTTAATTAGCTTTCACGAGCATAAAACATACAGCTGAAAACCTAAACCAAGCTCAGGTAAAATACAACACTCGACGGTGTATTTTAATTCAAATGGCTTTGACAATTCTGTTAACATTTCATTAAAATCAAACTGCGAATCAGAAACCATAAATGGTAATTAGTATGTTGCAAAGCAAATCTTATTTAACTGAACTTGATTAGAAGAGCCAACATTTGCAAACACTTTTTATTAACAGAGTTACTGTCATCAATCAGTTTGAAATTCCCCTTTCCAGAATTACCTGCTGCTCTTAATACTATCCAGAATTGCTGGGCATGTGGATGTTACATTGACATTCTCTGGCTGCCACTGGTTGAAATTCTGTCGGATGGTGGGCTGGAACTGCGGTACACAGAGACATGAGCGTTCAGTTTTGAGATCTCTTTTGAGATATCTGAAATATCGGACATAGGTTACACTTTTCAGCAGACACAGCGCATCTTGCGTCTTTCAGTCACCAATCTTATAATGCGTGGTGCAAAGGGTAGTTAGAGGGAAGGAAGAACTCAGTGGTTTGGGCTGATCTTTGCTTAGAATTAGAACAAAAGAACAGCCCTATGGGGTCAGACCAACGGTCCATCTAGCCCAGTGTCCTGTCTGCCGACAGTGGCCAGTGCCAGATGCCCCAGAGGGAGGGAACAGAACAGGGAGTCCTCACATGATCCCTTCCCTGTCACCCACCTCCAGAGACACAGGCTAGGGACACCATCCCTATGCTACCGGCAATCTCTACTTTCCAACACAGTACATTGGAGGACCATTAGCATAGAAATGAAGCCGCTTCCTTTATATACAAACAGCTGTTGGAATAGTCTCAGCAGGCACAAAAGATCTCTAAACGCTGTGTCTTCCTGGCCGGACCTTGAATCATCCATGTATCTTTCACTTGTAGATCAGCTTTTGTTTTCCCATCTCTTCAGGGGACAGTAAAGTGTCAGGATGGTAAGAGAGTTACCAGCCAACAGAATAAACTTTCTCTTCCATTCCCTCAGCTCTGAAGTGCTGGCAGACCCAGATCTGGAAAAACTTGGCTTTGATCCACATGGGTCCCACTGATGCCAAGATTCCAGAGGCAAGGCCTTTGGGGTCACATGGTAAACTACAGCTTGGATTAGCATGGAGAAGTTGTGTGTTTCAATTTCACTTTCAAATCAGGTAGTGGCATGATCTCTGTCTGGCAATGCAGAGACAACTGTTATACTACACTAGTTTAAAAGCCATTTGCAAAAATCTATCCCTCATAATAACTGTTTTTCCAAGGGTGCAAGTTTTATTTGTTCTAATGCTATACCAGCATTTTTTAACCGGTGTGCTGTGAGGCAGTCGCAGGTGTGCCACGGAGAGAACTGAATTCAAAATGACCGCCTGCAAAGGGACAAGCCTCCATTTTTTTATTGTGGTGTTTTTTGTTTTCGGGTTTTTTTTTTTTTGGTTTTTCATGGGTTGGTTTTATTTATTTTTTTTGGCTCAACAACTTTTCCCGGGGATCTTCTTTTTTTTTCTCAACCAAAAAAATCATTGGTGTTCCCCATAAAAAAAAATTATTCTTTGGTGTTCCTCGGTCTTAAAAAGTTTAAGAAACACTGCTCAATTCATACAAAATGATGGGGACTAAATTAGCTATTACCAGTCAAGAGAGAGATCTTGGAGTCGAGGATAGTTCTCTGAAAACATCCACTCAGGCTACGTCTAGACTGCCGCAAGTTGTGACCTTTTTCTGATTCTTTTTTCAGAAGAGGTTTTTCCGAAATTTGGCCCAGTCTAGACTAGACCAAATTTTGGGAAAACCTCCACTTTCAGAGAAGCCCATCATCCTAATAAAATGAGGAATACAGGGCTTCCAAATGAGCACGTCTGCTCTTCAGAAAAAAATTTCGGAAGAGCAAACGTGTTCCCTGGACACAGCAGAGTTTTTCCAGGATGGCCATAGTCTAGACATAGCCTCAGTGTGCAGCAGCAGTCAGAAAAGCAAACAGAATGCTAGGAATCATTAAAAAGGGAAATAAAATAGGGAGAAGGCCAAACTGCATTGCTCTTTCGGAATACCGGAAGTATCCTGAAATAGCAACGCCACGTCTTTAAAAGCACCCGCTATTTCCTGAAATAGTGAGTGCACTATTCTGCTCTGTTCCAGGAAGGCTAAGAGGTTTGTCAGAATAGTGCCTTATTTTGAAATTTGGTGTTGTATAGACAGCGCAAATTTCAAAATAAGCTATTTCAATTTAGAGTCGGAATAGGCTACACAATTTCCTTTGAGTTTGTTCAGAGTTGCGTAGCGCAAATTGCATAGTTTATTCCGACTGAAGGGTGCTGTCTAGACGCACCCTTAGAAATAGAATACCTTATTGCTTCAGTGTAAATCCATGGTGCACCCACATCTTGAATACTGCGTACAGATGTGGTTGTCTCATCTCACAAAAAATATATTGGCATTGGAAAAGATTCAGAAAAGGGCAACAAAAATAATTAGGGGTTTGGAGCAGCTGCCATGTGAAGAGAGATTAAAAAGACTGGGACTTTTCAGCTTAGAAAAGAGGAGATTGAGGGGCGATATGATAGATGTCTATAAAATCATGACTGGTGTGGAGAAAGTGAGTAAAGAAAAGTTGTTTACTTGATCCCATAAGAACTAGAAGTCACCAAAAGAAATTAATAGGTAGCAGGTTTAAAACAAGCAAAAGGAAGTACTTTGTCATGCAGTGCCCAATCAACCTGTGGAACTCCTTGCCAGAGGATGTTGTGAAGACCAGGACTTTAACAGGGTTCAAAAAAGAACAAGATAAATTCATAAAGAAAAGGCCTTAATGGCTTATTAGCCAGATTGGGTAGAAAAGGGTGTCCCTAGTCTCGGTTTTTCTGAAGCTGGGAATGGGTGTCGGGGGGATCACGTGATGATTTCCTGTTCTGTTCTTTCCCTCTGGGGTACCTGTCATTGGCCACTGTGGGCAGACAGGACACTGGGCTAGATGGACCTTTGGTCTGACCCAGTGTGACCGTTCTTATATTCTTATGTTCTCTGTTTCATAGCACTGAGTTCTAAGCTATGGAAATCACCCACCTCTCCTTCCTCGGCAGAGGCACACACCTGCCTGGGCATTTTGGTTTGTAGCTGCCCCTTTGGTTCCTTCCTGTGTACAGATAGTGTGTAACCCTTCGGTTCTCTGTTCCTGCATGTCACTCTGCCAGGCCTGGTGATCTTAGAGCTGATCCTTGGCCTGTTTGGCTGAGAGTTGAATTAGAGCCCCTCTTACTTATCTCATGTACTGACGTATTTTTCAATAGAAATGTTACCGTTTATCTAGCATGCATCTCTCTTGGGAGGTCGATGCATTTCCTTTTTCTCTCGTCCGTGTCTCTTTGCCAGGTAAATATCAAGTGAGCTCAGTTGAGTTAGTTTAATTTCATAATTACAGCAGCACCGGCCCAGAGGGTCTCCAAGGTGTTAAACTGTGACTATGTGAGCGCTGCGGAGGGTGAGCGGTTGGGTTGATAAAATTAAGCTAACTCAACTGGAAAAGCACCTGGTTTTCCTGTGTAGACAGAGCCACTATGGCTGATTATTGCAGGATGCCTTTGCATTTTATTCAAGACCCTGTCCATGTGGCTCCGAAGAGGGAGAGAATGGGCTTCTTGATGTCTGTGGGGAGGGATCTCAAATCTGACCAGCTATTCAGGAGTTTGGCAGAAAAACCTCCAGAGCTAAGTGGGGACAAACATGCTCCAGCGCCTCTCTGGTAGGTTTCAGTTGCCATGACCTTGCATTAGGTTACAAGTGACTGTAAATGCTTGGTGAGTCTAGCCCGCATGATACGGTCCATGGGCTTGTGACCTGGCCCTGCACGGCACAGAGCAGCGCAGCTCAAAGCGGCTGGCTGCTCCCTGTGGCTCTCTGCGGGGGGGGGGGGGGGGAGCTTCTCACTCTGCCCCCACCCTCAGAAACCGGCCAATGGGAGCTGAAAGATTTTGCTGGGGAGCGGGGCAGTACACAAAGCCTCCCCCAGTGTACAGAGAGACACATGGAACAGCTGCTCCAGACTGACCAGCTGCTTTGAACAGTCTGGGGCTGCTGGCAGGCAGGGAAGCCTGTCTGAGTGCGCTGTGGGCCAGGAGCTGCTTAGGTAAGTGCCCCCTGGCCAGAGCCTGCCTCTAGCATCCCATCCCCTCCCGTACCCCACCTCTCTCCCAGATCCTGCAGCCCCTCTTAGACCCCTCCCGCAGGCCAGAACCCTCTCCTGGACCCTGCGCCCCATCCCCTTCCTCCAGCTCCCTCCCAGACCCTGCAGCCCCTCTTCCTGCAGGCCAGAAACCTCTCCTGCACCCCCTCCAGGACTCTGCATGCCATCCCCTCCCATACCCCAACTGCCTCCCAGCCCCTACAGCCCCTCTTACACCCCTCCTCCAGCTAGAATCCTCTCCTGCGCCCCCATCCCCTGCCCCAGGTCATTATGCAAACCCTCTGCCCCCTCCAACATTCTTCCCGCAGGCCAAATCCTGACCTGCACCTCCTCCAGGACCCTACCCCCACCCCAGGTTATTACCCCCTCTTTACCCCAACTCCCTCCCAGACCCCACACTCCCCTGCCCTCCAGTCCTGTGCCCCAAGTTCCCTTCTGCACTCAACCTCCATCCCAGACTCTGCACCCCCTCCACAGAAAAATGCAGCCCTTGACCACTTCCCAAAATCTCGCAGTGGCTCCCTATCAAAGATTATTCCCGCCCCCCTCCCCTCCCCGGTCTAGCCCCACGTCACTAGAATGTCTCAGTAGGGCCGACGCCACGTTTGCTGCTATAAAATAAAGCTCTTTCCCGGCATTTATCCAGCTCTTTGAGGCAGGGGCTGAGTCCTTCACTGTGTGGTAGATGCTGCTGGTGCTCAGTGAGGAACAACTGTTCGAGTTTGCCGTTCGGTGGGGATTTCAGGGTCCATTACCCCCCTGCAGCCCCTGGCCAGAGCAGGGGACTCTGCTTTCGTTATTGCAGTTGTTTGCTTTCGCCCCTGTGGAAATGCCACGCCCCGAGCCAGGGCTTGCCCAGTCGGCAAGCGGCTTGGCCTGTGTCTTCTGAGACTGGCCGTTCATGTGCAGCTGGTGAGCTTTGCACACGCATTGGAGCCAGTGTGTTGGTTGCGGCACCGCTGCAGCGGTTGCATGGGCGCTGCAGCTGCTGTGCCGAAGCAGGTTCCAGTGAGCAGCTGCTCTGCTTACCCCTCCCATCACTGCCAGGCACAAGTCTTTCCTGGGCCTCTCAGGGTTTGGCCCACAATCACTTGGGACCTCAAGAAGTTGTACGTCGTTCGTTTCTTCAGTACTCGTGGGTGGGGGCCGTGCTGACACCACCATTGGGTTCCCCTTTAATTGTGCTGACGGGGTGTAAAGCAGGTTTGATTGGTTGATCGTCACAGGCAGCGTTAGTCCAGTGACCAAAGGAAGAATTCTCCTTGGCTGTGTCTAGACTGGTAAGTTTTTCCGGAAAATCAGCAGCTTTTCCGGAAAAACTTGCCAGCTGTCTACACTGGCCGCTTGAATTTCCGGAAAAGCACTAACGATCTCATGTAAAATCATCAGTGCTTTTCCAGAAATACTATGCTGCTCCCGTTCGGGCAAAAGTCTTTTTCCAAAAGACTTTTGCGCAAAAGGGTCAGTGTAGACAGCACAGTAGTGTTTTCCGCAAAAAAGCCCCGATCACAAAAATGGCGATCAGGGCTTTTTTGCGGAAAAGCGTGTCTAGATTGGCCACGGACGCTTTTCTGCAAAAAGTACTTTTCCAGAAAAGCATCCTGCCAATCTAGACACGCTTTTCCGAAAATGCTTTTAACGGAAAAGTTTTCCGTTAAAAGCATTTTCGGAAAATCATGCCCGTCTAGACGTAGCCCTTGAGTTCTTCTCCTGACTCTGCCACCGATGGCTTCTGGGACCTTGAGCATGGCAGCTAACTGCTTCACCAGAAAAACAGGGGTCGTCAGGCTGGTAAAATGGGGGAAGCAGCTAATATTTACCTGTCTCTCTGCAAATAACCAGAGGTGCTGTGTGGCCATGCTAAGGGTGATTACGTGGTATTGAGTATTTACACACCCTGGGTAGGTCTAGACTACATGCCTCTGCCGACAGAGGCTTGTAAAATAGGCTACCCAACATAGTCAATGAAGCAGGGATTTAAATATCCCCAGCCTCATCAAGATAAAAACGGCCGCCGCGCTGTGCCGGCTCAGCTGATTGTCAGCACAGCACAGTAGTCAAGACATGGATCGGTCAACAGGGGAAGCCTTTGTCACCCACTCCTGTAAACTTCATTTCACGAGGAATAAGGGAGTGGTCAACAAAGGCGTCCCCTGTCGACCGATCCACGTCTTGACTGCCGCGCTGGGCCAACAATAAGCTGAGCTGGCACAGCATAGTGGCCATTTTTATTTTAATGAAGTCGAGGATATTTAAATCCCCGCGTCATTGACTGTGTCGGGTAGCCTATTTTACATGCCTCTGTTGGCAGAGGCATGTAGTCTAGACATACTCCCTATGCTGCACAAGCGAGAAAGAACTCTTACCTGGACTTGCACTTCCTCTTTCAGGTGCGTCCATTTCCCTGATGGACAAAGAAGGGCTGACTGCCTTGAGCTGGGCTTGTCTGAAGGGCCACCTTGCTGTGGTGCGTTCCCTGGTGGAGAATGGAGCCGCCACTGACCATGCTGACAAAAACGGCCGCACCCCCCTGGACCTGGCGGCTTTTTATGGTGATGCAGAAGTGGTAAGTGCCGTGGCAATAATTGCAGAGCAAGGAAGAAATGAGCAGAAATACCAAACGTCTCCCTCGTCTCCTTGCTAATCACAAGCACGTTGCCGGCATTCACGTAGCACCCCTGACTTGCAGACTCGAGCAACATGAGAGTCGCTTTATCTGGGATACCGTGGTGATGCGCCCCGGGATGGACCAGAACTGAGCTCCATACCCGGTGCATCGGATTCTGTCCCGGTGGTCTGGACCAGGGCAGTTATGACTCTGGCATTTGTCATTGCAGGTTCAGTTTCTGGTGGACCACGGCGCCATGATTGAGCATGTGGACTACAGTGGGATGCGGCCCCTTGACAGGGCCGTGGGATGCCGCAACACGTCCGTCGTGGTCACTCTTCTGAAAAAAGGAGCAAAGATAGGTAGGGAGAAGGGGGCAACCCCCTTTGTGCTGGACGTTTGGGGAGTGGGTCAGGCTTCCTGCAACGGAAACGTAACTTTGGTGTGAGTGTTAATGCGGAGGGCAGCTCTTGAGTTCTGACGGCCATGTTCGGTCTGGTAAACTGTGTTTTTACTGCCGGGCGACTTAGCAACCTCAGGCAGTGAGCCGCTGTCTCTTTGGCGAGGCCTTTCCTACAGTGATGCTTTTCTATCAGGCTAGGCGCATTCTCTAGAGCGCCGTCTTCATGCATTGCTGTGAGCTGCTGCTTTCACGTGCTCTGTATATGCTTTCAGATTCTAGCGTTAACTGCGCTGCTCCCCAGCCGCTCACGTTACCTGCCCGTGGAGGGGATTTTGCTGGTGCATTGGCTTCTTCGCTGCCTGCCTCTCACTGCTGCTTTTTCCTTTCTTTGTTTTTGTTTTTGTTTTTTTTCACCTTCATCCATCCCCCCGCCCCCCACAACTTTTTGTTTTCTCCTTTCTTTGAAGGTTGTCAGACGTTACCAAGTCGTCCTCGAGGTATATTTCACTGCTCTCAGCATCAGGCTTGATCTGATGGCTTTGTCAGCTTTGCTTTCTCCTGGTTGATTTTGCCTGCACGCATTCCCCCTTAATTCTAATCATTTAATTTTCCTCTCCTTAAAATATTTTTTAATGACTGTTGCAGAGAATAACTTGAACTCAGACCCTAACCTGAACACTACACTTGTAAAAGATGGTTGACTCATTCTTCACCCAGACTAATGCACTCTGCTAAGATTTTTGCCACTGCTCCCTAGCTGTATTAGACCTTGATCTGTCAATTGACTCTCCATTCACTGAGGTCAGTGAGACCCCGCCTTGGTGCAGTCTCTGCCTGCGAGGAATCACTTGATCTGCGGAGGAACTGCTTCATCGAGGGCTCTGCCTAAAAGATGCCGTGTTATTCTCCGGTTTATTGAAATTTCTGTTCTTTAATATTTCACAGCATGTGAAGTTTTAAATCAACCCCTCAGCCTAATATCTAGGTGGCTGAATTATGGATCAGTTCTGTTACATTTCTATAATATTTTTACTTAAAGTGCTTTTTTATGTAACCACTTTGATTTCCTCTTTAAACATGATTTTTTCAACTGCACCTTTTTCTAACTTGTTCTGGAACAGTACTGCCCTCTTGTGGTCACTCAGAAAGACTGGGCTATTTTTTAAATGCATACCAAGGAGAGACTGTGGTGAAGACGGTGCTAAGACATGCAAGGTAACCTGCCGGCCCTATCATTTGGAGCAATCTGCTCTTTGGCCACGCCAAGTTGTTCTCTCCAGCAGAAATTCCAACCCCAGGATATTTTTTCCACCTAGCTTCCTACCACCCTTGCATTGTATAAGTTTTTACCCATCATGCATCCTGTATACTACAGGTCCCGCAACATGGGCGATGGCCACTTCCAAGCCAGACATCATGATCATCCTGTTGAGCAAGCTGATGGAGGAGGGGGACATGTTCTATAAGGTGAGAGGGGGGAGCAGAGATTTTTTCAAAGGGATGAGAATGTGGGAGCTACAGAGTTACTTTGTGGGAGGGCTTGTTCTTCTTCAGGTGTCTGTTTGCAAGGGGACACTTGATCCCTTAATCCAAGATAGCAAAACTTCTGTCAGAAAGAATGCTTACGGGATTTCTTGCAGCGCTGAAGAGTTTTACCTTCTTCCGACTGCTAAATTTAAACTGGGCTGAAACTCCGCAAAATATGACTGTGTTGTGCGGATTCAAAATGAGACTTCATTGGTTTTCCCTTTTAAAACCTCCGCAACCCAAGCATGTTCCAGGGATTTGATAGCACTGATGTAATTGCACGGCAGGGTCATTGTTACAAAGCAGAGTCTGGAGACAAGACAATTCGGGTGTCACGGGAAAACACGGTGAAAAAATGTCCATGTAATAAAAGCAAATTGTCAGGACATGGGTTGGCTGTGTTTAGAATCCTTTCTGTTGTGGGGGGCCCAGAACTGGATGCAGTCCTCCAGATGTGGCCTCACCTGTGCCGAAGATAAGGGCCCAGAGTTCTATTTGCCCATGACGGGCTAATCTGAGGCTGCATCTCCCACAAGGAGCACAGCATTGCACCTGCAAAACGTGCTTCGATTCTAACAGTTCCCAGGAGTTTTCAAAAGAGGATGGCCTGCTTGCTTAGCCCAGGAAATTCAGAAATCGATGCAGTTGCCGTCCCAAGGAGAGGTTGGCTGGGAAGCAGCTTTCCAGCCACAGTGCAACAGCGTCTGTAATGCTTTTGGAAAGCTGTGTGATTCGTGCTTCCATGTGGTGCTGCAGGCCTGAGTGAAGGGCTACACCTAAGACTGGTGGCGTAGCCAGGGCAGTGGCAGCCAAACTCAATTTCGCTCTCACATGGATCCTTTTTGCCAGCGCATTCCTCCTCTGGCCTGTGGTGCCGCAGGAGAGCACTGCTTGCTGGGAGAGCAGCTCTTGCAGAGCATGTCCCCATTTTAGAAACTGCTTCCGTGATCATGCGTGCTGGCTCCTCTTTCCGGGGGGAGATCGGCTCCTAAGCGGGATTCCCTTGTCCACATGGACACTGGGCTGCCTTTCAGCAGTTAACACGCAGCTGCCGCTTTTAACGCAACCAAGTGGTGCATTTTGACCTCTCCCCCTTCTATTAGAAAGGTAAAGTGAAGGAAGCCGCCCAGCGCTACCAGTACGCCTTGAAGAAATTCCCCAGAGAAGGGTTTGGAGAAGACCTGAAAACCTTCCGCGAGCTGAAAGTGTCTCTGCTCCTCAACCTCTCCCGCTGTCGAAGGAAAATGAACGTAAGTTCCACTCCCACTTCAAGTGCCTTTAGAGCAAGCTGCCAGCTTCCTGCCTGCGCATAACACAGTGTGTCTCTCCCATAGTTCTGCTACGGCCTCTGAAATCTCTCCTCTTTGTAACCTGGTTGTCCTTCACAGAGCACTGGCATTTACAATTCGGAAGAAGTGAAGTAGAGATTTAAGATTCATTTCGAACTATTAAAAATTCATTGCCGTGTTTAGCGCTTTCTGAATTTTTTATGACTCCCTCCTGTTGACAGTAGGAACGTGAGGGTGGAGACAGAGGATAGGATTTCTCTGAGATCCAGGGCAGTGGTGAGGGATGGAGTCGGTAGATGTGATCATTTGAATACTAATGAATTTGAAATTGGGGAACGTACGCTTAGAGAGCTCCCACTTCCCCAAGGCCATGAAACACTCCAGAAACACTCTCCCTCCTCCCAGAACACCATGCCCCTGTTCTTCCTCCTGCTCTAATTGAGCTGTACATAGGGATAACCTTCCAGAGTTTCTCTGTTCTTCCAAAAGAGACACCTGCCACCTCTCCCCTTCTGTGGATTCTGAAAGCCACACATCTCCACAACCTGACCAGTTTCCACAGACTTGAGAAAAGTCCGCATCAGATCCAAGTGTTGGCCAGGATTATATTGCAAGGGAAGGGACTTTGCCTTCTTTTCTTTAAGCCAGAGCTACTTAATTTTGGAAACTCTTGGGGCCACAATAATACTCACGGCACATGCCGAGGTCCTCAACATATGGTTGCATATCAACAGACGACCATTATATTGACTACATTTTTGTTTCGGCTCCCACCCGCGGGCCATATGTTGAGCCCCGCGGAAACCCAAACCCCACCGCGGGCCGCAAACAAACAGGCCACGTGTTCAGTAGCCCTGCTTGAAGCTATTGAAGGAGAGAGATGAAGGTGATGTGGGTAGGGATCTTAATGCTGGCTAGCAAACAACACAATGATCAGAGAACACTACAGAGATGTTCAACTCATCTTTAAACAAGCCAACTTTCTGCTAAGCCTGCCCTTTCAGGGCCAAATGTTCAGCCAAGCCTTAAAAGTGCCTCTTTTTTTTTTTTTTTTTTTGGCACAAAATGGCAGGGGCATGTAATGCCACCCAAAAGTTCGCTCACATGAATGTCTAAATCATAGATTGCACCCTCAGATAAGTGACTTAGCTGAGTGCCTGGAATTGCAGATGCAAACTAAAATCAGCCCATGCAGAGCCACTCTGAGCAATTTTTGTGTATTTGGCCACAGAAATCTGCTTAATGAGAAGCCTTGAGACGTTCAAGGAACAGCTGATCTGTTTTAAATCAAACAAAAGATACTTGAACAAAAGGCCGCAAGTATCTGAGAATAGAACTGAAATGCAGTGAGCTTCCCTGAACAGCTTTCTCTTCTGAAGACATGGCTTTCATAAAATACAAATTGTCTAACTTCTGTTTGAATTAGGGATGTAAGTCTAGTTGATTAACCAATAAGAAAAAGCTTATAGGTTAATGCTATAGACTACACGCATTTCCTACCCCCTCCAGTAAATTTTTTAGCAGGCCGGTCAGCAGCTTGGCTCGGCCCTGGCTTGTACCAGGTCTCAGACCTACCCCTGCTGCGGCTCTGCATTTAATGTGTATTAGGAGCCATGCGGGCAGCCAGCCTGGCTGAGTTCCAGCTTGCACAGGGTTTAGTAGCTCAGACAGGGGCTTCTGCCACCCTGCACTGCTGCCTCTGATACAGAGGCAGCAGCACAGGTCCACAGGCAGTTGGTCTGTGAGGGGAGCAGGTTTTTAAACTGGCTCCTCTCGTGGACCAGCTCCCGCCTAGTACCCCACACTGCAGCAGCGCAGAGTACCAGAGGGCTCCTTGGGAATGGGCCCAGAGCTCATTGGCTGCCAGCCCCAGCCCTAGGGACTCTAGAATAGTCGAGTAACCGAGAAGCATTCACAAGGTTAATCGACTATTCAGTTAACTGACAGTTAACATCCCTAGTTTGATGACTGGTTGGTGCGTTGTGATTGGCAGTGCAGGAGCCAAACCCAGTCAAAATGAAAGTCCTGTTGACAGTGCATCCTTCCTTGGGAACGCTGTATTGAGTGGGGAAGTAGCACACAGCCGTGGGTCGCAGAAATCCTTCCCCGTGTATAGGAGACCAAAAGCGTTTCCAAGTGACCCTCCTTCGTGACGGCAATGTGCACTAAACTCCATGTGCAGGCGAGCAGGGTGTGCCTGGCTTGTTTTTTAAAGCAAAACAGAATTGTTTTAACCAGTGCATCCCAGAGCAGCTGACTGGTACAGCTCAAAGCCACTGCCAGGCATGAGGGCCAAGCAGGGGCTGTGCCAAAGCCATCCCAATGGGGAGTGGGCCCCCTTGGGTGCTCACATCTGAGCTCAGTGGCCAGGCCTATTGGCGCGAGATCGAGCGAAGGGAATTACAGCCACTAATATGCTGTTCATGGCAGTGCCCTACATAAGCATTTTCACTGATCTACCTTCTGTTCCACACCCTTCCCCTTCATCCCAAGTTTTCTAGGGGTGCGTCTACACTGCAGCGTTATTTCGGCGTAACAGCCCTTATTCCGAAATAACAGGGCGAGCGGCTACCCAGCAATTCCGTTATTTTGAAATAATTTCAAACTAGTTGATGGCTTATTCCGACTTCTGTAAACCTCATTCCATGAGGAAGACCGTCTCTTCCGGAATAGTTGTTTCGAAATAGTGGGAGCGTAGACGCGCCACTGCTGCTATTTCGAAATAGCTCCTCCCCAGGGCCATTCAAAGCAATTACTCCCCAGTGTATCATGGGGCTCTGAATCGAGGTAGCACCTCCACATTAGGGGAGCCTGCCTCAGACTCATTTTAAGGCTTCCCTGTAGTATCGACGCACTATTTCAAAATAAGCTATGTCGGAGCATTTCCTCTGGAATAGCTTATTCCGAATTAAGCATGCAGTGTAGTCGTACCCTCAAAGAGACAAAAAGAGGGGCATGAGAGAGTGAACTGTGGAATGGGTCCCACAGTGCTCCCTATACGCTGATGCCCACAGCTATGTAGGCACCAATATCCCGTTCCTCTCAAAGAAGTTTTATTCACAAGCCCGAGGGTCAGCGTGTGTGTCAGAGACAAGTCACCGTGGCAGTGGAAGGATGGGGGAAGGGCTTCCTAATGGTTTCAACTGTGGAAAACCTTTCCGGAGATGACCTGCCTGTCTCTGTGAGAGCAGATGTAGGTTCCTGGGCAGGGACTGCATGCGCCGGATTGGGATCCAAGCGGTAGAGAAAGGAGAGGTAGAATGAGAGAAAATGTCCCTGTGCGTTAGTGTGGGTGCCATACAGTGTCTAACATTATGAAATGGGTTTGACTCTTGCGGACACCGTTGTAGCTCTCTTGCGATCAATGCTGTCTGATCCATGTTAAAAGTACCACCAGGTTTTCCAACTCTTCATGCAAAAACCTTGTCCAGATAATTTTTTGTTGTTCCCAAGTTGTATATATTTTTATTTATTTATTTATTTCTATCTATTCAATTACTTATCTGCACACCTATTGTAATGACAGGATTTTGGAATGGCGGAGGAATTTGCCACTAAAGCACTGGAGCTGAAACCGAAATCTTATGAAGCTTACTATGCAAGAGCAAGGGCCAAACGCAGCAGCAGGTGAGGCGAGAGAGAGAGAGAGAGAGAGAGAGAGAGAAGTGAGAGGGGCTATTCTCCGCAAGCCTGGGCACAGTGGTGTAGGAACTGACTGGGCAAAACTACACGAGTATTCCCGTACGAGCAAATCGCAAAGGAACATTGATTAGGGCGCCTGGAAAAGGCCCCAAAATCAACATCCTCTCGTATTTCGTAATCCCTCTGCAGCACGTTAAAGTGAACCTTTGAGACGTTCGTTGTAGTTGAAGTTGTTGGAATACGCTCAGCACCTGCCATCCCTGGAAAGCTTCCGATCACGACTGAAGGGTTGGACTTGAAGCAGAGACTTATTCATAGACTTGCTAAGGCCTGTGGATGGTCCCTTCTGGCCTAGGAATCTATGAATCTGTCCATCCTAAAGCATTCTTCTTCAGGGCAAAAAGTTGGCTACAGCTGCTGCAGTGACTTTGTGGGCAAATGCCAGGCGCTGGTGCCTTCAGCAGTGGCTCTTGCTCCGTGCTGGGCACGAGGGGAAGCTCTGCTGAGAGGTGCGATGTTGGGAATTCTCCCCCTATGTCAGATGCAGCTCTGAGGGCTCCCTCGTTCCGTCTCCCTCAGTGCCCACCCCGAGCTGGCGGAAGGGTTTGCATTTGAGCACATTGTCACTGCGCCAGTCAGGGCCGTGCAGCGCCACTTTGGCCTGCCTGGCAGCGCGGAGCCTCCCCTCTAGCTGGAGGCCATTTAATGTCCATTTGTGTAAATCTGAGAGCGGAGGAGAAGACGCTGCCGCCTAACCGCTCGTCCCAAAGACGACGCTTCACCGCCACTGCACGGCAGGGAGCTCCCGTCTTCGGAGGGAGCCAACCCCCGACGTTCTCCTCCAGAGCCGAGCCCTGCGAGTTGAACCAGACTGACATTTTGTAGCCTTCCTGCCCGCAGGCTCCAGCGCATTATCCCTCCCCTGCCTTTTTGCAGAGGGGTTAGTCCTCCCCGTATTGCCCCGTCTCTCGTGAAACAGGCTCGGCATGGCTCTTTTGGGTTCCTTCCTTGTTTGTGCGCCAGCATCACCGTTGAGGTCAGCATAGGTCTGGGGAGCTCAGGTCTCTTCCCTGCCCTCCCCTGCTTTGGAGAGGGTCTTACCACAGGGCTGACTAGTGTTGGGAGGCATGGGGGGGAGGGTTGTGTCTCTATGATGGAGCAGTGAACTGGAGCATTTGATAAAAAGTCACACGTTGACTCTGGAGGCTGTTCACCGCCAGATCACAGTCGTGTTCAAATAGATCCAATTTGGTTCAAACGCTAACAGTGTCCCTGTAAATGACAACCCACCTCCCCTGAGTACCCCCTCCCCTCACTCCTCCTAGGCTCGCCTTTACAGCGTCAGACCCAACGAGCAGCTTCCACGGGGCCTTGCGAGCTTGCGACTCTTGGGACCTCTCCCTGCCTTGTTCCCATCATCCCGAGGAGACAAACCCAGGACCCAGCAAAGTCCGAGAGGCAGCCTTGTCTGAGGCATGGCCTGTGGGAATTCTAGAGACGCCCCTGCCAGGATATGACCTGGGCCGCTGGCATGAGCAGCTGCAGCTCCGTCAATGTGGACCGAGTTGCTCTTGCTTCCTCCAGTGGCGACCTCCGTGCTTCAGAAAGGGGACAGTGGGCTGACAAAGCGCCCGGGTGCTTTGAGGGGTAATGAACACGCAAAGCACTTTCCCCGTGAAAGGATAATTCCTGGGCTGGGTTGTGCTGCCCCAGTCCCATGTCTCCCTCCGCCCCAGAATGACTAGCAGCGGCTTCCTTTGGGTGGTGTAAAGTAACCCGCCAGAGGCACTTACAGGAGAGATCACAGCCTCTTCCTAAGCCAAGACAAGCTGCTTCCGCTCCCTAGACTCCCCCAAAGGCTTCCTTCCACTCCAGAGTAACTTCACTTCTCGTGTCTGTCCCCTTGTCAAGCAGGCAGTTTTCAGCAGCCCTGGAGGATCTGAACGAGGCCATCAAGCTGTGTCCGAACAATCGTGAGATCCAGCGGCTGCTGATGAGAGTGGAGGAAGAATGCAGACAGATGCAGCAGCAGCAGCAGCAGCCCCCGGCAGAGCCGGAGCCTGAAGCCCAGCAGGAAGAACTGTACTCTGTGCAAGATCTCTTTGAAGAGGAGTATCTTGAGCAGGATGTAGAAAACGTTTCCATCGGCTTACAGACAGAGTCGCGGCCGAGCCAAGGGCTCCCCATCATTCAGAGCCCACCCCCTTCCCCCGCTCACCGGGATTCAGCCTACATTTCTGGCTCCCCTCTTGGGTCCCACCAAGGTTTTGATTTCAGGTCCAATAGTTCTGTGGGTTCCCCCACAAGACAAGGGTACCAGTCCACCTCTCCTGCGCTCTCTCCAACGCACCAGAACTCTCATTACAGACCTAGTCCGCCGCACACTCCCCCTGCTCACCAGGGCTCCTCTTACCGCTTCAGTCCACCTCCCGTTGGAGGGCAAGGCAAAGAATATCAGAGTCCGCCACCTTCACCTCTCCGTAGAGGGCCTCAGTACCGAGCCAGCCCTCCTGCCGAAAGCATAAGTGTCTATAGGTCCCAGTCTGGCTCCCCAGTGCGCTACCAGCAGGAACCTAGCGTTAGTCAACTCCCGGGGAGGCCCAAGTCGCCGTTATCAAAAATGACACAGCGGTCCTTCCAGATCCCCCGGCTTCCTGTTGCAGTCCCCCAGCAAGGGCTCCGGCTACAGCCAGCCAAGGCGCAGATTGTGAGGAGCAACCAGCCGAGCTCTGCGGTGCATTCCAGTACTGTGATTCCAACTGGCGCGTACAGCCAAGTCGCCCATTCGATGGCCAGCAAATACCAGTCTGCATCAGGGGAAATGGGAGTTGGCCAGAGTCGGCTGGTCTACCAGGGTTCAATTAGCGGCATAATAGGCGACGGTAGACCAGTGCAGCATGTCCAAGCCAGCCTCAGTGCGGGAGCCATCTGCCAGCACGGAGGACTCACGAAAGAAGATCTTCCTCAGCGGCCTTCCTCAGCATACAGGGGTGGAATGAGATACAGTCAGACCCCTCAGATTGGGCGCAGTCAGTCAGCTTCCTATTATCCGGTCTGTCACTCAAAGCTCGATCTGGAACGTTCTTCCCTTCCCTCCAGCCAGCTTGGTTCTCCTGATGTGTCTCACCTAATCCGACGGCCCATTACGATCAACCCCAACGAAATAAAGCCTCACCCGCCAACTCCAAGGCCGCTGCTTCATTCTCAAAGCGTTGGCCTCCGATTCTCTCCTTCTAGCAATAGCATCTCCTCCACCTCCAACCTGACGCAAACCTTCCGCCCTTCGGCTTCAATTCAGCAAATGGAGATCCCTCTCAAGCCAGCTTATGACAGAGCATGTGATGAACTTTCTCCAGTCTCTCCACCTCAGGGGAGTTACCCCAGTGAACCAGCCCGTTCCCGGACCACGCCGTTCATGGGAATTATAGATAAAACTGCTCGGACTCAGCAGTACCCCCATCTCCACCAACAGACCCGGACCTGGGCTGTGTCTTCAGTGGACACTGTTATTAGTCCTACATCTCCTGGCAACCTCCCCCAGCCAGAATCGTTTAGCCCACCTTCTTCAATCAGCAACATTGCCTTTTATAACAAAACCAACAATGCACAGAATGGCCATTTGCTAGAGGAAGACTATTACAGCCCCCATGGGATGCTAGCCAATGGGTCCCGGGGAGACCTCTTGGAAAGAGTCAGCCAGCCCTCCTCATATCCAGATGTTAAGGTGGCTAGGACACTGCCTGTTGCACAGGCCTACCAGGACAACCTGTACAGGCAGCTCTCCAGGGACTCTAGACAAGGGCAGACATCCCCTATCAAACCAAAGAGACCGTTTGTGGAGTCTAATGTGTAAAAGACAGTTGTTGGAGTGAGACCCTTCTGTTTTCAGCACACGTTTCCAGGCTTGAGTCCCACCTCTAGTTTTATTATTACTATTATTTCTCTTTGGTAGCTACATGAGCAAGTTTCTCCAGTAATTTCTGTGTGGTGATCAAACAGCCATGCACGCGCTCAGAACCCTTGGGTACCCAGCCGACGGGGAAGCCAACCACGAACAAGCCAGTACCGTTGGCCCAATTCGGACTGAGTTCCCTCACAGGCTTCAGCTGTCGATCGAGAGATGTTAGCACGTGGAGTGGGTTCTCCCCGATAGGTGCCCTGTGCAGTGGGAGGTAACCAGCTCTTTGCAAGAGTGCACATTGCAATCTGATTGGCTTTCTTTGGTTCTAAAGGAGCTCTCATGGGAAATGACGAGGAAAATTCCTAGTGGAAACTGGTTGGAATTGGCCGCCTTTTCAAAATGTGCATTGTCCAGTGTTCCTCTAAACAACCTGCGCCTCCCTCTCCCCAGGTGTCTCTTGTCCAAAAAGAGCTCGTTATCTGCACCAAGTGGGGCGTTATTTGCTTTTAATAACAAGGAGCTATGCATAATAACCATCCTGCTTGAGCTGGTTTTAGAGCATTTTCATCTCAATTAGATTTGTTGTTTGTTTTCAATAACGTAGCCTGTTGCAATGCGCGAGGACCATGCGCTGCTTTACTGCGTTGACAGCTGCGGTCCAAATGCCACAGTATCGATTTACTCTGAGGCATTTTCAAAATATTTAGCAAGAAATCAAACTCCGTCCCCTTTTGCGAATTTTAATCGGCCACAGGAATTGGCTAGCAACTTCTTGTGCATTTTGTGAGCAGAATTAACCACGTTTTTCTGCACCTCTCCAGCCGATGAGTGCGTCTGACACACACCGCCCCGTTTTCACCAGGACAGTTGAAAGGGTTTTCATTTTGCTTGCGAGGAATATTTGAATAGGAAAACCGTAATGGAGGAAGAAACCTTAAATCTTTTTTTTTTATCATGATGCAAACGTGACGTGGAGGTTTCCAAGCCAGAAAGAAAGTGTCCAAGGAGTCACATTAGTGAAGTCCTTCTGAAAACACCGGCTCGCCGGGCCGTTTCCTTTGTGTTTGCTCTTTGGAAGCTGTGTGCTGGAGTGAGGGGCCACCCGCCTCCAAGGGATTAATGAGTAAATGGGTGTTTCTTAGAGCTGCAAGATTTGTTCCTGGGATTTTGGAAAGCGGTTGCTGTGTTCCATGCCTGTAAATGTTAGAGACAATGTTTTGCTCTTTAAGGACCTGTAGTTAAGAGAGAGATATTTATAATTAATTTATGTGATCTATTTCAGGAAAATGTTTTTGTTTGATTCTGGTTTCTTTCGTTCTTTTAAATCAGATGCAACCAAGTGTGTGAAAAGAAGGGGACATTTCCAAAAAACATTTTTACAGAACTTTCCAGGCCTTTTCTGGAATGTTGTTTGTATAGAAGGAGCTTTCTCTGCATATTTTTCATTTCGCGTTGGTTATGTTTTTAATCTGCCTTTTCAGTAACTGAGCGCAAACAGCCAGGTGGATGGGAAGAGCATTAATATTGTAGCTTGTTTTAAAGCAAAACAGTGCCTGCTGCCCAATAGTGAATCTCATATCAACTCTTAAAAAGGGAATCGGTCCTAAGAAAGAATTAACGCTGTTTCCAAAGGGCTACATGAATCTAGTCATAGAAGGAAACATGCATCGAACCAAATTGAGGGCACCCTCCTCAGCTCTTTAGCATCACTACAATTTTAAACCAGTTGAGGATCCAGCCCTAAAACTCTTAGCAAACCCGGTTTCAATTAGCTTTTCACTTGTGTGAAGTTGTAAAGTGGATCAGCGCCATTTGTTGTAATTTCACTACTTAGACCAAACTGAGAGGCACCATGCTTGGGACAGGTCAGGCGTGTGTCTCACGGACAGATGGAAAGCTCTCTTGGTTTTGCCTCTGTGTTCTCTGGGGATTGTGTTTCTTCCACTCGGATATTTGTGGGACACTTTTATATTGCTTCCAGCCAGTATTTATACTGGAGGGTTGTGTCCCGCCCCCCTCTTCCGCCCGGGCGAGAAGGTGCATCTCAGAGTTTTCTCCCTTTGTTTTATTACAGGGATCTCTACACAGGTTATAAAAGCAGTGGCTTTCTTAGTTACCTAGGCCTCCTTCCTGACACGTTTAACTGGGCCACGAGGAAAGGAAGCTGCATGCACTGTTTCTGTCATAAAAAGGATACTGACCAGTATTGTTTCTCTCTCCCTTTTTTTTTAAGCGTGTTATTCCTTATAAGGAGCACCTGATTGTTTGAATCTGCCTATAGTGCACCAAGCTAGCTAGATTGTGTCCACTCATCTTTTTTTTAATAGCGTCATGTTTTTGTTCCAAACCCCGCCTTTCCTGAACAAACCAATGGCTTTCTAGCTTCCGTCATTTCTTCTGAAAAGAAAAAGTAATCAAATTTCACCCCATCCCTTTTTCATATACAGTAAAGTGAGACATGCTGCTGCCACCAGTCAGTCATCTCCCATCTGATTGCTACGAGAATCCTAACGATCCTTGTTGAAAATAATGCCATTGTAATTTCTCTGACTGTGCTTTGCTTTGCTATTCACTGCCATGTGATTCCAGTACTGTACTTTAGAAATGTCCCCTAAAAGCACTTACATGTACAACTTTGGGTTTATGAAGATATTTTAAGGAGAAAAAAAAGCAGCTCACACTTTAACACTAATACAAAAGTGAAACAACGCTTAGATACTGTAGCGTGCAGGGTTTTTTTTGCCACAATATCGTGTGTTACATTTTCACAGGATTCTTGCACTAATGGTTTACCATCTGTTCTCTCTGTAAATGGGTGCACTTTACTGTTTGAATTTGTTACTATGATAAATACTGGATATTCAAGCGTGAGTAGCGTCTTCATTAGAAAAATAGCATAACAGCTCTTGTCTCAGTGTATTTTTAAAAAAAAAAGAAAAGAAAAAAGAAATGAAGCAATGAATCATCACATTTATAGCACAAGAACTAACTGTTGTATATAAGCATCAAAAGATTGAGTAATTTTTAAATACAAAAATATTTGCAGTGATTTTTAAAGCACTTCCCCAGCAATTTTCTTAGGACACTTGAAGCATATTTGTGAGTTTTTCGTTACTGGATCGGTAAGGAACACACTTCTCAATTGAGAATCAATATTGATTGCAGCGATCTTTTGTGTCTGCAATGTATCTGGCATGGACAAAATGGAGAGCAGTTTGTATTTGCAGTCACATTGTGTCTGGGCTGTAGAGGACCCTGTCTAAAGGCAACTCAGTAGAGCACAAGAGTGAAATTTCACTTCACTCCTTAAGCTTAGCTGCATCTCTTGGAAGCTTGTCTGCTGAGGACAGCAGGGCAGTATCCCCAGCTGGTTCAGGATGTCCAGACGAAGTAGACTCGATACGGTACCTTTTTCCTGTTGGAATCATTAAGACTACCAGCATTGCCCCTCAAGCATTAGAGACTGCCATTGGGAGTAGGAGCCGTCAGGTGCACCACATTAAACAGCATCTTGATGCCTTGGAATGTGGGCTACTCCTGAAGTCGTTGCAACTAAACTAGCCACTAGATGTCACTGTGACTGCTCAAAATCATCTGGAGAGCGCCCTGAGCGCAAATGTCTTTCCCAGTTGTGAAGCGCAGGAGTCACCATTTGCTTCCCAAGCCCAGGAGAGCGCGCGACCTTTGTGCGGGGCTCCCAAGTGCTTGCTACCGGCCAGTTTAGGAACAGCACGGGAAGGGATGGCGCTTAGTGGAGGGAAGGGTTCAAGGAGTGAGGCCCTGGGAACCCATGTCGGAGAAAGAATAGACTTGGAGGGCCAGAGCTTTACCCCCTTTGCTTGCAGGGTGCAGAAAGCTGCTCTTGTGTAGGGGTAGCCTGGGCCAGTTGCTGGCTGACCTGGTCTGCTGGAATCACGTGCCCAGTAACTTAGAGCAGGGTGACTTGAAGACTGGTCCTAGAATTTTCTTTCTGTAGAC
Source organism: Pelodiscus sinensis (assembly GCF_052426305.1). NCBI lineage: Eukaryota > Metazoa > Chordata > Testudines > Trionychidae > Pelodiscus > Pelodiscus sinensis. The sequence goes on along the minus strand of NC_143080.1, from coordinate 9,816,737 downwards.
GTGTTTGTGCATGTACCTAAACCATCACTTGGATGCGGTAAGTCCTGGGAAGGGTGGCTGCCAAGAACCAGTGACTCGGGCCCCTCGTCCAAAGATTAGGGCAGGGCGGTGAACCATTTTTGTGTCGGGGGCCGCTGACCCACAGAAAACTCAGTCGGGGCTGCACACAATTGAGAAGTAAAGAGAGAAGCCCCTGACTGAGAAGGAGGAAGACCCTCCCAACATCCCCCTCACACACCAGAGTCTAGTGGGGCCCAGGCTAGTAGCTTTTGTGTGCTCTGGGCGGGTGGCGGAGGGGTCTGGATTGCCAGCGCGGGCTCCCCAGTGCTGAGGCCGGAGGTTCCCCACCCCTGGATTAGGGTCTAGTCAGGGTGACCTAGACGCAGTCTAGCTACAACCGAAGTGCCAGCTATGCCTTATTTAGAGCACCCAGCACGCCTGTGAGTGTTTTACCTTAATTGCTAAGGTGGGTCTTTACTGATCAATTGCAAGCGCTTTGGCTGTGGTCGTTATTTTTTCCTTTGGACATTCCAGACAATTCATCTACCACAATTACTGATCTTTAAACAAGGGCTGAGGGTGCCAGCGACTGTATTTACTGTGCAATGTTGCAGCGGCCTCCATAGCAAAATGCCTTTCCTCCCTTCTGGCTGCTCAAAGGAAAAGGGGGTGGGAATGCATGTGGACACAAGCACAATGGCGACGGTGGATCTGCTTTTTTCAGAATTACTTGAATAATTGATGGACTTGTACTCAATCAAACTCTTTTTCTAATATAAACCACTAAGGGCTGAATTATTTAGCAAGAGTCATTTGTGTGCAACGCCTGACAACCACTGAATCACACTGGAACCTTCCTGAGGAATACACCACACCCATGAGACCACAAAACTAACGCAATCGAGGGACTGGACACCAGATCAATACACTGTATCCTTTCAGTTCTACCTCCTAGTCAGCTGTGCTCATGCCACTTAGCAGGTAACAGCCTGGAATGGAGCTTGGCCCTGCCCTTTCAGGCTCCCTGGTCAGTTACAAAGGAGATGGGGATTGGCCATTGCTGGAACAGAGGGTTGTTATGGGTTGGTGGGAAAGCTTCAAGCCCCTAGCGCTGTGGTGGCCAACCAGTTCTGAAGCAGTAGCCACCCGTGTGGCTACTGCTGTAGTGACTAGCCACACTCAACCGGCCAAATCTCCCCATGTGGCTAGCGGGTTGGCCACCATGGCTATAGCGGTAGGGCACTTTCGCCGCAGGCTGCCTTGCTGGGCCCTGCCAAACTAGGAGCCACGCTCCGTGCGCACGTCCTTTTGGCCAATCCATCAGTAACCTAGAGATTCCAATGTGATGGTGTCGTGTCTGTCCAGCCTTTTCTTTTCCTTCGCATTACAGCATGTTCGTCTGTTCTGACTGGTCCACATGCAAGAGGATTTGAATTAGTACAAAGATGTACAGTCTATACATGTGGATGATTTGTACTAAAGAAATAGTACTAGTTGCTCTCCTTCAAGACACTTGCTGGGAAGATCTTTAAGACACTTAATTTTCCTTTAGCTTTTCTATAATTCTGATGTAAAGGACTTTCTCTGTACAGTATATTACTCAATGCATGTTCTGTTCTCGCTACTGATATATTGAACACGACACAGTTGTGATATTGTGTAGGGGGAAGGCAACTCCTGCACTCCGTGGAGGCCCTCAGCCTCTGATGTATAAGGAAAGAAAACTATTTTTTTTCCTTTGCTGTATTTGCTTGAGCAGAGTTTTCTTGTCTGTACATGTGAGCTGTGAGATAGATGTGAAAAGTTCAAACGAATGCATTTTTCTCCCAATGTATACAGATTCTAATCTGTACAATGACCTGTACGTATGAAAAAAATGTACTTATTTATAAATGGTTAACACTTGGAAAGAGAGTCTGGCCTGGTGTTTTCCTCACACTGCAGCCTGAAATTAAGAGCATTGGCTGGTGACTTAGCCCAGCCGTACAACACTGGGTGTTTCACTGCTGGAGCCTGTGTGGATGGGCTGGGGCGAGTCTGCCCCCTCTTGTCATTCGTGTGGGATGCAAGAGACTGGACCAGGCTTGTCCTAAGCAGTCCGCTGCCCGGACCCGCCTGCTGCCTGGGAGAATTTTCTCCCCCACAGAGCAGCTTGTCTGTGGAGCACATAGGCTGCCTCTCGTCTGCTTGTAGCACGACCAAGGCGCCCCCACGAGGAAAAGGCATGTTCCAGCGCCTTGAGCTGGTGATAAATAACATGCCTCGAAGAGAAAAATGGGGTGGCCGAGGCATTATGGGGGTTGGCATTCACCAAATGAGCCCCAGCCGAAGCCTGTCAGCCACACTGTGGGGTTGCTGTTGGCCACGCCTGCTTCCCACAGCCCTGCCAAGCCACCCGATCATGGGGTGCATTATACCGGGGGGAACGATGCATAACCCAGTTTGACACCTGCGGCCTCAGGGTGTAGCGCCTTGGCTGGTACGGTGCGCCTGGCTGCACTGACTGCTCTTTAGCAAACCGCCGTCAGACTGCCCCCTGCTCGGCTCTCCGGGAGCAGCACGTTAGCTCAAATCAGAGCAGGGTACTCAAGGACAATGCATCACCTGCCAATATGCACCAAACAGCCCCACCCTCCCTTAGCCAAGCGCCCATGGCGGTATGGCCCTGACATGGTTGAGCCCGGGGCCCAGTTCTAGCGCGTGCTGTGCTGGCCAGCACGTTCCATGGGGCAGCGTGGTAAACAGGAGCTAGCTGGTGTGTGCCCCTGTTCAGCCACCTCGCGGCCTTTCAAAATCTGCCTCCAACGAAACTGGAGCCCAAACTCACACCCAAGCACCGGGGGCCCTAATCTACATAGTCGCATCCAGTGTCTCAGCAGTGCTCCCCACCCCACCCCCGGTGCGCAGCCCTTGCTGGGTGCATGCACAGCACGTGCCGTGCTAGGCCGGCTGATGGCCCGAGGATGCTCTGCCCACCTGGCAAAACTAGAACATGTGGCCCAGGCTCGTTCCCACCATTTATTGACTCAGGTGCAGCACAGTACAGGCCAACAGCTTACACACAGACCGGTAGGTCAGCAGGTCATTGACAGGGCTTTGCCTCCCCCCCCAAACAGACCCAGCCGGGCATTGCTCAGCCACGGGCGAGTCAGGTGCCTGCCTTTGGCGCAGGAAAGGTTTTGGCAGGGCAAGACTCGGCTGCAGATTCGCGCTGCTTGCCTGGGACGTGCGTGTGTGACAGGCTTGTCTATTGGCAGTTTGAGGTGCACGCGCCTCTGGGAGGGCCCCCCCCCCCGGTGCTAGCAGAGGGTTGCTGTTTTGAACAAACTACAGCGTTGGGCATTTGTCTGTAAGGACACCGTGCACTGGGCTGTCCCATGGCCGGCAACAGGTTGAAATCCTGTCAGGTGCAGGGGATTTCAATCCACGCAGCTCACAGTTTTGCACCAACTTGGACAGGATCCTGTGCACCCTGCTCTAATGTAGGGAAGGCGGCCGTAGAGCGAGGCTTAAAACCTGGGGGGGGGGACGACACCCTCTGGCATTGCTAGACAAAGCTGCATCCACCTTTCCCTCATTACAGACGTTCCAAACGGCCCTTGACGTCCCTCCTGGCAGAAGTAAAATGAGCGAAGGGGGGTCACAAGGGAGCAGCATGGGCCCGACCCCCTTGCAGAAAGTGCAGAATTAAACATCAGGCCCCAGGCCGGGCCCTGTCACAAACTGTTCAGCCTCTGGGCCTGCCGGGGCTGTCGGCTTCAACCTGCCAAGGCCGGGCTGTGAGGCTGGGCCACCCGCCCTCCTGGGATTGGGGAGGATGGGGGCAGGGAGACAGCCTGCACTCTGGGGCTGGGAACCTGCCGGCCCCATGCTCTGGGGAAGGCTGGGGCCATGCACCTGCCCTAGCCCCCACCCCCACCCCCACCAGGGCTGCCTGCTGTCTGCCCTCCCCTTCTCCCCTACGCCACCAGCGGGGCTGGGAAAGGCTGGAACTGTCCCTCCCCCCCCCCCCCCCCCCGCTTGCTCCTGCTGGGGCCACACGTGCCTGGGTTCGTATTGTCAAGCAAACCCTCCCCTGGATTTCTCAGCCGTAGTTTGGGCTTGGGGTGAGTCTGCCCGGCCCCTGCCACAGCAGCAATGCTCCTCGCAGGGCGGTTTGCCACAGGGCCTGCAATGGGGCAAGGGGAGCTCTAGCAGAGCGATGATTTCCCTCGCCCCTCGCCAGCCCGTGGGGTGCGCTCTGCCCCTGTGGGACCAGGAGGGGGGCTCCAGGGGTTTGCTAGCAGGCTCCAGGCAGCCTAAAGGAAACGAGGCTGCGGCTCCTTTGCTCCTCCGCCCCCCGGGGCCATGGTGTCTGCTCTGGCCTCCTCCCACGGTTGCAGGCAGGGGTGGGGCTAGGCAGGGAGTGTTCACTGGACAGGCCCACAGGCGGGGGGGGGGGGGGGGTTGTGCTGCTGCCACAGGAGGCGTCTGCAAAGCCTTTCAGCCCCTGCAGCCCAGCGGCAGCAGCGCCCCACAGAAGAGCCAGCACGGGCGGGTGGACGGACCGACCTGCGGGGCAGCCAGGAAGAGCAGCTGGAGGCAGGGTCACTGGTGCAGACGGGAGCCGGGCTCCCCGCGGGGGGGAGGGACCGGAACACAATTCACTGCCCCCACCTGCATTTCTGCCCCGCCGGGCACGCGGCGCTGCCAGGCGGTGGGGGAGAGGGGTTCCCTTGGAAACCAGAGGCTGGGCGGAGGGGCGGGCAGGGGTCATCCCACCGGGGCGGGCAGCAGCACGTGTACGCGCCGGCCGGGATCGGCCCAGGACGGCTCCGGCCTGTGTCTAACCGCCCCGCGGGCTAGACAAACACCCATCGACCATTGCACAGCCCAGGGCCGGAGCCACCCCTGCTTCGGCATTGGCCAGAGGGAAAGGGGCTCCGGGGTTGGCAGCCACGGGCCTAGAGAGCGGGTCCAGCCGCGTGGCACGAAGCGCCGCAGGCCGGCTGTGGCTGAGCACTCCGCTTTGCAGTCACAAGCACGAGGGGGGAAGAAGCCACCAGGCACCAGGCACCCGCCTTCAGCCACACGGGATCTGCTTGTGCGGCGCACGACCCGCACTGGCCAGGCACGCTGGGACGCGGAAACGCACGACCCGCACTGGCCAGGCACGCTGGGACGTGGAAACACGTCCCTCCTGGTGGTGGAGGGAGCCAGGCCGCAGGGTGTGGAGAAGGGCCCACCCCCCGGCCAGCCCCAGCGCCAGGGGAACGCCCCGCATCTGGCTCTTGCACAGAGCACCCCCAAACCGAGCCTGGCCCTGTGCCGGAGGGGCCTGGCAGAAGGGCCCGGGGACAATATGACAACCCCGAGTGCCAGGACGGGGCTGAGCGAGCTGCTGGCCCCCGGCCCCCGGCAGAGAGGTAACAGCGACAGCAACACACCAGGAACGGCGACACGGTGGGGCTAGTACATGCAGGAGGGAGCTGAGTCCTGCCATTGTGGGCAGGGCCCCAGCTCAGGGAGCCGTCACTGGCTGCTGCTAGGGCTCTCCCCATTGGTGAGGGTCTTAAAGTCCATGGACAAGGCCAGCTCCTCAGCTGCGGGCGGCCGCTTCCACTCCTCCCGCGTCAGGATGTAGCCGATCACCAGCCCGAAGGCGACGAGCAGCAGGCCCAGGACGTTGGCCAGGATCCCTTCAGGCACGAAGGAGCTGTAGGTGGTCCTGCAGGAGCAGAGAGGGGCGGCGCTGAGGACAGAGGTTCCCTCCCTCGGGCAACTTGCAGAGGAGGAAAATGGCCGCGCTGCCCTGTACCACCCTCCCCCCACTACAGCAACCGGGCTGCCCCCAGCCACTTACGGGAGCGTTTCCCTCTCTCCTGCACATCCTAGGGGCCAGGGCCAGGAATTCCTGGCACCCTCTGGTGTGAGATGGCCAGGGCCTGTCCTCACGGGCGGCTCCCACCCCAGCGGCAGCGTGTGCATGGGGGGAGCAGCAGAGCCACATGGAGCCGGACTGCAGCAGGGTTTCCTACAGCTGGGTCCAGCTCAGAGGGGTGAGCTGGGGGGGTGGGGCCTGCAGTGAGAAGGGCTTTGAAGGGCTCTTGCAGCTCCCAACCATTCCGGGGCTGCTGGTAACAGAGATCTGACCCCACCCAGCCTGCACCTGTGAGGGGGAGCAAACCAGGAAACAGCCCCAGCTTTGCCACGGGCTAGCGGATGCCAGCTGAGAAGAGAATCTGGGCTCAGCTTTGCCACGGGCTGGCGGATGCCAGCTGAGAAGAGAATCTGGGCTCAGCTCACTGGCTAGAGAAGGTCTAACAGAGTTTTCTGTCTGGGGGAATCAGCAACGTTTGGAAATCGCTTTGTTCCAAGTCAGGCTGAGAATCCCAACCAGGAAAACTAAACCCAGGCAAGAGAGAGACATTGCAACCGGGGCCCCTGGCGCCAGCCTGCAGAAAGGAGACCAGGGCAGTTCTGTCCGTCAAACAACCCTGGAACACTTCAAGCTGCATTTTCTGACGGCCGCTTGTCGCGTGTCGGCTTCCAGCTGCAGGGTCCAAGAAGAGCTGGATAGATTCAGGGAGGTTAAGCCCATCAGTGGCTGTTAGCCAGGCTGGTAGGAATGGTGTCCCTCGCCTCTGTTTCTCGGGAAGTGGGAGACGGGAAGGATCACGTGAGGATTCCCTGTTGTGATCCCTCCCTCTGGGGCATCTGGCATTGGCCGCTGTCGGCAGACAGGACACCGGGCTGGATGGACCGTTGATCTGACCCAGTCCGGCCGCTCTTACGTAGCTCCCGTCAGTAGGGGCCGGTGGGTCTCCCCCCAGTCAGGCTCTGCTGGCGCTGGCCAGTCTCCTCTGTGTATCTGCCGCAAATGGCCTCTAAGGGGCTGAACCAGGCAGGGGCTGGACCCCCCCCCCCCCCCAAGGCTTTGAGGTGTGAGGGCCCGAACGCTGAGGGTGGATTGAAGTCTGGGTCCAGAGCGGCACGTGCCCAGGGTTCATTTTCCAAGCTCATGGGGGGGTTGTGAATTCCCACAGGCAGGGGCCACGGCCCTGACGCGTCTGTCACTTGCCTGATGCTGAAGAGCAGCAGCTCCAGGATGCCCAGCAGGCAGGCGGCGATGGAGAGGACGAGGAGGAAGGCGCCGAAGAAGACGTGCTGGGCTTTGTACTTGCTGCGGAGCGAGAAGGATGCTCCAGGGAACAGGAAGAAGCTGAAGCCCAAGAGCCACTGGAGGGGGGAGAAGTGCAGAGGGGCTGAGGGCACCTTCCCCCGGGTTCTCCACTGGAATTAGGTGCTAGTACAGCAGGCCTCGGGTAGCAGAGCAAACCACACAAGGCCCGGGGATCATGGGCCAGTCCAGCCTCGCCCTGCCGCAGGCTGACACCGGCACCAGCTCCTGCCGGCAGCCCAGGGGATTCAAAACAAATCCACCAGGGAGTGACGTGCCCAATGACTGAACAAGGAGCCCTGCCCCTCAGCCTCTGCTCTAACCACTGGAGCGCGCTGCCAGTCAGGCCCAAACGGGTCCCCCTGCGAGGCAGGATGGAGCTCACCTCCTCCCCCTCCTCACCTGGAGGAAGTAGAGGCTGAAGGCGGTGATCCCGCACCAGCTGTGCAGGCTGTACATGTCCGCAAAGCCCTGCTTCCTGTGGTAATCGAACACGGCGATCACACCTGCGGAAGGGGTTCTGGTTAGAGAAGGGCCCCCGTGCATTATCCATGTGCCCCTCGCCTCCCTCAGGACTAACGAGGCCAGTTGCAGGATACGGCCCCGTCAGCTGTGGGTACGTCACTGGCCTAATTCGTTATCGGCGCAGTCGCATGACATCCCCCGCCCCCAGCATGGGCAGCGGAGCCCCAGCCACGGGCCCCGAGCCTGGGGAGCAAGAAAAGCTTCCCCATGCGGGAACCGCTGAGCTCTGGGACCCCTCCAGGCAACGCAGCCGGGACGGTCCTGCCAGACCACCTTCCGCGGAGACTCACCCACGAGGGCGATGACCAGCGCGAAGGCGTGGAGCAGCCCGTGCAGGATCTTGGCAGAGCGCTTGCTCTCGTTCCTGAAGACCCGGTAAACCAGGAGAGCTGGCGGAGAGAAAGGGGCATGAGGGCGCGTGGGCGGGCAGGGACCAGCCTCCTCGGCTCTGCAGCCCCCAGCCAAGGGCACCGGCCGGACCAGGCAAGCTACACCCATCACAGGAAGCCGGGGAGAGCCGAGCAACGAATGTCTCGGAGCCGCTGGAGGAGGCGGCTGGCTCGTGCTGCGGGAGCGTAAGCACTTGCTCTCCCCGCTGCCGTGTCCAGATTGAATTTGTTGGGATTCATCTTTTCATTGCGCCACGGGGACCGGCCGGGGGCACCTGCTGATGCACGTTCCCCAGCCCGGCTCTGACCAGACGCAGCCCAAGCGGCCATCTGGGAGACAATTACCGCCCCCGGCTCTGCACAATCACATCAGCGTGTGACAGGGCGGGGAATGAGGTTGGCCTCCAGCCCCGAGTCCGAAGTGCTCCGCGAGCCACAGCGCTGAGAGCAGAGACCTCGCCAACGGAGTCACAGCACCGGCCCCAGAGAGGGGGCTGGGGGATCTGGCAGCAGGACTGGCTTTAGGGAAAATGGTGCCCCGGCCCCTGTGGGCAGAGCACCACCAGAGCCGGGCCAAGCTACGGGCTGACTGGGCTACCGCCCGGGCGTCCCATTGTAGGAGGCGCCGCCCGGGGCTGCCGGACCAGGTGGGGCTGCGCTCCTGAGGTGCATGAATGGCTCGGGCCGGCCCTGAGCACCACCCATTTCCCCTGGCACCCACGGGCTCCCCAACCACGGCACCCCCAAGCTGTGCTTGCTTTACCACTAACTCCTGCACTGTGCCCCTTTGCCCGACCTCTGCACAGCGCCCAGCCCCTGCACTGTGCTCCCACCTGTGCCCCCAGCCCTGCCGCACTGCCCCCCGCCCAGTGCCCTGCACCCCCTTTGCCCAGCAACACCCAAGCCCAGTTGCCCCTCGCCCTCTGGGCATGGGCCCGTTTGCCCAGCCCTGTCTGGTAGCACCCTAGTCCAGCACCCCAGAAGAACCTGTCCAGACCCAGTGCTGCCAGGATCGGTGCACCTGTTACCACAGCTGCAGGCCCCGCTGCTAACACTGGGGGCCAGCTTTGTCCTTGGCCGGGCCGGGCAGCTGCTCCTGGCCCCAGTTCCCTTCTTAGCCCCACAGCCCTGCTGCTGCCGAACCACAGCTGGGCAAGGGAAGGCCAAAAGCCAGAGGCCGTGGGAACCAGGAGTAACTCCACGTTTCAAGCTTGGCACACGCAGGCTTTCCAGCAAAGGAGCCGGAGGCGCCTGTGGCAGGGGGCTGAGAAGCCTGGTGGAGGCAGGTCGCATTCTCCTCTTAGCCCTCCGGCACCTCAGCATCCGGAGCCCCGCTTACCGTCCCCTTGGAGGAAGACCATGCCAATGACCATGCAGAGCGGGTGGACGTTGAACTGCAGCAAGTTTTCCCAAGCAATCCCGCCCCGGTACTGGCCCATCCAGGCTCCTGTCATGGCGACCACGGTCAGACCCAAGAGCTGAGAGATGGCCAGGTAACAGGAGAGCCCTGCTGGGGTTGGAGGCCTGGAGAGACTGTCGTCCATGCTGGGTGGAGCCAGTGGCCGTCCTGGGATGGAAGCTCAGGCTGCAAGAAGATGGAGACGGAGATGAGCCTGCAGAACGCCAGCAGCTGGGAGCACCGGGCTGCCCACAGGCACCAGACACATCGCTCACGCCACTTCTCCAGGGCTGCGGGCTCCGCTCAACCAGCCTGGACTTGGCGCCCATTTGCATTTCGAGAGGGGGCAGGATCAGAAACCTGCTATCTAGGCCCATCCCTCGTTCCCAGCCCACCTGGACTCAGAGACAAGTCTCCCCAGAGCAGCTTGCGACTGCTTCAGGCAGGACCTCGGACCCCTAATCCCGACCCGCTCACAGCCCCAGCAGTGCCCACAGAGCTGGCCAGCCCAGAGGCCCTGGGTCCAGGCCTTCACCCACTGAGCTTTGCAATGCCAGTCCTGCTCCGAGCTGGGCCTAGCGATGCGCAGCCACATCCCTGCATTGTTGGCATGGCAACAGGCAGCACCAGCTCTTGGAGTGGATGGCCTTGTACGACATTTAACGGGAAGGACGCAGCCCCAGGGGGAGGCAGGCTGGCTGTGATGTCCACACTGCAAAGACAAACCCACGGTGCCAAGGCCCAGGCCGGTTCTGTCCCATCACAGAACTGGGGCAGAACTGACTTTGTAGGTTTTCACAACGTCGAGGCCACGTTCTCTGACCAGGAACCAAACCCGGCCTGGGCTGCTGGGCTAAACATAACAACAGAACATCTGCGCTGCCATTTTATCCCTGCGGCAGCCCCGTCTGCACAAGCCTGAATCAGTTGTCCAGGCTCAGTGACTCAAGGCCAGGGGGTTTCCTTGTGCTCTTACCGTATGCCTGGCCAGGATCCCCCACCACTGGTTTTCCTTTTGGAGAGAGAAGGGAGGCGGCCAGGAACAGGACAGGCAGGCTTGGCAGAAGAGTCTCTCTTGACCAGCTTAGCAGCTGCTTTCAGTATCAGCCCTCATTGGCCAACCCTGCTCCAGCCCTGATCTGCCAGGAGATGCACAAAAGCTTCCTGGTTTGCCTAGAACCAGGCCAGATTAGCTTGGGGTGTTAAGAGGATCAATTGATCGCTCACATGCTCACCTGGTGCAGCAGGTCTGGCTACATGACTCAGCCCAGCTGTGGTAACAGTCACGGCTAAGGATTATGAAATTGAACTAACTTTCCTTTCCTTACCCACCGCTGTATCCTGCCCAGAGCCTTCTCTCGTCAAGCAATCGCTCCCTTTTGTCCTCACTGGGCTTGCTCGTGCCTTCTCTCCAGCTGATGCCTCATGTCTGTCTTATTTATATCATGGACTCTTTGGTTCTGTTTGTACAGCAGCTGGCTATGACAGGGTCCCGGGCCATGACTGGACTCTGAGGTAGGACTGCAGGGAAACATTCATACAACTGGGCTTATAAAGCGTAACATGAATTGGTCTCACAGGGGTGGCAATTTGGTGATTTTCTTAAAGCCCAGCTCCTGGTCTCGGGGTGAGACTCCCAGCTTTCTTTTACAAAGCAAGTTGATAGCACACAAATGCAGAGAAAAAGCTTGAAAACCTGAATCCTAAAGGCTTCAAAACATAAAAACTGTAACCTGAGGAGATTTAAGCCAATCCAGGGTGCATAAAACAATCATTTTTGGAGGGGGGGGGGAAAAAGAGAATATTGGATTTTTGTGGTTATTTAAACACCACATTTCTTGGTTTTTTTAATCAATCGGTTCAGTTTAATCCATTTTGATACAATACACATTATAATCACGCAAAACGTGAATAAAAATGAACACTGGGACCATGGACCTCTAGCCAAGATTTAGAGGAAAAAGCTGATTTTCTATATAAAGGAGGAGTCAGGCTGGAAATATCTAACTTTGGAGGTCAAGGGTTATGAACATGACACAACAGATCATATTCTGTATTAAAGGCTTGCTCCTAAGATGCGCCCAGGGGTGGTAGAAATAGGAAAAGTCATCACCGGGCACTGGGACCTGGCCTCGGACACCAAGAGATACCGTCGTGTATCTCAGGTTCAGCCACTGAGCCTGCCTGGGTGGTCACATCCTCCTAGTTGATAGCTTCTCCCAACCTGAGGTCTGCGTGGCTCAGTTCTCAAATAGTTATGACTCCACCCACCCCAGAACTCCTCTCTGGATCACGGAGAATCGCTGACGGGCCCGCTGCCTACCAGCCCTTGATTGGACGGGTCTTGCACTTCAAGTAAGTAGCCTTACTCTGCCTCTTCGCATGTGTACACAGATACACAAAGAGAGAGAAAACCCTTTGTTTCTCAACTGCCTTGCTCCATCTGCAGACATAAAATACTGCAGCACAACAGGCATGTGGGTTACGTGAGCAGCCATCTTGGATTGCTGCTAGTTCTCTTTCTGATGTTAGCCTGGGGAGTTATGTAACAAGGGAGAAGCAGCCACACACGCACCCAGAAAGGAGCAACATTGACACAATGGGATGAAGAATGTTGTGCCTTCGGAGTCTTGTGTTTCGTTTCGATTTCAACATCAGGGATCTGATGTGGGGAGCGTAGTAGTTCAGGACAGCAATACAATCAATTCAGGACTCACTGGTGTGGTGTTTTGACAGGTCTCCTGCTCCGTCAGCAATGATAACCATTCAGCGGTGTGCACCTTTGTATGCTTTCTTAGTATATCGTGCCAGCTCCGAACAGGTAGCTAACAAAATAGACTTCATGAGAGCCCCCGAAGACCACAGACTCAGATAAGATACGAAGGCACCCGAGTCAGGTTTATTGTTGAATGAAGCACGTTCATAGGTGTCGGTAGCCAGATGGCCTCCGAGCCGCTACATATTTGTACCCAGAACGATGGATGCATCTTAAATGATTATTAGATTGTCACTTTGCTAGATTATTTACAGACATTCCTTTGGAAGAGGTTCATTTCTTCTTTGGAAAGGCTTAGAATTTTTTTTATACCACTTTTCCTTTTTAGCATTTTTACAACACTTTAATTGCCCAATTACTTCCAGACTCCGCCGAGTTAACTTCTCACTTAAGTCACTTCATTTTTCCTTCAAAGGAAAAGCTTAGATATCACCGTTTTAAGTATTGTTCCAAGAATTTAAATTTCCAGTGCCTGTACTCACTGCTTTCCCTTGTTTTTGCCACTGTGTCCTTAGGGATCCAAACTTGCCTGCTTATCTGGGCCACATCCTGCTTTCCCTGCTGAATGGCCCCTTTCCATGGACACAGGCTTCTTCCACTACTAATTTAGCAAGCAGGGTGGGCTCTTTAACGAGCCCCCACCCCTCCTGCTTCCTTTTCTTGGGTAAATCCAAATGTTCATTTCGGCAGTCAGCTATTTTTTTAAAAACACCTCCTTACAGGGTTTTTTTTAGAACAGCCAGACTGAGGCAGTAGCTCTCTTGATTGAGGTTAAGGGCTTGTAAACCAGTAAATATTTCGCCAATTTGTTTTTAAGGTCTGCATGGTATAAACATGAGCTAAGCTTCTTCAGACCATGAGCTATGCCCAAACTTTTGCAATATTTGTTTTAAGGATGTACTTTACTACTTCTCCTTTCCAGGAGGGGTCTCTTTCTGCATCTTCGCACCCATGCGCCCCGTTTGGTTTTAATAGCCATTTTTACTCTTATTTGCTTTGTACCCTTCAGACCCTAAACAAGGGTCGAATGGAGATGCTAAGCTTTGTCCCGTTGGGCTTGCCCCTCATCCGACTGTGGTTCCAAAGCAGTGGATGCCGTCTCATCTTAAATTTGCCAGGGCCACCTTTGTCCATTTTTCTTCCCATTCTTCAGGCACTGTACAAGTGCTTGCAATCTGGTGTTTAACAACAGGGGATGGTGCTTTCCAGGTTTTTAACAGCTTAAGAATGGCCATACTCGGTCAGAATAACGGTCCATCTAGCCCAGTGTCCTGTCTGCCCACGGTGACCAATACCAGATGCCCCAGAGAGAGGGATCACAACAGGTAATCAATCTTCACGTGATCCCTCCCTTGTCATCCACTTCCAGAGAAACAGAGGCTAGGGACACCATTCCTACCTATCCTGGCTAATAGCCATTGGTGGACCTAACCTCCATGAATCTATCTAGCTCTTTTTTGAACCCTGTTAAAGTTCTAGCCTTCACCACATCCTCTGGCAAGGAGTTCCACAGGTTGACTGCACTGAGTGAAGAAAAATTTCCTTTTGTTTGTTTTAAACCTGCTGCCTATTCATTTCATTTGGTGACCCCTGGGTCTTTTATTGCGGGAATAAGTAAATAACTTTTCCTTATTCACTTTTTCCACACCCGTCATGATTTTATAGATCTCGATCATATCCCCCTTAGTCTCCTCTTTTCTAACCTGAAAAGTCCAAGTCTTTTTAATCTCTCTTCATATGGGACCCGTTCCAAACCCCTCATCATTTTTGTTGCCCTTTTCTGAACTGCTTTTTCTGATGTTATATTTTCCTGCTTTACTTGTTCGAGCAATCACATGTCTGGCCTGCCTGTTGCCCTGCCAGCAGAGCCCGAACCTTCCAATGCTCGACAGCCTGTGTTGCTTCCTCTATTTCTCTATTTTTTCATTTAGCTGGGAAGCTAGTCTAGTGGAATGCTGTTTAAGCCATCTTACGGCCATAGACATCAATTGCAAAGTTCTAGCTCTTTTACTTGTATTACTACCGTAATTTAGCGAATATACCCTGCTCTTATATTCATTTTTACAAACCCTGCACCCCCCTTTCCCTCTCCCCCAGAGGCTGGAGGCTGTACTGGAACCTGGGGCGGTGAGTGGCTAATCCCCGCTCCCCGCTGCACCGTAAATATACCCCCCAGCAAATATACCCCTGGCACAGAAAAGTCTTGTATAGCCCGTGGGTTATATTTGTGCTTGGGGGATACAAGATTTTTTTTACTTAAATAGAAAAAACTACAGGGTATATTCGGGTGTGGGATACATTCGCTAAATTACGGTATTCTTTAGAGCTTCAGTTTCTACCATTGCTTTACAAATGCCTGTCCATGTTCCCACACTTTCTTTTTTAAATTCAAATGAACCCCCTTCACTGGCAAACCAGTGGGTCCATGCTTCCTCAACCTCACGGGGATTTTCAGGGGAGAGGATTAGGGGGTTCCCAAACTCGTGGCTTTCTGCCATGTTAGATGGCGATTCTTACAGCGGACCGCTCGCTTACTTTCCAAGTCACGTCGTGGTCACCAATGTAGCAGTTCAGGACAGCGATACAGTAAATTTAGGATTCACTAGTGTGGCACCCTGACACATCTCCTGCTCCTGAACATTCGGCTGTGTGCGTTTTCATATGCTCCCTCAGTATATCCTGCCAACTCTGCGCAGGTAGCTAACACAATAGACTTCACAAGAGCCTCTAAAGGCCACAGACTCAGATAAGATACGAAGGCACCCGAGTCAGGTTTATTGTCGGTAGCCAGATAGTCTCTGAGCCCCTACATATTTGTACCCGGGACAATAGGCATGGCTCAATCGATAGTATGGAGTTCACTATCGCCCCCTAGGCCGGCCAAAGAATTAAGTGAGGTACCCAAACATTTACAGACAGAAATGAACAATCTATGATACCCACCATACGTAGCATCTTATGCATTAATAACATGTGTGGTACCTCCCCTTGGACTTTCCTCCAAAGCAGTCACTGCTCATTGTTCTGCTTTCACTCTTGTTGTTTCAAACTATTTTATCATGTACTCAGCTGGGTGTCCTGTACTGTCCTGATGGTATGTTTGTACATATTTCATGTACTTTTATCAGTGCTCGCAGTTCCGGTGCAGAGACACACTGTCTTGCCCGCAAACATTTGCTTTTGACATGGCCTGTCTGTTACTCATTGTATATCTCTTGCTTACTTTGGTTCAAGCACCAGCCCCATGCTTCAGCCTCTTTCTCTCTCCTACACTGGGGAACTTCTCATAGCTGCAGGTTATAAATAAAATCCTCTTTGGGAATTTTTCAAGAAAATCTTGTTCTTCTGGGTGGAAAAAAGGAACATGGGCCAAATGTAAACTGTGTAAAGAAGAGATCCAAGGCATGTTGTCAGAACAAAGACCCTTCCAGTTCTATGATTCTAAGAGATCATCTACTCCAGTCCCCTGCCCTCACAGCAGGACAAGCACCACCTACACCCTCCCTAACAGCTGTCTGCCTAATCTGCTCTTAAATATCTCCAATGATGGAGATTCCACAACCCCCCTAGGCAATTTGTTCCAGTGTTTAACCACCCTGAGTGATAGGAAGTTTTTCCTAACGTTCAACCTAGCCCTCCCTTACTGCAATTTAAGCCCAATGCTTCGTGAATGAACTGACATATGAAAAAAAATACTCTTCACAGGATTCTGAATTTGATGATGACATGGACATGTCTGAACTATCTGGATCAGCTGCTTAGTAAACTCATTTCCCCACCACCCTTGACAGCTTTGATTGTTGTAGGCAGGGCTGTTGTGGCCCCAAGTCGTAAAACGTGTTCTGAGTGGAAAATTTACTTATGAATTTCAAACTGTAAATGTCATGTTAGCTTATTGTGGGAGTACTTATCAGTTACATCTGTACTATTAATGCTACATTTCTGAACTGACTCTTGCTCAGTGTAATCAAACACCTTAGATTAAAAAATGCCCAATAAACTTAATTTTAACACTTAAAATATTTTCCCCATAAGTCATATGGAATGCTGCCACAGATAAAGGTTTTAATAATTTAAATCATTATTTTCCCTATTAAAAAGTTTTAGAATCATTTTTTTCATTGAAACAGCAGTACAAACAGTAGCAATAGGAGGAATATTTCATTTATACTCTATTTTTTTTTTAAGTGATGCACTGAATAACACTCTGTGAATGAGTGTGACTTTTTTACCACTTCAGTGTCCACTTTACAGATTAGGAGCTATGAACATCCACCATCTGCAAGGCATACAACTTCAGAGTCACCTGTGGTCCTTCCAACGCTGCTGCAACTACACGTCAGACAGAAAATTACTGCTATTAAAAAAACAAAACTTCATTCAATACATGCATAACTGAGTTTGGAATCAAGACAAGCAATTCCAGCAAGAGTCCATAGGCTAAGAGACTTCTCAGTTCACTTAATCAACGCATTCTCCATCGTGTGTCATTGTGCTCAGAACATTGACGTGGTTCAATCAGTATTAGGGTTGCCAGGTGTCTGGTATTGGCCCGGTATTTTAATGTTTGTCTCAGACAGAAGGCCGCAGGGGACAATCTTCCCCTGCGCATCTGATGGAGGCAGGGGGAGTAGGGAGATTTAAAAGGCGCAGTGACTTTTTTTTTGGTGCTCAACAACTTTCAGTATACATTCGGTATTTTTTGTGAAACTATCTGGCAACCCTAATCAGTATGAGCAGGCTACAGGCTGCGCCAACTTTGCTAGAAGGATCCTGGGTACAGTGAGCGAGAAGGAAATAGAAGAGTGTGTAAAAAACACTGACAGGAAATTCATTAATATGAGTCTTGATGGGTGGAGCAGTGTACACAGTGCATGTGTGACAGCCAACCCCATATTGTATTCCCTCACAGAAACAATATGCCAGGAAATGCCCATAGAGCAGACTATTTAAAAGTATTAACTGAAACAGCTATAAACATACTGAACAAGTGTCAAGTATCACAATCCTGCACATGCAGCAAGGAGGAGAAGAAATCTAGAAGATAACGAAAGGAAGCTGAAACTTTTAACCTGGGTGCAGTTCTCATCTGATGCCTCTTGTAGTCAAAGATGTAAGTACAACTCTACTTTGCTTGAGAGGGGCACTCAGACAAACTAATTCTCTCCCCATGTGGATGATGGAATTCAGGGGCTGGCTGTTCTGAGCAATGTATTAAGAATTGGGCTATTTTGACAACACTTACTGAAGACAATTGTGATAAAAAGCCAAAGTAATCATTGCTGGACGAAGGAGAAGTCCTGGAGACATGCTGAACGTACTGAAACCTATTGCCTTAGCCTTTGACAAATTGCACAAAGATTGCTGCAGCATAGCTGATGCTGCAGGAATTTGGAGAGAACTTCAGAAGACATTCGAGAAGACAACCCAACAACAAAGTTAAGCTGCAGTCAGTCAACAAGCAGGTGGATTAAGTACTTACTCCGCCTCATTTGGTTGCCAATATTCTCAACTCAAAAGTGCCAGGGTAGATACCTAAGTGCTGAAGAAGATGCTGCTGGGCCTCTACTAATCACCCGTGACAACCATAACAGAGATCAGAGCTAGAGGTGACCACTCAAGCAGTATGTGTTTGCTGATGACGTTCTAAAGAGAGTCAAAACCACAAACTTACTGGAAATCACATGCTAAACCCTGGAACCAGAGTTTATTGAAGGGCTAGCCCAGCTTTTGACAGCAATAGCAATAGACTCTTCAGCAGTTATCAAAAAATAATTTCTTCTTTGGACTAATTCAGTCAAAATTGAGTAACTGATTGGGAGTTGAAAAAGCAGGAAAACTTCTCTCTCTTCGAGCTTATGAATAAAAATGCAGGAAGGAGGGGCTAAGATGTGCTAGTTTTACAAGTCTGCAGGACACCTTAAAGTAGCTTAGGAGTCTGTGGTCTATGATTCTACATTTCTTGAAAACAAGAATACCAGGACTGGAAGGACCTCGAGAGGTCATTGAGGTCCCCTGCCCTCGTGTCACCAGGTCCTGATGAAATGCATCCCAGGATACTCAAGGAGCTGATAGAGGAGGTATCTGAGCCTTTAGCTATGATCTTTGAAAAATCATGGCAGACAGGGGAGATTCCAGAAGACTGGAAAAGGGCAAATATTGTGCCCATCTATAAAAAGGGGAATAAGAACAACCCAGGAAATTATAGACCGGTCAGTTTAACGTCTGTCCCAGGGAAGATAATGGAGCAGGTAATTAAGGAAATCGTATGCAAACACTTGGAAAGTAATAAAGTGATAGGGAATAGCCAGCATGGGTTTGTGAAGAACAAGTCATGCCAAACTAATCTGATAGCTTTCTTTGATAAGATAACGAGCCTTGTGGATAAGGGAGAAGCGGTGGATGTCATATACCTAGACTTTAGTAAGGCATTTGATACGGTCTCGCATGATATTCTTATTGATAAACTAGGCAAATATAACTTAGATAGGGCCACGATAAGGTGGGTGCATAATTGGCTGGATAACCGTAGTCAGAGAGTTGTTGTTAACGGTTCTAAATCCTGCTGGAAAGGGATAACAAGTGGAGTTCCTCAAGGGTCTGTTTTGGGACCCGTACTATTCAATATCTTCATCAATGATGTAGATATTGGGATAGAGAGTACTCTTATTAAGTTTGCAGATGATACCAAACTGGGTGGGGTTGCGACTTCTTTGGAGGATAGGGACATAATTCAAAATGACCTTAGCAAGTTAGAGAAATGGTCAGAGGTAAACAGGATGAGGTTTAATAAAGAGAAATGCAAAGTGCTCCACTTAGGAAGGAACAATCAGTTCCATACATACAAGATGGGAAGCGACTGTCTAGGAAGGAGCATGGCGGAAAGGGATCTAGGGGTCATAGTGGACCACAAGTTGAATATGAGTCAACAGTGTGATGCTGTTGCAAAAAAAGCAAATATGATTCTAGGTTGTATCAACAGGTGTGTTGTAAGCAAAACTCGTGAAGTCATTCTGCCGCTCTACTCTGCACTAGTTAGGCCTCAGCTGGAGTACTGTGTCCAGTTCTGGGCGCCACATTTCAAGAAAGATGTGGAGAAATTGGAAAGGGTACAGAGAAGAGCGACAAGAATGATTAAAGGTCTAGAGAACATGACCTATGAAGCCAGGCTTCATGAACTGGGCTTGTTTAGTTTGGAAAAAAGAAGATTAAGGGGGGACATGATAGCGGTTTTCAAATATCTAAAAGGGTGTCACAAGGAGGAAGGCGAAAATTTGTTCCTCTTGGTTTCTGAGGACAGGACAAGGAGTAATGGGCTTAAAGTGCAGCAGGGGAGGTTTAGATTGGACATTAGGAAAAAATTCCTAACTGTCAGGGTGGTCAAATATTGGAATAAATTGCCAAGGGAGGTGGTGGAATCTCCCTCTCTGGAGATATTTAAGAACAGGTTAGATAGACATCTGTCAGGGATGGTGTAGACGGAGCTTAGTCCTGCCTTGAGGGCGGGGGGCTGGACTCGATGACCTCTCGAGGTCCCTTCCAGTCCTATTATTCTATGATTCTATGATTCTATGGCAGGACCAAGTACAGTCTAGACCATCCCTGATAGACATTTATCTAACCTACTCTTAAATATCTCCACAGATGGAGATTCCACAACCTCCCTAGGCAATTTATTCCAGTGTTTAACCACCCTGACAGTTAGAAAAGACAGGACTATGCAGCACGTTAAAGACTAACAAGATGGTTTATTAGGTGATGAGTTTTCCTGGGCCAGACCCACTTCCTCAGATCAAATTGTGGAAGAAAATTGGCATGACCATATATACCAGAGATACAATCAAAAAAAGTGAACACATATAAAATTGACAAATCAGATTTTAGAACAGAGGAGGGGTGAGGGGGGAGGTTAGTGTCTATGAGATAATATTAGGGGTGATAATTGGGGAAGCTATCTTTGTAATGGGTAAGATAATTAGCATCTCTGTTAAGGCCCATTCATAGTGTTAAATTTAAGCATGAATAACAGTTCTGAGGCTTCCCTTTGTAGTCTGGTGTTAAAGTCTCTTTGAAGCAGGATGTACGTAGTGAGGTCATTGAGACAATGACCAGTCTGGCTGAAATGGCAAGAAACCGTTTTTTCTTTGTCAAACGGTCTGATGCCTATTGTGTGTGCATTGATTCTTTGGCGAAGTGTCTGAAAAGTTTGTATACATAGCAGACGGACACTTTTGGCACATGATGGCATAAATTATATTTCTGGATGAACAGGAACATGTGTTCTTGATCTTGTAACTGACATGGTTAGGTCCAATGACGGTTATCACCTCTAATATCATTATCTCATAGACCCTTTCCCTCACCCCCACCCTAACCCCATTGTAGAATTTCAACTTTTTTTAAAAAAAGCCAGAGGGGGAAGAACATACCAGCAGGATCCATATGGAACTTATCCCAGGGGAATGGCTCTGCTGGAAGCTTACTCCACCCCCACGTGTATCCAGATCGCTGGGTGAAGGAGCAGGGGGTTGTGAGCGAGAAGACCATTCATTCAGTCTTCCCCCAGCTGTTATTAATGTTTTTGCACACATTGCAACAGTTTTTATTGACCCAGCCCGGCCTCGGGGACTGGCAACTATCAATCTCCCTGTGCTACCGATAAGATAATGGAGACTGCACAAGGTCACTTTAATTAGACTCCAATATTGCAGCCTCATTGCTAAAGGCTACGCAAATGAATGGATAAGCATGTGAACGCTACATGCTGCCTCTGTACCAGCTGCTTTACCACATCTCTGTGAAAATCAGGAATCCTATTTGCTGGATAAGCCATTTGCAAAGGGTCTTAATTCCAGAGAGAAAGGTGAAGGTCCCCGTTTACCCCTGCTGCTGACTCTAGAGAGGGGCATCATGCTTCCACAAACAGAGCTTCAATTCCAGCTAAGGCTGCAGCTAAGTTTGTTTCAAACCTAGTTGACTCCTCTCAAGAACTCCATTTAAAAAAAAAAAAAAAAAAAAAAAATCAAACAAGGCAGTAAAGACAGAGAGGTGAGAGTCCCCTACACTTACGGCAGGACCAAGCACCATCTAGACCATCCCTGACAGATGTTTGTCTAACCTGTTCTTAAAAACATTCCAAGATGGAGATTCCACAACCTCCCTAGGCAATTTATTCCAGCGTTTAAACACCCTGGCTATGTCTAGACTGCATCCCTTTTTCGTAAAAGGGATGCAAATTAGACGTATCGCAATTGCTAATGAAGCGGAGATTTAAATCTCCCCCGCTTCATTAGCATAAAAATGGCTGCCACTTTTTTCCAGTACGGAGCTTTGCTGGAAAAAAGCGCCAGTCTAGACGCAGATCTTGCGGAAAATAAAGCCTTTTCTGAAAGATCCCTTATCCCTTGGAAGTTTTTCCTAAAGTCCAACCAAAACCTCCCTTGCTGAAACTTAAGCCCATTGCTGCTTGTCCTATCCTCAGCGGATAAGGAGAATCATTGTAACCCCATTGGGACAGAACCCCTCCTTACAGTCCAACCGGACTCTCGGCAGGGTCTGAGCAGCAGCCCTAGCACAGGTGGGGGAGAAGGTTGCTGCTGGGGGTTGACAGCTCACACTGTGCTGCCTTTCCTTTGTGTGGCCAGTTTCACATGCACAAGGAAAGGCCTAAAGACGCACAAAGCAATTTTCGGCAGTTAGTTTCCTTGCCAGGTAGGTAAGTATTCCCCATTACTGAAGGCAGACAGGACAAGGTGTCGGTGTCTCCGCACGAGTGGCCTTTCTTTTCATGTCACACAAACGTCTTTTGGAGAAAATCTAACTATGCCCTAGCTCCCAGCACTGGGGTTTGAGGCTTCAAAGTCGCTCAGTCTGAAAGGGTCGGGGAGCAGCAGGCAGCTCCCTTAATTCCTCCTTGCGGTTTCTATGCAAGTGACAGAGGCAGATTAAAGAGGGCAGTTGAAACAGGGGAGATTTATTAAGCACACACACACTTCACTCCCAGCCAGAGCTGCAGGCTTTATTGGATCATAACCGATAAGTGGATTAAGACAACTGGCTTATTCTATTAGACTGCACTGCAAATGCCAGCTGTGTGCGTGTGGCACTTGCAGCCCGAGGGCAGAAGAGGCTCTGGAAGGAACATCAGCAACCAAAAAGTCTCAAGGAGAGCAGCAGGCACTGTCCCTTTGGGAATATTAAAGGACTGGGTCATGGGAGAGAACAGATGCGCCTGCCTTTGGATGATGGAGGCAGGAGGCACATGAGACACTCACAAACCCGAGAACAGCACTTTCCTCGTGAATACAGAGCAGCCACATCAAGGCACCTGCAGGGCTGGGATGAGAGTTCTTCATCAGGGGAAATCCTGCCCCTGCCCAAGAGAGAAGGGGGAAAAGAAAAGAGATGCAGCCCCCTCATCCAATAGGTAGGGATGTTAAGTCCCAGTTAACCACTTAACTGGGATCCCCTGTGGAGCGGCAGACCAGTCTGGAGCGGCCCCCTGCCTGTGCACACTGATGGCTAACCAGTTACTGATAAGCATCATCTAATAAGGGGGATGCTTACTGGTTAAATAGTTACATCCCTACTCACAGGTGATCCCAAAATTCCTAGCCCTAAATTAAGCCTCCTCTGGACCAATGGCTGGGGGGTTGTCAGCCCCCCCATCCCACAAAGAGAAACAAAAAGCCTTGGAAAGCCATGAACAAACACCACTTGAACTGCCATCTCTCCAACCCCCACCCCACACAAGGCGTCTGCCAGGCTCTGACTTCACCCCCAGTGCAGCCGACACCAGAACTGGCATCAGCAGCTATTTCTAGGGCACAGAATGTGGAATCCAGGTGCCTCCAGCAGAGGGTGGGTGCCATGCTGGGAAAAAGCAGGACATGGTGGTGGGGACAAGAGAAATTCCCCCCAGCACGATGGAACACAGATGGCCCTGGCTACAACCTGCCTCCCTCTCCCAGGAACATAGAAAGGTTCAAGGCAGGCAAACAGATGGATGCAGACAGAAAGAGGCACTAGGGAAGCAGCAAAGCACACAGTGTGGGACCTGACACCTCCTACGGATGCCTGGAGGAAGAACTCCACCAGACTTTAATCCTGCATCGCTCTGCTTGTAAGATGAGCTTTAGAGGCCTCATGTGCAGCTGGTTCAGGAACTAGCCACAATCACACGGCAACGCTGTGAAAAGGAGTCAGTCTGGAAGTGAATCCGGCTGTAACTGTTTTGACTTGATAGGTTGTACACTGCCCCTTTAACCACCAGATTTTCCAGAAATCTCAGCTCCTATCTAGGTACCATTCTGAGTAGCTACATTTACAGGACTCCTCAGCATGCTGGCTGCTAACACCCTGCCAGTATCATTGAGAGCTGAGCCCTTTTAGGCCCTGGTCCCAGCTGTGGGTGCTGTATACTTGGAAATCTGGGTCTTACCTTCTAAGGGATTCCTGGTTGCCAGAGAACGGCAGCTATTGTGTGTTCAGGGCAGACTGCCACAGAGGAAGGAAACCCTCATCCTCTGCTCTGACGCTGACGTTATTTTTGTTCTCTTAATCTAAAATAAAGGTTACTCTGACTTAACTTCATGGCTGCTCTTTGGGCCTGGAAAAAAGTAACACGAGGCAGGGCCAAGGCAGCAGAACAGTTCGCATGAAGACTAACTTGATAGTATGAGAGAACAGAGACCCGTGTCTCCTTCTGTTCGGGGTCCCCTCTAACTGGTACCACACAGGGGCCATTTTCTATTGAGGAGGGGAAAACACCTTCACAAATCTTGTTACTAAGGTTAAGATTTTGTCATTACCATTATTTTTACTGGAAGTCTCGGAGAGGCTGTGGAAAATAAACAAAAATTCACAGAAGTCTGTGACCTGCCTGTGACTTCTACTAAAAATAAAGGGAGCTGACAGGAGGACTGAGCCCCAGGAGGGAGGGGAGAAGAGCCCACTGCAGATACCTGGGGGCTCTCAAGTCCCTGCTGGCAACAGCTCCAGCCCCACTGCCCCAGGGCCAAAGCGGAAAATGTCACAAATCCATGACATAATCTTATCCTTAATTATTGCTTCATGGCATCAAGAGAGTCACTCTCCCTCCCCTCACCTAATCAGCAATGGAAACACACAATGTGAGACCGCGCACTGCAGCGCCTCGTATTTCCCTCAGCTTTCCTCACCCTCTTTGCCAGCTGTGCAGTCCAAGCCAAGGACCCCTCATCCCAGTTCCCCACCCCTTTTGCCTCCACTGACTATCTCCAGCAGCTCCCAGGGAAGCATAAGGCATGAAAGGAGAAGAGAAATAGGAGAGGATCAGAACTGCAAAAAGAAAAACAAGACACATCCCTAGAACTGCTACTTCCCACCCACGGTCTAACAGGCATATGCACCCCCAGCCCCCAATAAATAATAAACTTCTGCTGGAAAATACACAAGTCCCACCTCACTAACACTCAGTAGCAAGAATCCAGCAAGCGCCCTGCTACGGGGGCTGATCAGTGGTGCTGGTCAGGGTACTCCCAAAATTAAAGCCTACCGCCTCCACATTAAGCTAGTCAGACTAAGACTCACATGGGCTCCTGGGGAAGTCCGTCCACACCCTTCAGTCTCCAACAGCAGGGAAAGCAGCCTCTCTGCAGCTCCGTGTCAGCCGCCAAGTGAAAGCTGTTCACCCAGTGCTCTCAGCTGCACCTGATATTTCAGGCTAAGTTAATCACCTCCTGACAATCATCCTCAGCTAACCTGGTAACAACCTGAGGCAAGATGCCTAATTAACATCCCTGCTGCTTGCTGGGAAATGGAGGTCCAGAAGCAGTTAACCCCCTCCGCCTCGCAGGGCAACTGTAGGAAAGGGTAAAGCAACCAGCACTTGTAAAGATCTGTGTTCTCCTGGGCACTGCACGCAGGGGGCATAACACTTCAGTGCCACCTCTACTTCCTATAATGTAGGCACTGAAGCAATCCCTCCAAAGGCCCAGGAAACAGGGGAGACTCACACCCCACTGGGGCTTTGAAATAAAGCAACTGACAACAAACAATGCAGCCTCCCTAAAAGAGTTTTTACAGCTGGTGATTTAACAAATTCAGGCTAGAGGTGGAAAAACCCTAGCTAACTATCCAGTCTGGCATTTGCTACCCTTGTCCAGTCCCCAGTAATGGGGTTTTACCCTTTCCATTACTCACTGTTGGACAGTTAAATAAAGTTCTCACACTGGAGATTATATCCCAATATTCAGCCTAGCTTTTCCATTATTTCATCCCATTACTTCTAGGTAAACCTCAGGTTACTACACAAACCAATTCCCTTCCTTCTTGGCCTAAACAGTCTGCAAATATTTGCAGAGTGTTATATCCTTCCTTCGTCATCACTGATCAAACTATAAAACACCCAGCTAGAATTTGTAGGGCTAGCTTTTCGCGAGAGCTCAGAGATCAGATGCATGCTGGGTGCTGAACTGTTGTGAAAATCTAGATGTAAGCGTCACAGTGGCAGCTGCTGGACATGTTTACAGATCTGACAGCTAAGCAAGCAAAAGTGGAACCAGCTCTCCTGGAAATTAAGTCCTGATTGTGGATACTAAGCCCTGGGAATTCAAGCCCTTGGCTTAACATTTCCTTATAAATCAAATCCTCTGGGTCAAGTCAATTGTTTGTTCTCTGAACTCCCTCCAGTGTCAATAATGTTCTGGTAACTCAGTGCCCAAAATGGAATGCAATATTCTAGGTGGGTGCTCCTTGCAAAGAACTCTTATCTCCCTGCTCTGGAAATGCAATGTCTGTTTTAGGAATTTATCTGGCCCCCATTACCACAGCATATGAGATCTTACCATTTTTAATGCAGTTAATCCTCTTATATTCATCTTACAGATGAAATGCTCCTACATTCATCTTACAGATGGGAAACTGAGTCATGGAGAGACTCAATGACATGACCATGGTCACAGAAGAAGTAACCAAGCAGGGTCTTAGACTAGTGCCTTAACCACTGGGCCATCCTTCCTCTCTGCAGTCCAGGATTACACATCCCATTGCAAAGTTCTGTCTAACTTGCTGCTCACTCTTGCCCTTAGATCTAATTTGTCATTACTGTTGCCTGGGTATTTCTCTTGCATCAAAAACATGTGTGTCAGATCTGAATCTCTTCAAGAACCAAGTGTCAATAACCCCCCAACCAAACCCAAGGGCAGGTTAAAAGAAAAGGAAGTTATTTCAAGTTGGCTAAGTAAACAGATGTGGGGCAATTGCTACAGGCTTGTAGAATCTTAACAGGAAAAAAAGAGAAACAGTCCAGTCCCCCTGGGGAAAATGTTCTCCTCTTCAATTTCTTCAAGTGCTGGTGCTGTAACAACGACATTCTTGGCAACAAATGCAAGCGTAAGGCAGCTGGATTGGAGAACACAAAGGCTACGTCTACACTGGCATGAATTTCCGGAACTGATTAATACGGAATACTATTCCGTTTTCAGTATTTCCGGAAAAGGAGCGTCTACATTGGCAGTCTGCTTTTCCGGAAAAGCCCTTTTTCCGGAAAAGCGTCTGTGGCCAATGTAGATGCGCTTTTCCGGAAAAGACTACTGGGCTGTCTACACTGGCCCTTTTCCAGAACAGTGTTCCGGAATAAGGACTTATGCCCGAGCAGGAGCAGAATAGTTTTTCCGGAATAGCGGCTGATTTTGTACAGTAGAGCATCGTTGCTTTTCCGGAAATTCAAGGGCCAGTGTAGACAGCTCGCAGCTTATTCCGGAAAAGCGGCTGATTTTCCGGAATAAGTGGCCCAGTATAGACACAGCCAAAGGGCAGGGCAAGTAGAACCTGGCTTAAGGTCCTCTCTGAGGGTCGCTGCCTTTTTGTCCCACCTCATGGCTAAATGCACCTCTCAGCCATCACACTGTTTCAGCACTGACTGACAAAAAGGTCCATCTGCTGAGGAGGAAATACGGCAGGGAGAAAGGGCCTGGCATCAATTAACTGAGAGACCAATCTGTTCTGCTAATACTTTTTCTTTGGCTTAGGATTGGCACTTAGAAAGCCAGATACGCTCAGGAGTGAGGGAGGACTGGGAGGTAACAGGACAGCAAAAGCACAGCGGAGTCATGGATTAGGTTGAAAGTGACCTCAGGAAGTCCAACCGCCTGCTTGATGCAGGATCAGCCCCAACAAAGTCAACCAGGCTTTGAGAAAGGCAAGTGAGTGGATCCTCTCTGCCAAAACACTGTCCTCACTGTTCTCCGCCTTCCCAAGAGAAGCCCATTCAACCCCAAACCAGAACAAGAGGTGCACTGCAATCCCATAGGGCCTAGGCGCAGAACCCAGCTTCACCGGGATGGCCACGAAAGGCTGAGTCTCACCCAGCTCCCCGAGGTGAGCTCTTTCCCGTGGCCCTGTCCAGGTGAGGTGTGCTGGGAGCAGGCACTGAACTGCACCCCACCGGTGGCTTCGGCCTTAACGCAGCTGAATTCACTCCCCCCCACTAATGCAAACATGGGGTCGGGACTGCCTATGCGCCTCTCTTGGGTGGGAGCATTTCTGGGCATGCCAGCTGGAATCACCTGGCCCCCTAGAGGCCTAATTATGGACATTCCAGCTACCCCCCTACACAGGAGACCCCATCCTGAGCCCTTGGGGGGTCAAACAAACCACACAGGTATTTGCTCTTTCCAGAACCAAGCTTCCCCTCAGGGCTGCCTGCCATGGGACGGTGCCAGCCACTGAGAGCTAGTGAGAGTCAATCGGGGTGCAGTGTAGGAAAAGCTGGATTCCCGAGAGCGCTGCATGCTGCCAGCATGGATCAGCGCGCTCTGCCAGCACAACGTGCCAGCCCCATGCCAGGCAAACAAACCGCTTCAGAGCCAGGGCACAGGGAGAGCCACCCCTTGGCCCAGGCAATGGGGCCTGAGCATGCAGCGTGCTGTGTGGAGAGGTGGGACGTAGACCTGAGAAGCTGAGGCTCAGCAGGTGAGATGCAGCAGGAACACCCCGAGAGCTCTGCTGGGGCGCAGAGACATGGGGGGAGGGGCATGAAGGGAGGATCAGGACCTTTGGGCTCAGAGGCATCGATTCTGGGGGGGACGGGATCTGGGGCTTTGGGGCTCAGAGGCACCGATTCTGGGGGGAGGGATCTGGGGCTTTGGGGCTCAGAGGCACCGATTCTGGGGGGAGGGGGATCTGGGGCTCAGAGGCACCGATTCTGGGGGGAGGGGGGATCTGGGGCTTTGGGGCTCAGAGGCACCGAGTCCGGGGGGAGGGGGGATCTGGGGCTCAGAGGCACCGAGTCCGGGGAGAGGGGGGATCTGGGGCTCAGAGGCACCGAGTCCGGGGGGAGGGGGGATCTGGGGCTCAGAGGCACCGAGTCCGGGGGGAGGGGGGATCTGGGGCTCAGAGGCACCGAGTCCGGGGGGAGGGGGGATCTGGGGCTCAGAGGCACCGAGTCCGGGGGGAGGGGGGATCTGGGGCTCGGAGGCACCGAGTCCGGGGGGAGGGGGGATCTGGGGCTCGGAGGCACCGAGTCCGGGGGGAGGGGGGATCTGGGGCTCGGAGGCACCGAGTCCGGGGGGAGGGGGGATCTGGGGCTCAGAGGCACCGAGTCCGGGGGGAGGGGGGATCTGGGGCTCGGAGGCACCGAGTCCGGGGGGAGGGGGGATCTGGGGCTCAGAGGCACCGAGTCTGGGGGGAGGGGGAGTCCCCACCCCAGAGGGGGCGCCACTCGGGATCTCCGCCCACACCCGGCCCCTGCCGCCCAGACGCCGCGGCGACGGGCGCAGTGTCAGAGCCCAGCGCGCCCCGCACTCCGGGCCCGGGCTCCTACCTGCGGGGGGGCGGCCCGAGGAGCCGCTGGCTGGGTCGGCGCCGCCGGACAGGCCCGGCCCTTCCTGCTGCCGGTGCCCGGGGAGCGGCTCCGGCGGGAGGGGCCGGGCGCGCTCCGGGCCGCGGCGTTGCCCCGGCAACGGGCACGCTGACTGGCTGCCGGCCGGGGAGGGGGCAGGTACCGGCCGTGACGCCAACGGGCGCGGGGGCGGGGCTGGGAATTGTGTAACGTTCTGGGGGGGGGGTGCACCTGTACGGGGAGGGGCTAGAGTGTGAAAGCAGGAAGGGGGCGGGGCTGGGGAATATGTAACGTTCTAGGGGTGGGGGTGTGCACCTGTAGGGGGAGGGGCTGGAGTGTGAAAGCAGGAAGGGGGCGGGGCTGGGGAATATGTAACGTTCTAGGGGTGGGGTGGTGCACGTGTAGGGGGAGGGGCTAGAGTGTGAAAGCAGGAAGGGGGCGGGGCTGGGGAATATGTAACGTTCTAGGGGTGGGGTGTGCACCTGTAGGGGGAGGGGCTAGAGTGTGAAAGTAGGAAGGGGGCGGGGCTGGGGAATATGTAACGTTCTAGGGGTGGGGTGTGCACCTGTAGGGGGAGGGGCTAGAGTGTGAAAGCAGGAAGTGGGCGGGGCTGGGGAATATGTAACGTTCTAGGGGTGGGGTGGTGCACGTGTAGGGGGAGGGGCTAGAGTGTGAAAGCAGGAAGGGGGCGGGGCTGGGGAATATGTAACGTTCTAGGGGTGGGGTGTGCACCTGTAGGGGGAGGGGCTAGAGTGTGAAAGCAGAAAGGGGCGGGGCAGGGGAGTGTGTAACCAATATAACCAAAGGAAAAAGCCATGTGGCATCCCTCACCTAAGGCAGCAGTTCTCAAACTTTTTGAGCTCCGGGGCCCTTTACATGTGTAAAAATTTACGCGGAGCCCCAGCGGTCCACTGATTGTGTGTGTTGTACCTATCGATGTTTCCAGTTTGTCAGCCCTGCGGAGCCCCTGGAGATGTCTCACGGAGCCCTGGGGCGCCGCAGAGCACAGTTTGAGAAACACTGACCTAAGGGACAAAGGGAGAGCAGCCCCCTTTGGGCTCCCGAAAAGTGGATTCTCTTGGCCTGAAAATCAGGAGTTGGTGAAACTGACTTTAGGTGAGAAACCTACTTAGACAAAGAGCGTAACTTGCTGAAGTTTGCTTCTAGTCACTAGAACGTGTGTTTTGTTTTACTTCTAGCTTTACCTGTGTCCTGTGTTCTTATCACTTAAATCTCTCTTATTAGCAATCATTCTTGTTTGATTACACATCCACCTCTGTTCTGCATGAAACCGAAAGGTGACATCCTCAGCTAAATGAACAACAGGCTGCTGTATGCTTTGCTTAGAGGCAGCCAACTAATAACCTCTGAGCGAGTCTAGTGAGAGGAACTGGACACTGCCAGGAAGACAGCTTTGGAGAGCCTTAGGCCTGGAAGGGCTGATGGTGTCACCCTACAAGAAGTAATCAAGCTGGTGGAAGTCAGCTCAGGCCACAGTGCTATGAGCAGGCATATACGTGACAGGGTTCTAAGCCACAGCTATACAGGAAAGCACCGAGAAATTCAGGGCAGTTGATGGAACCCCTTACTGGTCTGGTGAACTCCCAGAGTATCACAGAGCTCCCTTACTGTGGATATATGGAGTGACTGAATATATGGATATATGGAGTGGCCTCTCCCAGAGTCCCAGGTTGGAGACCTAACCAGGAGGCTACAGAGAGCCTTTCCTCTCCACTCTTCATTCCAAATGTCTGTTCCACCATGCATACCTCCCAGACTGGGTGCCATGTTCAGTGCCCACCTACTAGATCTGTGCCCACAATCCATCCACCAACACCAGGCTGTGAATTGCTTAGGGCCTTAAGCAGGACATAGGTTTCTGGATGGTGTGCATGCCTGGAAGCAAGAACATGGGTTCTGTGGGAAATTCTACCCTGAAAATGTAGGTGCTGAGTGAATTTAGACCCCTACAGGGTTTGGCAGATCACTGGAATCAAAACTGGCACTTGGGCACCTGAGACTTAGGCATCTAAGTACCTCTGTAGATATAGGCCCATTTCCCCTTTTCCAGCTGAGAATAAATCCACCAGGATGCCGGCCACCCACCCTCAGCTCTATCAACTGCTCAGGTATCTGCCTTAGCCCTTCCAATAATAAGCTGTACTGCAAAGGTCTATGTGCGTATCCGGCTAAGATCCTGCGCTCGAACGGCAGGGCCATTAACCCTTTTTAAATGTGTTCCTTTGTTCAAATTGATTTCCCATTGTGCTATCCCTGAAGCGATTGGCCAAGAGTTGTTTCTGGCAAGGGATCAGAGCACAGAGAGCAGGGGAAAAGCTCACCGCAACCAAATCAAATCTCACAGAAAGCAACAGCCTCTGCACGAGCCTCAAAGGAACGCAGAGAAGAGACGGGGAAGTGTCCCTGAAACGGTTTCCTTAGTCAGAACCTTCTCTAGGCAACCACGTGCCTGGGTCCAGTATTTAAATGATGGGGTCAGGTGCTGCGTGGGCTCACAGGTAGGACTCCGGACTGGATTATGGCTTCTATTTCCTGCTTTACCACTGAGCCACTGCGAGATCTTGCTCAAATCCATTCCCCTCCCTCCTTTTGCCTGTTTAGACTCTAGGGCTGTGTCTACACTGGCACCCTTTTCCGTAAAAGGGATGCTAATGAGACACTTCGGAATTGCAAATGCCACGGGGGATTTAAATATCCCCCATGGCATTTGCATGAACATGGCTGCCGCTTTTTTCCGGCTCAGGGTTTTGCCGGAGAAAAGCGCCAGTCTAGACGGGATCTTGCGGAAAATAAGCCCTTTTCCGCAAGATCCCTTATTCCTACTTTCAAGTAGGAATAAGGGATCTTCCGGAAAAGGGCTTATTTTCCGCAAGATCCCGTCTAGACTGGCGCTCGAAAGTAGGAATAAGGGATCTTCCGGAAAAGGGCTTATTTTCCGCAAGATCCCGTCTAGACTGG
Organism: Pelodiscus sinensis; assembly: GCF_052426305.1. Lineage (NCBI taxonomy): Eukaryota > Metazoa > Chordata > Testudines > Trionychidae > Pelodiscus > Pelodiscus sinensis. The sequence goes on along the minus strand of NC_143080.1, from coordinate 9,784,688 downwards.
CGCTTTTCTCCGGCAAAACCCCGAGCCGGAAAAAAGCGGCAGCCATGTTCATGCAAATGCCGCGGGGGATATTTAAATCCCCCGCGGAATTTGCAATTCCGAAGTGTCTCATTAGCATCCCTTTTCCGGAAAGGGGTGCCAATGTAGACACAGCCTAGGTGCTTTGGAGAAAGGACTGTCTGTGTGTGCTCATCTCGGCTAGGACTCTACAAATGACCACAATGCAACAAATGAGGAAAGCTCTGCTGGCAGAGCTACTCGGCTCAGTCCAGCCTGGGTGGAAACGCTGGAGTTGCTCTCATTTACAACTGCTATTTGATACATGAGTTCACTTTGTAGTGTCTGTTTACACTGGAAGTTGAGGACCCAAGGGCAGGGCCAGCTGCTATTTCTGAAGATCTGCTGCCCCCTGGTGATCAAAATGGAGACCTGCCCCTATCAATTCTCACTCTCTTGTCCTCAGAATGTAACTAAGCCTAGAACACTAGAACTGGAAGGGACCTCGAAATGTCATCAGGTCCAGTCTCCTTCCCTCGTGGCAGGACCCAGTACTGTCTAGACCAGTGGTTCTCAACCGTGGGCCATATGGCTCCCCAGGGGCCACGCCCTACCTCTAGGGGGCCACATGGAAAAAACAGAATATTTGGTAAATTATGGACCTTTTTTTCCAACTAACAGCAGCTATGAGGGGGGACACAGAGGTAAACGAGGCTCAGAAGGAGGCCATGAGTTAAAAAAAGGTTGAGAACCACTGGTCCAGACCATCCCTGATAGACATTTATCTAACCTGCTCTTAAATATCTCCAGAGATGGGGATTCGACAACCTCCCTAGGCAATTTATAAAAGCCAAAACATTCCATCCCCTTGGGAAGATCATCCTGCTGCCTAGAATCTAAGGCTGTGTCTAGACTGGCAAGTTTTTCCACAAAATCATCTGATTTTGCGGAAAAACTTGCCAGCTGTCTACACTGGCCGCTTGAATTTCCGGAAAAGCACTGACGATCTCATGTAGGATCATCAGTGATTTTCCAGAAATACTATGCTGCTCCCGTTTGGGCAAAAGACTTTTTCCGAAAGACTTTTGCGCAAAAGGCCAGTGTAAACAGCACAGTAGTGTTTTCCACAAAAAAGCCCCGATCCCGAAAATGGCGATCGGGGCTTTTTTGTGGAAAACCACGTCTAGATTGGCCACGGATGCTTTTCTGAAAAAAGTGCTTTTGCGGAAAAGCATCCTGCCAATCTAGATGTGATTTTCCGAAAATGCTTTTAACTGAAAACTTTTCCGTTAAAAGCATTTTCGGAAAATCATGCCAGTGTAGACATAGCCTAACTGTAACACTGACCAGTGGAACCAAATGTGGGACCTCTGTAGCTTAGTGCATGAGCCTCTACCTCTTGAACTAAAAGCCAGCTGGCTGTCAGCTAAGTCCAGTGTTCCCTGTAAGCTGAGCACTTGGGTGGCTGCCCCAGAGAGATTCAAAAGCCACCCTTCTAATTAGTAGTGTGCCCACAGCCAGCAGTTTATTTTTCGACAGGTGGTGCACATCCACACATGTCTTGGTGCACACAACAAAATTGATTCCGCATGTGGATGCAAAAAATAGAGTGAACATGGGCTAAGACTGTAGAGGAAACTCATTCTTTCTCTCTGTAAGTGGGGCAAGCACCATTACATGGGACAGTGAACCACACCCAGTAGGTGCATGGGTTACATACACGTTCCCTTTGAATAAACTATCCATAGCATAACAAAACCAGGGGACATTTGTTACCCGTCCAAAGCTTGGGCCTGGTTTGTAAATGGTGTCATAACAATCTAGGCTATTCTATGAGTAGTTTCAGATGGATTTGGTGCACATCTGTAGATGAGGGATGGTGAGAGCAGGTGTGTGTTTGAGATTACAGTAAGTAAAAGCCGGGGAAAGACGGGAAGCTGTTGGAAACTGGGGGAGCGGGAGGTAAACTACGTCATCGGTCAGTCTGGATTAGTGGTTTTGGGTGTTCATGCAGCAAGGCAGTGGCAGGAAGAAATCCAGATCTGGATTCTAGTGCACTGCCCTGCATGGCATCACATTTACCAAAGTCTCCACATACCCAGCAATAACCTGCAAGGCCAGGCCTGCAGCGTTCCAAATCCTCCTACAACGATGCGCCGAATAAGGCCTTTCCTGGAACGCCTTGGATAGTTTGAACCCATTGCCCTTGTCCAGCCAGGGTACAAAGCAGCTGCCTGCTGAACAAAATCCAAACTCTGCTGACAGAAGAGCCCACACGTTGCTCCGTGGGAAGGCACGGTGGGAGAGACCCCCTTGTCCCAGTTCCTTTACACCTCCATTTTCCTGCACAACTAGGGTAGAAGCACTGCAGTGGCCCGAGACAGTGACCCCAGGAGCAGCAAGGTCCCACCCCTTCTGCCCAGGCCCCGCCCCCCAGCACCACAGGGAGCTGGGGCGATGCGCGGCCCTGGCCACCCCCAGCCCAGGAGGGTGGGCCTTGGGGGCAGCAACAGTAGGTGTTCTGGAGCGGAAATGGGCAGAGCCATGCCTGGCGGTTTGGGAAGGCAAAGCCTTCCCCTGCCTATGATACCTGCCGCCCCTGAGTATAGAGCTGGGATAGGGGCCGTTGAGCGCTTGAAAATCTGGCCCTTAACATCCGCAACTGGGAGCAGAAAAACCCAGCCACTCCCACTGGTGCCCACGCTCCGTCTCTGTGAGACGTCCTCGTGCGTGTGTCCTTAGGGCTGCAGGCCACTAGGTGTCAGAGCGAGCCCAGCAAACCCCAGCCCCCCACTGGGGTGAAGCAGCAGGCTCTTCTCCCTGCAGGATGCGGGATGAGAAGGGGATGAAGAGCAAGAGGCTAGAATCACCCCTGCCATCACGGGGAGGTGCCAGAGACCTTGGCTTTCTCGGCTCCCCACCGTTCCGGGTGACTGCAGCGTGGTGAGTGTTTGTAAGGCACAACAGAGTGATCGACGGGGCGAGGAGACCCGCCTTCCAGCCTCCACGCTGCCTCGCTCGCGCTGCGCTCTGCTCTGGGTATTGGTAGCTCATGGCCAGCTGGGGCCTTTGTCGGTGAGTGCCTGTGAGGTGCTTCAAAGGGGCAGCTGGCAGGGTGCAGGATGAGCTGTTGTTTCCAACCCTGGTGTCTTTACGTGCAGTCTCCTGCACATCCTGCCAGCTGATCTCAAGTGCTACGTAAGGCGAATGCAATCAAAACTTGACACTGGGACGGGGGGCAGTCACAGAAGATCTCTTGTGGGGCGTCCCGGTGTGCTGACAAAGCCACTGACACTTGCCTCCTTCCTCTCTGGGGCTTCTCACCACCTCTCTGGGGCTTCTTGATAGGCCACCTCACCTGGTCTCCCCCCAGCCAAGGCACAGAGCTGAGATCACCCCACCGTGCATCTAACAAAATTTATTCCGCACATTCATGGAAAAAATGAAAGGTAACATTGACAAGCACCCTGACCAATCAGACCTTCCTTCCTCCCACAACAGCCCTTTAAAGTAACAATCCGGAATCACATTCAAAACACCAACTTGGTTTTTACACTTTTCAACCCTTGTTACAAAGTTTTCGAACACAGCTCCCAGCGAGAGAGCCCAGAGACAGAAACCAGCTCAGGGCCTGATTCACTTCTGCCATGCACCATGTATGGCCATTTACACGTGTGAAAACTGAGAGCAACGTGAATGTCAAATGCTACCAAACCAAAGTGGCAATGTTTTATGGCCACCAAGCACATGACTAACGAGCAAGGTGCAGGATAGTAACCCGTGCAAGATAACTGTACTTTTTTCCTACACAATTGCTGATCCAAGTAATAGCAAAGTTCCGTTGGTGATAATTCATCGTGGTGTGATAAAACTGGGCACTCAGTGTCTCTTCCCAGAGGTGAATGTGTGGCATGTTTCTGTATCGGGGGCTGGAGATGCTCTGTACAGATTCTGTATCATGATGACTCCACTGGTTTAACAACTGACATAGTTTAAGCAATGCGGATCCTCAGTGCAGAGTTCTGCATGCACCAGCTGTGAAAGTAACAAAATTTCTGACAGGTACTGTCCTATTGCAACCCGGGTCCCTGCTAGCTCTTGTAGGGACTGTGCATCAGCGTGCACCCGTTTGCTTTCACCTCTGGCATGGACACAAAATTTGTATATGCATCCAATCTACATGGGTATGAAGTAAACATGTGAAGATTTGCAGGACTCGACCAGAGTGTTAAATTCACTCAGATAAGTTCTCGCTCTGTGTGTCTCCCTTTGATGAGGAGTAGTTCAGTGGTTTGTGCATTCAGGGGTTATCTTATTTCATAGATAATTTCATAGAGGGATAAGGGATCTTTCGGAAAAGGCTTTATTTTCTGCAAGATCAGCTTCTAGACTGGTGCTTTTCTCCGGCAAAGCTCCGTGCCGAAAAAAAGCGGCAGCCATTTTTATGCTAATGAAGCAGGAGAGATTTAAATGCCCGCTTCATTAGCAATTGTGATACGTCTAATTTACATCCCTTTTATGAAAAAGGGATGTAGTCTAGGCATAGCCATAAAGTACAGTCCTCACACCTGACATAACTGAGCGAATGTTGAAAGAGACTGAACTAAAATGAGCCAGAATAATAGGATTAAGGATTGTTTCTCAATAAACCTTACAGAAAAGAGAGGAAATGGAGAAATTTGGAGTAGTGCTCTATTTTGGCACAGCTAAATCAATGCTAAAGGTTTGAAAACTAGAAGAAAATGCTATTGGAAACCAAATTGACTAGAGTGCTTTTTGGTTTTAAAAAAAAGCAAATAGTAAGAGTTTATAGGATGAATTAAAAATACACTTGATGGACTTCCCATTTTTAAAAAATTAGCAAAAAAAGTAAACAGAAAAATGTTAACATCCCCCTTTTTAACAAATCCAAAGTAAAAATTAACTTCATAAAAATAATACTGTATTTTTGAAAAATAGAATGATTTCAATAAAACAGGTTCAGTTTCCTTTTATGTAAAAAAAGTTAAGAACCTAAACAAATGCCGGATACATTTGCTAGTGTGTGTGTGTGTGTGTGTGTGTGTGTGTGTACACATTTTTTGAAAGAGAAAGAGAGAGAGTTTGTTTGTGAGTGAGTGAGCAAGTCTGTCTGTGAGTCTGCTTGTTTAAGAATTCCTTCTAAACGGTAAGAGGTAGGGCTACCAAATTTGATATGCAGCTTCCTCTTATCATAATTTAAAGCAAGGTCCGGGTTTAGTTCTGTGGGGGTGGGAAGAGCTGAAGTTCTCCCCTTCCCCCGGCTCCAATATGTACAGGGATACATAAAACCTTACAGAAAAGAGATGGAATCACCAGGCAGGTGACTACCCCAGCCCTGATCCTCCCATCCCCCAGGCAGTGGCGTAGCGAGGGGGGGGGGGAGTTGCCCCTGGGTGCCATGCCAAGGGGGTGCCAATTTAGTCTCCCTCCACTCCCCCATCGTCCCTCGGCTTGCCTGCTCCTCCTCTGCATGCTGCCACCAGCTGAAGCCTCCTCCATCTCCGCCGGCGAATTAATGCATGCAGGGGCCCGACCCCAAACTGGAGGGGGTGGGGGAAGACTTGGTACATGCGCCCTTCTTCCTTCCCAGGGTTGGGCTCAGCCATGCACCAGGTTTGGGGCCCCGCCACATGGTATCGACAGTGGGGGAGGGGGCACAAAATTTGCCTTTGCTTTTGGGTGCATAACTCCTTCGCTACGCCCCCACCCCCAAGTGCTCGTTAGGGAGGGCAATTTGTACGGGAACATTGCCAGCTGTTCCCCTTTGTTAGGAAGTGAGGGGAAAGTGCACAGATCCCTGCATTCCTCACTCTAGCTGGGGAGTGCAGGAGGCAGATGAACCTGGAGGCACATCCATCCCTCTCCCAGCTGTGTCCACTGGAGCTGCAGCAGCCATGGAGAGGCAATCCTCACCTGGCCCCAACTTGCCATGGGCTATGTCTAGACTGCAGGCTTCTTTCGAAAGATGCTCTTTTGAAAGCATCTTTCGAAAGAGCATCTTTCGAAAGATCGCGTCTAGACTGCAGGTGGATCTTTCGAAAGAGAAATCCGCTTTTTCGAAAGAGAGCACCCAGCGAGTCTGGATGCTCTCTTTCGAAGACGGCCTCTTTACATTGAAGAACGCCTTCCTTCGAAAGAGGAACTTTTGAAGGAAGGCATTCTTCCTCGTGAAACGAGGTTTACCGCCATCGAAAGAAAAGCCGCGTTCTTTCGAAATAATTTCGAAAGAACGCGGCTTGAGTCTGGACGCAGGGGAAGTTTTTTCAGGAAAAGGCTACTTTTCCCGAAAAAACCCCTGAGTCTGGACACGGCCATGGTGAGAGAGGGCTGGAGTTGTCCTCTGTCCCCGGGCAGCCTGCATCCCAAACCCCTCCAGTGATGATTCAATTGAAGAAAAACTTGAATTGAATTAAAGACCAACACACACACACACATTGTCCTAGCACAACCTAACCCTGACCTTGCTTCCAGTTATGATAAGAGGAAGCTGCATACCACATTGGGTGGCCCTACCTCTTACCGTTTAGGAGGAGTTCTTGAACAAACAGACTCATGGACAGACAGACAGACCGACAGACTGACTCTCTCAAATGTATGTATATATAAACACCTTTATTAGGATATAAGTATGTCCACACTATGTCAACATGTAGTCAACTATACAATTAACTCATAAGCCTGGGCTTATCATTACTCTTGTCAACTACACGCGTCTCCCCCTACTCCCCCACCCCCCGCTGCCTCTGTATCAGAGGCAGCAAGGGGGGAGCTGGAGCAGGTGCTGGGGGGAGCTGGCTCCTTGCAGCACCAGCTCTGTGGTGCCACCTTGTCCCCCATATGCTGCTACCTCTGTTAGAGACGGGGGCGGGGAGGCAGGGGAAGCTGTCACAAAGCAGCCTCTGTCCATGGCAGGCCTGAGCTCCCCGTGGACAGAGGCTGCTCCACATCCCATGGAGTAGCCTCTGTCCACGGTGAGCAGCCTCTGTCGCTGGGGAGCTCAGACTACGCACAGGGGCTGCTGCCACCCTATGCTGTATCAGAGGCAGCAGCACAGGTTGACAGGCAGCCAGTCTGTACGGGGAGCTGGTTTTTAAACTGGCTCCCCTCACAGACCAGCTCCCGCCTGGCACCCTATGCTGCTGCCTCTGATACAGGCTGCCGGCCCCACCCCCAGGGCCTATCGAATAGTCGTGTAACCGCTAAGATTCCATGCAGTTACATGACTATTCAGTTACCCAATATCTAACATCCCTAGTCCACACTAGGTATCCCTCGCCTCTGTTTGTCTGGGGTGACGGGAGGGATCCTGTGAGGATTCCCTGTTGTGTTCCTTCCCTCTGGGGCATCTGGCATCGGCCACTGAGGGCAGACAGGACACTGGGCTGGCTGGACCGTTGGTCTGACCCCGTAGGGCCCTTCTTATGTTCTTCTCACTTTAACGCTACCTGTTGCAAAAGCAATTTAGCTGTCGCCATATCAACCCTGTCGGCAGACGAACCTTGGTTGAAAAATGCCACTCACCAAACTTTATCACTAGCTAGGAGCCAGAGTTTATTCCTGTGTTAGAGAGTTAGGGCCCTAAAGCAAGAGGAAGCTGGACAACTAGAACATCATGCAAATCCCTCTTCTTCCCTAGAAGCTCAGGACAAACAACACCGCTAGCAGGAATGCAATTAAGGTCCAGAGTGTAACCTGCCATCTGCCCACATCTCAAGATAGGGACTCATTAATAGACAGATTATTGGGAATCATATCCTTAGTACTAATCAGCAAGATAAAAGCCACCATACAGTGTAAAGAAGCAATTGATACAAAAAGCAATGTTGCTGAGCAAACATCTACCCGGGTTCGAAGGGCAGGGATGGTTTAATAGGCTGGGAGCTGGGGGCGGGAGAGGATTTTTCCAGGAGGCTGAGCTGTATTGCTGGGTAAGGAACCAGCTCTCAGACCAGGACCACTGTGAGCTGCAGAAGAGAGAGGGACACCTCTCCTCCCCCCCACTGTCTGAAGCCTGAGGCTCGGCTCTTGCAAGGCATTTAGGTGCCTGACTCCTACCTAAATCAACACCCTTTAGGCACCTAAATACTTTGGAGCTGGGCCTAAGTGACGTCCCTGTTGCTACAGAGGCAGGCCCATGGAACCGCTGGGAGAGCATCACTGCCCAGTACGGCAAAGAGCTCCTAGCATCTGACATCTCAGGCTGCGTTTCATAGACTTCCCTGCCCACCTGTCAAACCACTAACAGAGATTCTCCCTTGTGGGCCTGTGCTTTTATTCTCAGTGGGTATGTCTAGCCTAGCCCCCTAGTTCGAACTAGGGAGGCTAATGTAGGCATTCGAACTTGCAAAGGAAGCCCGGGATTTAAATATCCCGCGCTTGATTTGCATGTTGCCAATCGGTCGCCATTTTTAAATCCCCAATTATCACCTCTAATACCATTAGCTCACAAACATCCCACTCTCCCCACCTCTATTATCATCAATTCACAGACACTTACCTGTTCTGAAATGTGATTTGTCCTTTTCATATGTGTTCGTTTTTTTAAATTTTATCCTTTGGTATATATGGTTGTGACTATTTTCTTCCACTATTTGATCTGAGGAAGTGGGTCTGGCCCATGAAAGCTCATCACCTAATAAACCATCTTGTTAGTCTTTAAAGTGCTACATTGTCCTGCATTTTGCTTCAATAAAAAGAGAGAGACAGTGAGTGGATGGTTCAAATAGTTACAACAGGCTGATAAAAACAATTAGCACCTCCATTGTTTGGTTGGTAGGTTAAGTGATAGGATGTGGAAGGTAATGTGCGAGACAGCTGATGTCTTTACTCATACCATTTGCATAAGAATTAAACTTGTGAATGAAGTTAATTTCCAACCCTTCTCTATGTATTTGGCTTGTGGAATTGGCCTGAAACAAAACAGCAACTTGGAGAAACATTAATGAGCATCCAGGTAGATTCAAGTGTTCTCCAACAGGTTTTTGTGCGTTGCCTTTTTGGATATCTGATTTGTGTCCATGAATTCTTTCCCGTAGAGTCTGTATGGTCACAGCACATGCAGGGAGCGGATTTCTCTCCTTCAAAGGTTTATTCCATTGTCTACTTTTGGCTTACGGGAAACTAGCATTCACTAGTCCCTCCCAGGTGCCGTTCATCCCTCCCCCCAGCACGTGAGTCAGGAGAGCCACGAAGGCAGAGATCCACATGCCACTAGTGGTCACCCCCTCGGACACAGCTCAACCTGCCTGGTCTCTAGTGTTTGGAATTCGATGGGGGCTGCTGGCCGTGTTTGGTGAGAGGGCTCCATAAACGGTTGGCTGCGCTGCTCTCCCACAATGAAGCCAAAATGGTCAAAGGAAGGGGAAGATCGCCAGCAGGTGCGTCCCATGTGGGTCCCTGCCGGCCTGTCCCCAGGGCTTTGCTTACGTCTAATCTCCCTATTCTGCAGCCCAAGAAATCTCCCAGTCTGGAAGCTTTTGCTGGGGCTGACTCTACACCCCTTCGACTTTACGTCCAATCCCTCACCCCCAGGAAATTCTTCTCTCTTGGTATTTACACAGGGGCGGGTCAGTCCTCTTGCACCAGGGTCTCCCACCCTCTGGGGCACTGTGTTCACCTGAGGGCGGGTTGGTAGCTGCCCCTTTGGAATGGCAATGCCAGAGATCGGGCTGCCAGAGGTAAGAGGTGTAACAGCTGCACACATCTGGGGCTTGATTATGACAGTGCTGCATGGTCCGAGGGTGCGGGGTGGAGGAGCACTCCATCCAGACGCTGCTTCTGCCCCTTCCGGCGCCGCTGAGAGATCCCGGGACTCCCTTCAGAGGTGGCTCGCGCTCTCAGGGAAGTGAGCTGTTTGTTCAAGCGCAACAGGAGCCCGTGGCAGAGCCAGTGTTGTGAGAAGGGCCGTCTCCTTCTAGCTCGGATAAGGAGCGAAGGTGACAAAGTCGGGCTGCTTGAAACGGGATGAGCCAGGATTCCACAAATACGCATTCAGAAGCTGGATCCAACTCGTCCAGCTCCGAATCAGGGCAAGTTCTTGGAAAGCTGGCACCATTGCGTGGCTGTTCTGGGCTGGGCTGCAGGAGCTGCTGGTTGTCCCACCCAGGCAGGGCCAGCTCGAGACTTCCTGTGCCCCGGGCAGCGGGCACGTGACGCAAGCACAGCTCCGCCCCCCGGCACATGGCACATGCGCAGCCCCGCCCCCCCGGCGCACTGCGCTCCCTTCAGCTACAATCGGGTGCACGGCACCTGATGGCAGCTCTAAGGGGCGCTGTGCGGTTCCCAGCCCTGGATGCATGGCGCCCCTTACAGCTGCCATCAGGCGCCACCCATAGGTTGGCGCCCCGGGCAGCTGCCCGACTAGCCCCCCCATTAATCCAGCCTGCACCCAGGAGATGGGTTACCGTTAGCACAACTCTAATCCCTTGGTGTCAGTCCAAGGCGAGATCCCGAATGCAATGAGGAGTAACGGTAGTTCGAATTAGGAGCTTTCATTCGAACTACCTAGTCCGTGCCGCGTGTAGCCACGGGCAGGGAGTTCGAACTACGGGGCATTTAAAAATGACGGCCCCCAGGAACATGCAAATAAAGCCCGGGATATTTAAATCCCAGGCTTCATTTGCAAGATTGAATGCCTACATTAGCCACCCTAGTTCGAACTAGGGTGGCAGTGTAGACATACCCTAAGGTGCTACAGGACTCTTCGTCAATTTATCAGGAATGATCTTGACCAGTGTTTCTCAACCTTTTTTTTTTATAAAGTACCCCTTTAAAAAAAGAAATTATAAGTATCTCCAGTGCCTACAGTTTTCAGACACACAATTTTTTTTCTACCATTGCCAGGGCTCGCCAAACTGCGGCGAGCCCCGCTCACCAGCCATGCTGTCCAGCGATCTGCGCATGTGCAGATCGTTCTGCGCATGCGCAGATCGCCTGAACCCGCTCTTCTGGGTTGCCTTCTACTCGCCACGGGCGAGTAGATTGCATTATTTGTCAAGCCCAGACTATTGCAACACATTTGTTTAAACAACTTAATTGTAGCTGGGTGGGCAATTAAATTTTTGTGTGTAAAAAGTACAAAAATAATAAATCGCTGTAAAACTTAAAACCAGAAATCAGTTTTCTGCAAATTTCAGTTGTATTGACCTACCCCCCGACTTCTCTCGAGTGCCCCTAAGAGGACTCATACCACTGCTTGAGAAACACTGATCTAGATGGTGCTTGGTCCTGCCATGAGGGCAGAGGGCTGGTCATGATGGCCTCTCGAGGTGCTGTCCAGTTCTGGGGTTCTGTGATTCTGTGACCAGGGACTGGCTCTCAGTGCCGATTTTCAAAGTGAGCAGTTCCCAAAAGAAGTCGATGGACTGTCCAAAGCGTTGTGCACATTGGGGACTAAGCCCTTTTCAAAACCTGGCGCATGTTTGGGAACCTAAATGGGAACGGAGCCTTTTAAAAATCTGCTTTCACTGGTAAGTAAAGTCTCAAACACAATGTGGCACGTCTTTCCAATGGGAACTGTCGCCACGGCTGTAAGACAAATAATAATAATGAGATGCAGCAATTTTGTCCCAAAACGTAATTTTAAAAAAAAATTGACGTGCTCTCGACAATGTGTTTTTAGGGCCAGTCCTTGGAGCTGTGTTTGCCTCTGAGTGCAGCATTTGGCAGTACCCGCGTCTGCAGGACAAAGGGCACATGGATTGAGCCTTCGAGGCAAAGGCGCATTAACTCCGAATTGTTACTTGTTAGTAACAGATTCCGCAGCACAGGGAGCCTGAACTAGCGATGGCTTCGCAACTAGCACTACAGAGGGACTTGCAAATAGCTCTTTAACTCAAGTGGCTGCCGTGGGCGTAATGAGTTTATTAAATCTGCCAAGGCTCTTGATGACTCTCCGCCAAGCGGTAATGAAATTCTCGCTGCACTTCCCTGACAGGTGATGAATCAATTCAGGGTGAGCCTCTCGCTAGTCAGTCTTCCAAAGCTGAGCTGGAGCTGATTCTGGGAGGCAAACTCGGAAAGCACTGGGGCTGCAACAGGATCAGGACCAGTGATCCCTGTAAGCGGAGCATGTGGGTGGCCATCCAGGAGAGAGTCAAATGCCACCCAGCTGATTAGCAGAGTGCCCACAGCCAGCACAGCAGTGCACACAACAAAATTTATTCCACACATGGATGGAAACATTAGAGGGAACATTGGTCAGGATGGGCCCTCTATAAGTTCCATCCATGTGCAGAATAAATGTTGTTTTGTGCACCAACACATGCAGATGTGCACCACCAATAGAAATACAAGCTGCCGGCTGTTGGCACTGTGGGCGCTCTGCCAATCAGCGAGGCGGCACCTGAATCTCTCCTGGGTGGCTGCCTAAGCCCTCAGCTTCCAGGGAACACGGGTCAGGACCCTGGCACCTGAGTGCTCCGAACCAAACCACTTGCACTGAGAGGACGCCTTCATGCTGTGGAAGAAGGTGCATTAGGTTGGACTACTGCGGTAGCTGGGCTGATCACGATGAGAAGTTCAAAGTGGGTGGAGGAAGAAGGGGAAAACCCTCCTCTTGAACCGGACCCAGTAAGCTGTGCAGAAATTTCATGAAAACTCAAGCAGAGTCCCAGTTCAGATCACTGACCCAAGCAAACCACCCTCAAGCACATCAGCTGCTCGGGGGCCTTCAGAAGGGAAAAGCAGGAGCAAGGTCGGATGGGGGACCGAGGAGATGGCGCGTGTAGACCGAGCTCCAGCATGGGCCTAGGGTATGTCTACACTGCAATAAAAAAAAACCATGGCACCAAGACTCAGGCCCTGGGTCAGCTGGCAAGGGCTGTGGGGCTTTAAAATTGCGGTTCAGACTTTTGTGCTCCAGGCCTCACCACTGCAATTTTATCGCCCCGCAGCCCGAGCCTGAGCCAGCCGGCCAAATCACGCTGGGCCAATCCTTTAGAATCTATATCTAAAGGTTTATTATCACAAGAAAGAAAAGCATGAGAGTAAGCTTGTTAAAGAATAGTACATTACATGCACCGAATCTCCCAGTTCTCGATGCAGGCTCTAGCAGAGATGTTACAGCTGCTGGTTTAAAAGTCTTTGTTGCACATCCTAGAATCAGGATGGGTTCACAGGTCTTTCCGGCTCTTCGATCCCTGCACTGCTGCCTCTGGGATGAAGTGCTGAGCTGAGAACAAGATGGCGTCGACCACATGGCCTATTTATCCCTCCTTCCTGGTTCCTTCTTGGCTGTAGCAGGTCACCTGGCCAGAGGCCAATCTCTGTGTTCCCTGCTGGCAGCTGTCAGGTGACAGCCCCCATTCTTTAGGTGTGTCCTTGGCCCATTGAGAGCCATTGTCCCACAGGGCCTCGCTAATTAGCATGTCCACAGGCCCTGCCCTGCCCAATGCTCAACCCCATGCAGGGAAATCTTCAGTATCCATACAAGTACATGCTAATAATTGCACACACAGACATTATACAAACACATGAACTGCGTACATAGGATTAGCAGACAGTGATCTTCTATTCAATACCTCACATGGCCCCCTTCTATACCATTTTTGGGGCCAACACCCCCACCTGTGGGTGCATCAGTGATCTGGCTGCTCCCCTCAAGATCCAGTAACGTGACATTAGTGTAAGAAAATCCCTCATCAAGCTCTGCATTTACTGCCAGGTTATAAACCGTCAGGCAGCTTCTCCTCCCCCGGAGCCTCTGCACCCACTTCTGCAGAGACAGGTGCGCCAGACAGACAGAGCTGACGGCCAGCCAGCCCCCGGCAGCAGGCACTGAGAGCGGCAGATGGGCAGTGGGGCTGACGCGACGCCCATCAGCTCGTTGGATGGCAATGGAGCCGCTCGCATCAGGACAGGCGAGACGCCATTAAACACGCGGGCCCAGATCCACCCATGGATTTAGGAAGTTAGGAAACCTTTGAGAAACTTGGCCTCGGCCTCTGAGTCCTAACCCAAAACACATGGCAATGAGAGCCGGTGGGACGTTCTATCTTGGCTCCAGAGATCCTCACCAGCCACATGGACGAAGGCCGAATGCAGAACGGGCCCCTCTCCCTGGCCCCAGTGCAGAATTGGCACATATGCCTGATTTCACATGACAGGGCTGGTATATTCGGAGTTTGCTGCAGGAGGCAGAGTCTGGTGTCAGAAATCCAGACAAGGCCGGAACCCACGTCTCCCCATAAATCAGCCCCATCCGCTTAGGCTGCCAGCACTGACTAGTCTTGCCCTGGGATGGGTTGGCCCTGCTGGGTTGTATTCTTTTACTGCCGGGCAGTGGTTGTTGTGACCAATGTTCCCTGTAAGCTGAGCGCTCGGGTGGCTGCCCAGGAAAGAGATGCTGCCCCCCCCCGATTAGCACAGAGCCCACAGATGGCAGCATGTGTTTCTACTGGTGGTGCGCCTCTGCACATGTCTTGGTGCGTTGAACAAAATTGATTCCACATGCAGATGAAAAAAATTAGAGGGAACATTGGTTGTGACCCCAGGGGGACTGGAGGTTCCCCCACATGCTCTCAGGCAGATCAGAGGAAAGTCAGTGGATTTTTTTCAGATCTATTACTGTCCAGAAGTGTCACAATGCACACCGGCCACGCAGAGGCGACTGGACACGGCCCAGTCATGTTAACAAGTCGTGTCTCCCATGTTCTGATGGACGGGGTTGTGGCCCAGGTTACGGGGTACCCGCTTAGAGCTTGGGAGATTTGCCGGGGAAGTGACCTCTCTGTTTCTCTGTCTGTCGAGGAGGGATGGATACCTATGCTTTGAGAGTGACGGAGGGGAGCCTGAGAGAGCGTAGGTGTCATTGGCTTTGCGCGATCTGCTCCCGTGACTAGGAGCGATGTGACAACAGCCACACAAGGCCAGGCTAACGGTCCTTCCGGCCCAGGGGCCTGTCTTCCAACGGTAGGAAAAGCCTTGCCCATTTCTGGCCGGGGCACTGCAGCCAGATCTAACTCCCGGTGCAGACACAAGGCTGGCTGTTCCCTCTTGAAGAGAGTGATAACTCGTTTTTCAGCCTTTTCAGCCACAGACAACAATGGGATTCTCTCAGTCCCCCAGCAGGCATTTCCCCCGCCCTCTTTCATGGAAAGGAGAAGTGACTGTACCAAGGCAGTGCAGGGATTAGGTGGCAGAGCCACCAATAAACGCCAGGACTGGAGTCCTGCGTCTTAACGCATGCTCCTTCTCATTGCCAGATTGGCCCACAGTAGCTGTTATCCCGGAAGCCTGGGGCATGCTCAGTTAACCTCTTCTCTACTGGGACATGTCAACTTTAGCTTCCCATGCAGCTCGGCCCATTAAGAACACCATGATTGCCCTGACAAGACTGCTGTCTAATGAGGATGTCCCATAAGAGAAATGGGGAAATCCAGGAAATTTTCTGCTTTGCCCAGGAGGCTGCGTTTGAATGACTAGAAAGTGTTTTTGAACCTTGCTGGCAATTATCGATTCCAGCATGTGTCTCAGCCTCTGCGGGAAGGGTCAGAGATAAGATACACACGGCTAATGCGATATTTAATCTGTTGCAAAACAGGACTGAAGTGCCATTTAAGGAGGCTTTAATCTCGGCTAGGCAACCACCCTCATGTGCCCAGGGCTTTCGAACAGATGATTATTGCTTTAGCACCAGTCACGCTGATTAGCCTGGGAGGTGATTATTTTTTTGTAAATGGAAAATACCAGAACGAACTTTGTCACCTTTTATAGGCTCATAAAGCTGATAGCCTTTGGAAGATTCCCCACTCAGCTTTAACTAACCTGTCCCACCTGGGTTTAGCTATTGCAGAAGTTTGCTGTCACTGCAGGCCTCAGAGAGGCTGTGGGTAGAACACTAGATAAGGATGCGGGAGTTTCGAGTGCTGTTCCTGCTACCAATCTTTGGTCTAAGCGATTGGGCAACAAAATGGCAAATGAAATGTAATGCTGATAAATGCAAAGTAATGCACATTGGAAAAAACAATCCCAACCATACGCACAAGATGATGGGGACTCATTTAGCTACAACTACTTGAGAGAGATCTTGGAGTCATTGTGGAAAGTTCTCTGAAAATATCCCCTGGTGTACAGCAGCAGTCAAAAAAGCAAACAGAATGCTAGGAATCATTAAAAAAGGGATAGAGAATAAGACAGAGAATATCTTTTTGCCTTTATATAAAACCGTGGTGCGCCCACATCTTGAATACTATGTGCAGATGTGGTCGCCTCATCTGAAAAAAGATCTCTTGGCTGGAAAAAGTTCAGGAAAGGGCAACAAAAATGATGAGGGGTTTGGAATGGGTCCCCTATGAAGAGCGATTAAAAGACTTGGACTTTTCAGTTTAGAAAAGAGGAGACTATGATAGAGGTCTATCCAATCATGACTGGTGTGGAAAAAGTGACTAAGGAAATATTTACTTAGTCCCACAATATAAGAACTAGGGATCACCAAATGAAATTAACAGACAGCAGATTTAAAACAAACAAAAGGAAGTTTTTCTTCACTCAGCGCAACCTGTGGAACTCCCTGCCAGAGGATATGGTGAAGACTAGGACTTTAACAAGGTCAAAAAAGAGCTAGCTAGATTAATGGAGGTTAGGTACATCAATAGCGAATACCCAGGATGGGTAGGAATGGTGTCCCTTGCCTCCGTTTGTCTGGAGATGGATGACAGGAGAGGGATCACATGATGATTACCTGTTGTGTTCCCTCCCAACATTGGCCACTGTTGGCGGACAGGATACTGGGCTAGATGGACCATTGGTCTGACCCCGTATGACCATTCCTATGTTCTTATGATCGCTTTGCCCCTCTCTAATTCTGCTTCCTTTCCCATTGAGCCCGAAACGCACTGAGAGTTAGGTGCCTAAATACCTTGGAAACCCTGGGCCTTAGCAGTTTGACGCAGCAGCTGGGATTGTACAATGTCCTGACCTCCAGTGCGGCCTCTCAGCGCTCCTGCAGGTCTCCTCGCAGCAACAGTCTGACGACGCACTCAGAGTAGTTCTTGGGAGACGAGTTTATAACTCTAGCTCAGTGGTTCCCAGACTTTTTGGCTCACGGCCCACCTGCTCAACGCACCAGCCAACCGCCATGATGACAGAATGGGCTGAGGTTGGGGGGGTCTGGCCAGGAGGTAGAGTACAAGAGTGGGCTGGGGGGGAGCCAGGGAGGAAGGTAGAGTGCAGGAGAGGGGTGGAGATGCAGGGTTTTGGTGGTCAGGTGTGTGACGGCAAGGGGGATGCAGGGACTGGGCATGAGAGGGATGGGGGGGGCACATACCTGGCTCCACGCTCTCCACTACTTCCAGGCATTGCCCCACGCTGCTCCCATTGGCTGTGATTCTGGCCAATGGGAGCAGCAGGGAAAGCCTCCAGTGAGTGGTTTCCTGTGCTGCCATTTTCTCACAAGAGCTACGTCCACACTGTGTGTTTTCTGCGGAAGAGAAAATCCAAATGGAGTGCTCATTTGCATATCTCACACTCTCATTTGCATATCTTTTCTGATCCTTTTTGTGGAAGAGGTTTTTGCGATAAGAAGCCCCGTGTAGATGGGGCCGTTTTTCAAAAACCCCAACCCTTTTGCGCAAGAGCCCTTATTCCTCAAAAAATGAGGTTTACAGGCTCTTGCGCAAAAGGGTTTTTTTTTTCTGACAAATGGCTCCATCTACACGGGGCTTTTTATCATAAAAAACTCTTCCGCAAAAAGGATCGGAAGACGATATGCAAATGAGAGTGTGAGATATGCAAATGAGCACTCCATTTGGATGTTCTCTTTCGCAAAAAACACACAGTGTAGACGTAGCCAAGCTGGATCCGGTCCGCAAGGCCTGTCCTTCAGCCGGCAACTGGCACTGGCGCCCCAACCTTTTTGAGGGGCGTAGGGCTGGAGCGCCAGTGCAGGCTTCCTGCTGTGGAGAGGGGCAGATCCCTGAGCCACGTGCAAGACGGTCGAGGACCACTAGTGGTCTGCAGAGCTCACTTTGCGAACCCCTGCACTGCAGCCTGCTTCTGCAAGGGTCCATATGCAGAGCTGGGCAGCAAAGACTCCAGCACCTTCCATCCTCTGCCACTCCTGTCCCCATCAGCGCTGCTGGAGCTGTCCCACCGGGAATCAGGGGGGCTGAGTTTTTCCCCCAATTATTGCCCTCTGCGTGTCTCTGCTCTCGACATGTCCCTTCCACCCCCTCCAGCTCTATGAACACATGGAATCACAGAATCCTAAAACTGGAAGGGACCTTGAGAGGTCATCGAGTCCAGTCCCCTGCCCTCAGGACAGGACCACACACCATCTATTATCCCTGATAAATGTCTAAGCGAGCACTCTGCCACGTAAGCCAACTCCCCTATGGCTTGGTTATTCAGCAGAAGCGCCTGCTGGGATTCACCATGCCCGTATGCAGACCCGAATACACTCGAAACCACCCTCCCACTAAACGGGCCCAGGATCCAATAACGCTCAGCCAAACTCCCGGCACAGTGCAAAATCTGGCCGACTCCCGTCACCGGAAGCACAGGCCAGGGTGAGGGAACAGAAAACTTGTTTCAGGCCAAGGCAAAGCAGCAGCCAGCTTGGCCAGCAGCCATCTCCTCATGGCTGGGATTCCTGCCAGCAGCAACACAGACCCACACGTTCTGCGTGAGTTTGTTTCTGTTGCCCGGCTCTCTCTTTATGGGGCTTGAAGCCTGAAGTTTTGTAGCTTTGCTTCTGCTGGGCTCCTCTGCCCCGCCCCCGGCCGGTGCCACACCACCCTGAATTCAGCAGCTGCATCTTGGGAGGTGTTCTGCCCACAGGCTGCCATGGCATGGCATGACTTCTCAAGGGGACGTTTTGACGACCGAGATTACCTAAGCCAGGGGTGTCCAAACTTTTTTCAAAGAGGGCCAGATTTGATGAAGTGAATATGCGTGAGGGCCGACCATTTTGCCTGACATTCTTTGAACCATTAAAATTAAACGCAAATTAACTATTTTATGCAAAGTTTATTGCAAACGGCATACTTTTCATTTCGTCACATGGATGGCAAATCTAAACAGGTGTTAAATCACTCTGCCTTTCATATCTGAAGGCCAGATGAAAAAAAAATCCAGGAAGCTGAAATATATGTCAGGAACATTGTAAAGTACATGACATATTATTGGTAATAAAGGTTGTCTGTCAACTTTTAAGTTAAAAAAAATATGAACAGGAACATAACACCAAGTATACATGTTGTGTCCAAATATATTTATAACTGATTTAGACCAACTGACATTAACTGAGATTTTACAATGTATTCATCTCAATACATATGGATTCGTTGGGGGCCATAAAAGATAGATATTGCCAAATTACCTGTGGGGCCGTATTAAACCGGAACACGGGCCGCAATTGGCCCGCGGGCCGGACTTTGGACATGCCTGACCTAAGCTCACGTTGTTTGGGTCACCCCCTTATTTAAAGGCAAACACATTCCCAGCCTCCTTCCATTAACTACAGGAGTAAAACCCACTGCGCCCAGCCAATATTCACGGATCGGCACGGGTGCTGATGGAGAAGACGTGACCTTGAAGCGCTGGGGTGTGCGGGAGGCGAGAGCGGGAGGTTTTCTTTGCTTGAGATTGCAATAAAACTTTCAGTTCATGCTCCACCCCCACCCTGATTGCCTCTGTGACTCCCCCCAGGGTTGTGACCCATCAGTTAGAAACACATGGCCCTGGACAAGGGAATCTGTCCACGCTGCCTGAATGCACAGTCCCGGCGCTGAGACAGAAGCGGGGACCAGACAACCCCTTACTGGGGGGGAGGGGGAGATCCAGGAACCCCCAAGCCCTGCTTCAAACTTGGCAAAGGGAGTTGGCTTTCCGCAGGGCCAATCCCACTGGCGGGATCTGCTGCTCCTGACCTGCGCGCCACATCGGGCTTTGAACATTGCAGCTTCAGGCCCCCGCCCCCATTATCGGCGACCCACACGTATGACGGCAGCTGCAGGGGCTAGGAAGGCTGCACCGGACGCCTCCCCCAAGCCTCGGAGGTTACTAGCATCATTGGCACCGGGCAAAACGGGCTTCCCAGGGAATCTACCAGACCCCGGCGTCTTGAAGCAAAGGGACAATAGTTCTGCCTACCCTACAATTAAACACCCACCGCTGGCCACTGCTCTCTCTCCCCCGCCCCCAGTTAGAGTCAGGGCTCTTTATTGCAGTGCGTCTGTGCAGCCAGGGGTTGAAAGCTGGGAGCTGGGACCCTGGGAGGGGGGATGGGCCCAGAGTCCTGGCTCCAGCCTGAGCATCCACCTCACAGTTAAAGAGCCCCATAGCCGGAGCCCCACGAGCCTGAGGCAGCTGACATAGGCCACCACGGCACTTAATTGCAGAGCAGATGGGCCCACAGGGACTCCCCTGCCACTGGTGATTTTTTCCATGCAAGTACGCGGGTACCACAGGCAGGCGCGGCAGGAAAAAGCCCGAAGAGAGAGAGGACGTTTCGTACAGGCCTCCGCGCACAAACCCAGCTCCAGCCGCATGGGCTCAGCGTCAGGCATCTGACACCGGGATTTATGATTGCAGCTTCCACTTGGCCGGCCTCGACAGCAATGGCTCGGGAGGGCTTTTACGGCCCAAACCACTGTCTCCGGAATGGTGCAGCATCTGGTGTTTACACACAGCCGCGCGCGGCCATCAGCGCCTGCAGCCTTGGAAAGGAGGAACGGATTGGCTAAGAACCCTGCAACGCCCACTGCCCTGTTCAGAGGATGCTTTTGCCTCGTGTCTGATGCAGGGGGTAAATGAGAGGCCGGATGGAGGAAGCAGGCCTCTGTGTCTCCCAGGCTTGGTGAATGAGCTCAGCCCCGCATGGGAGGCATGTCCCAGCCGAGGCGCCGGAGAAATGCAAAGCGGCATCTGTGTCTAGCCGCCGTGTGGGCCCACACAAGCCTGCCGAAAGGGCCTCGGGGCAGTATTCCATGTGCAC
Source organism: Pelodiscus sinensis (assembly GCF_052426305.1). Taxonomy (NCBI): domain Eukaryota; kingdom Metazoa; phylum Chordata; order Testudines; family Trionychidae; genus Pelodiscus; species Pelodiscus sinensis. Next base: position 9,763,735 of record NC_143080.1, on the reverse strand, counting down.
CACAGGATTCCCGCACCAGCGTGCGGTACGGGATGCGAAGGCGAGGCAAAGGCACGCTCCACAGCACCGCGATCTCCGTGTTAGATCTGGACGCGCCCTCTGCTTCCCCTGGACGATGAACCCACCAAGGAGCGTGAGGTAAACAGTGGCCGGCGACAGGTGCTTGCTCAAAGGAGCTGCAGGGGAAGAAAAGGAGAGGATAGAAAAAGTTCCCTAGGATAAGGAATGTTTTTGCTGCCTTCAGCCCACAGCAACAGCTGAGCGTGCAGTTCAGGTGATAAGTCAGCGATTCCTGTTAGTAATTGGCAGCCTCTTCGCGTAATGAGACAATTCACGGAGCGGAGCGGCAGCTTGGGTCTCTCAGGCCTGACTCTGAGCACAGAGCTCGCCGGCCACTGTTTGAGAGGTACTGTGGCACTTCGAGAAACAGAAGTAGCAGAATCTTGTTCAGGGGATAAGGCAGCAATGCCACGTTTATCGTGAAAGCAGAAGTCATTTCTTGTCCCTAGCTACTACAATTATCTACCACACACACACACAATTCTATGGATGGGTTATTACTACCAGCCTACACACACACACACACTCAATTCTATGGATGGGTTATTACACACACACACACACACACACACACACACAATTCTATGGATGGGTTATAACTACCAGCCTACACACACACACACACACACACAATTCTATGCATGGGTTATAACTACCAGCCTACATAAACACACACGCACACACACACACACACACACACACACACACACACACACACACACAATTCTATGGATGGGTTATAATTACCAGCCTACACACACACACACAATTCTATGGATGGGTTATAACTACCAGCCTACATACACACACACATGCACACACACACACACAATTCTATGGATGGGTTATAATTACCAGCCTACACACACACACACAATTCTATGGATGGGTTATAACTACCAGCCTACACACACACACAATTCTATGGATGGGTTATAACTACCAGCCTACATACACACACACACACACACACACACACACACACAATTCTATGGATGGGTTATAATTACCAGCCTACACACACACACACACACAATTCTATGGGTGGCTTATTCCGACGTTCCAGTAATGTTGCGGGGAATTTTGGAATAGTGAGTTATTTCAAACTTCGGTGCTGTGTAGACAGTGCCAAATTATGCAATAAGCTGTTTCGAAATAGAATGGAAATAAGCTACGCAATTTGCGTAGCACTAATTACGTAGCTTATTTCAAGCTAAGGGTGCTAGAGAGTCCTCAGACTGCATCCAATTCTTCCCTGTAGTAAGGACACGCAAGTTTGAATTTGTAAAATCAGGTGCCCAGAAGTCGAATTTAGTAAATTTGAAATAATCGCCTAGTGTAGACATGGCCCTAGACGGGCTGGCATCAGGCATGGCCACCTCCCCTGTCTTTCCCCCCACACACATTTACATGGGACAGACGCACCCCAAACACACCCCTAAGTGTAAACAGAGTTAAGGCAGTCAGTCACAATCTGGAGTCACGCTAGTTCCAATGTATGAACACTTTAAAACGAAGTTTCAGTGATAAGAGGGGGTCTTGTCTCCACAGGGGCCAGGTCACATTGGTAGATATAATTCATTAAAAGGGCAATTTCATTTTTCAGCCCTACAGAGCCATACACTGTTTTAACCTCTGGCTACGTCTACATTGCGTCCGCTTGCATAAATGCCTATGCAAATGAAGCACAGATTAGCATATTGCCAGGCTTCATTTGCATAATTAATTAGGGACCGTTTTTGCGCCAGAGGCTTTTGCACAAGAAGGAACCATCTACACAGCTCTGAGGAAGAACGGCTCTTGCTCAAGAGGGAGTTTTTGCGCAAAAGGGAGCTGTGTAAATGGCTCCTTTTTGTGCAAAAGTTTCTTGCGCAAAAACAGCCTCTAATTAATTATGTAAATGAAGCGTGGCAATACGCTAATCCGTGCTTCATTTGCATAGACTTTTGCGCAAGAGGGATGCACTCACCGCAGGTCTTTCAGGAAGCAGGTGGCTGTCCCCACTTGATTGGCCAACTCTCGTGCAGGCTACAAGCCAGAAATGCTGCTGTGCAGCATTACGGGGATTCACTCACTTACCCCAACATGTCCCCAGGACCTCACTGAGGGCGATGGGTGTTGGTCGATGGGCCGTGTCTGCTCTGGGGGGAATTTCCCCAGTCTGGCGGTGGTGCCCTGTACATCGCTCAAGTGATGTGTAGAGGCCAGGGCGGGCTCCCAGAAGGAACGGTTCAGTCTCCGTCTCTCCTGAGGGTACAGGAGCGTTTTCTAAGGCCACTGTTCTATGCACAACTCGTATCGACCGTGGCTGTGACAGCCTAGGAAAGCCAGCTCCCTCGCTGTTCACCACCGGGCCTCCTAGTGCCGACAGACAGCGCACAAGCCCTCCGCGAGGTTAGTGCGTCACAACGATGAGCTGCCAAACCACCCAGCGCCGCCCCCGCCGCACGCTGCCTGCCGCGCACAGAGCCAGCCAAGTGAGCAGCAGGCGCAGGGAAAGCCGGCGGGTGCCGAGCCACGGTTTGGCAGGCTCTCCCGATGCTAGCTCCACCTCCCCGGCTGCTCCCGCCACCTGTTCAGCACCAGGGTTCCCAGGGGACTGGAGATTGCAGGGAATAGCTTGGAATTTCCCTGTGCCAAGGAAATCCCCTTTGTGTAAAGGGCCCGCTTGGTAAAATTCACTGACTCATAGGACTGCTGGCCAGGAACTTGCTGCTTTCTCAAAGTGCGTCACAACAGGAGGGGGGGGGGGACACCCACTGACAAACGGGATGTATTGGAGGGGTAGAGCGTATCTCCAACCCCTAATACTCTGAGTAATCCAGTTAAGCCCTTGATGACCACTTTTCTACACGCCCTTCCCCCAAAGATAAGATCGTTTGTGGGCGGGATCATTTCTTGCCACTGTTCACATTATAACCAACTAGTACCTGAAAGCCCCGACTGGCACATGGGTACAGTTTATAAAGTTACACAGCAATGCCCCAAACGGACGAGAGCTTAAAAACTGGACGACGGCAGATTGCAAATCCCAGCTATGACTGAACCTGGTGATGACCCACCGCTAGGTTTTCGTGCTCAGTATGAGTGAAGGTGGGTGACTAGTGTGTGTAGGGCTGGGAGAATTGTGTGGATTTGTGGGGGGTTGTTTTGTCCCAGGAGAGTCGTGTTGATTTGGGCGGGTGGTGGACGCATGGTACGTGCTGCAGGAGGCGCTGTTTGGGTCTGGGTTCGGTAGCGCAGGGTGTTGAGTAGAGTTGTGTTGGGAGGGGTTATGCGAGGCGAGTTGTGTCGGGTGGCAGCCGGGCCAAGTAACCCACATCCGTGTGCTCGCTCTTACAACCAATGAGTTTGTTGCATGCAAATTAGCAGTACAATAAGGGCAGCGATCAGTTGAGTTTCCTCTGCTAACAGGAGTCGTGGCATGGCCTAGAGCGGGGGGGGAGGGGGCGAGAGACCTTTTTTGGGTCGGGGGCTGCTGACCCACAGAAAAATCAGTTGGGGGCTGCACACAAGCGAGAAGCAAAAAACCAAAAACCAACCCTCACTGACATGGCCCCCGACTGAGAAGCAGAAAAACCCTCTCCACACACCAGAGTCTAGGAGGGCCCAGGCTAGTAGATTGTGTGTGCTCCAGCCCTGTGGCGGGGCGGGGGGCGGGGTTGGAGTGCCAGTTCAGGCTCCCCAATGCCGGAGGGGAGCCCTGAGCCTTGGGGGTAGATCCAGGCCCCGGGCACCACACAGATCTAATTCTAAAACCGCTGAGAACTTACCCGCCGGCTGGTAACAAACCGCAAGAGCCAGGGATGGTCCGACCCAAAAGAGCGCCCCGCCGTGGGTTCAGAGTGACACGCAGAGCGAGCCCCGTGGGATCGTATGATGTAGCAGGACCGTGGCTCTTGCTGGGGATGGAGCATCCAGTGACTTGGGCTCTGAGAACCGCCCCTTTAAAAGGAGGCGTCTGCCTCTCAATGGATAGAGGATGTGCAGAGGAGACACCATTCTGGTCCCCACTTGGGTGGCTGCTCCTAGATGCAAAGGTTGCTCCGTCTGGGGCTGTGCAGTTGCTCTCTGCGTAGGGAAAGGCCTGAGCCCGGGGCAGGTGGGGTCCACTGGAGCTGTACCTGGACGGAAGAACGGCTCAGGCAGACGGTGGGATCCAATCCCGGCTCAGCCGGCTGGTGATGGGCAGGCTGGGGCGAAGACTTGGCTTGGAAGGGAGCCTCCGAATAGGCCTCGCCCCTCCCCCCCATTGGAGCGGCTTCATTTCACAGAACTCTGGAAAAGGAAAAACGATTCTCAGCCCTTCGCCGGGCACCTGGGCACAGCCACGCTGGGGAGCCATGGAGTCTGACGCAGCTCGGCCCCTGGCTCGGCTTTGCCCAGCTGTGCTGCAGGGCCGGGCTCCGCTGCAGCCCTCGCCAGCAGAGGGCACCGTCTGTACTGCCGAGAGCCCACCGAGGTGGGCGGGGAAACCACATTCCCACCGCCCCGGCCTGTGCTCAGAGCCGGCTCTTGGCTCCCGTCGCTCAGGCTCTGCCCCCTCTCGTTTAGAGGCTGCTCCAGCTGGGCACGAGGGGGGCACTGGGCCACAAGAGGCCAGGGACGCCCCCATAGCATAGCCCCTCCCCTCATGCTCCCTTCCCCCACTGGCAGCACCCTGCAGCACCTCAACCCTTAAATGCCCAGTGGAAATCAGCAGCGCCAAGGGAGCCTCAGACCTTGCACCTCCCATGGCCCCGAAGCCCTGTACCCCGGGCCGGGCGTGGAACAGAGACTGTCTCCTCACCACACCGCTGCAAGCCGGCTGGGCCGGAAAGCAGCCAGAGGCTGGAAGGGGCCTCACAGACAGAGCCATGAGGGAAGTGGCTGCAGCTTGGGACTGTGAGGTCTCCCCTCGGGAAGGGAGCAGGGAGGATGTGAGGGGAGGCAATACGCCGCATATATGAGTCATCTCTAGGGTTGCCAGATGGTTTAATCAAAAATACCAAACAGCCCCCCCAAAACCCACTGGGGAAAAGGGGGGGAGATCAAAGTTGTTGAGCAAAAAAACAAAGGACCCTGAGACTTATTAAGCAAAAAAAACCCCAACATTAAAAAAAAAAAAAAAAACAAGCATGGCCCCTTTAAGAAATGACTTTGAGGCTTTTCAGCCCTAACAGGCCATCCGCCATCTTGTCTCCCTGCTCCAGGCCAGAGAGCTCCCCTGGGGAACCAAGTAAGCACACGGTGTTTTCGCCCCCTGTCTGGGGGAAAAATCGGAAAATACTGGACATTTTCGGTGTCTGGTATTTTCCGAATTATTTTACCGGACAGGAGGTGAAAATACTGGATTGTCCGGGTCAATACCTGGCAACCCTATCTCAGCCGCAGCCGAAAGGCCTCTCTGCCCCCAGCAACAGAAGGAGATGGAGACGTTCCATTACCGTGGCCTCTGTCTGCCCTGCCATTCAAAACCCACCGCCGGCCGGGCTCGCTGACTTGAGCTCAGGCCACGAGCCTCTGCAACAGCAGCTGAAACCGGGGGATGGGGGGGGGGCAGTTGAACTCTGCAAGGTGGGAGGGTCCCAAACATCTGCCCCAGGGATTCTGCCCCCTGGATCCCCTCCAGGAGTCTGATGTGTCTTGTGCAACCCCGAGTTTCCCCTCACGAACAAACGATTTGTTTTCACCATCAGCTATAAGCACAGAGCCGTGCCACAGCAGGCGAGGGCGGACAAGCTGCTGATGTCTTATTTCCACCATACAATTATAGAATAAATCAATTGGAACACAAATAGCGTCCGTACGTTTCAGCGTGTCGTATTTAGAGCACTGCTGTCTGACATTTTAATTTGCTTTGACTTCCCTATTGCTCTTTATGTGGCCTGTTGTAAAACTAGGCAACCATCTGGGGATTGATGTACCCCTGGAAGGCCCCTGAGTACCCCTCTGGTACATGTACTGTTAGGTGAGAACCACTGGTCTACACCACCGCAATTAAACAGTCCCTCCAGCCCGAGCTGGCTGGGCCAGGCCAGTTCAGGTGTTTTAATTGCAGTGTAACATGCTCTAATATCTGTGACCTGCAGGTAACCCAGCTCTCGGCCAGATCTTGGTGCTTCCCAGAGTCTGTGACAAAGGAAGAGGTGGGAGTGGGCACCAATAAGCATTGTATTGAGACAACCCTGATTGGCAGGCAGGGCACTGGCCATCACGATGCCTGGGTTCTGTTCCTAATACTGGCCCAAACCCCAGGGGGCTTTGGTGATAGCATTGATTTACCACACTATGGAAGAGGATACATTTTTCTTCATGCCACACACAGTCAACCTGTGGAACTCCTTGCCGGAGGATGTTGTGAAGACCAGAACTTTAACAGGGTTAAAAAAAGAACTAGATACATTCTTGGAGGAGAGGTTCACCAATACTTATTAGTCAGGATGGGTAGGAATGGTGTTTCTTTGTCAGAAGCTGGGAATGGGTGGCAGGGTGGATCACTTGCTGACTCCCTGTTCTGTTCCTTTCCTCTAGGGCACCTGGCATTGGCCTCTGTTGGCAGACAGGATCCTGGGCTAGATGGACCTTTGGTCTGACCCTGTCTGGCTGTTCTTATGCTCTTATGCCCTTGTATATGGAAAAGCAAAGGGCAACACACAGCTGGCACAGGGCAGACTGCCCTCCATGGCTGTGGCTAGACTGCATCCCTTTTCCGTAAAAGGGATGCAAATTAGACACATCGCAATTGCAAATGAAGCGGGGATTTAAACCCCCCTCCCCCCGCTTCATTTGCATAAACATGGCTGCCGCTTTTTTCCGGCTCGGAGCTTTGCCGGAAAAAAGCGCCAGTCTAGACGTGGATCTTTCGGAAAATAAAGCCTTTTCTGAAAGATCCCTTATTACTCTTAAAAAAAGCGGCAGCCATGTTTATGCAAATGAAGTGGGGGGGATTTAAATCCCCGCTTTATTTGCAATTGCGATGTGTCTAATTTGCATCCCTTTTACGGAAAAGGGATGCAGTCTAGACACAGCCCATGTGCCTGCCTGGCAATGCTGGCCGTTCCAAATCCTTCCCAGTTCCTCCCTCACCCAGGTACCAACACCTCCCTCGCAGCAGGCAGGCGGGCGTGATATGCTCGAGAGAGAGCCAGGAGGGGGTGGAATAAGGCCAGATGGGACCCGATCCATCCCAGTTTCAGGGTCCCCCAGGCAGACTCTGACTTGGGGGCCAGACTGCCCCATGCAGGGTGCATCAGACTGGCAGCAGGTCACCTCCATTTCGACACAAGGCGCCTGGCAGACCCTCCAGTCCTCCGCCTTCTGCCACAGCGAGGGCACCATCAGATGAACATGTGCTGCTCTGCCTCCATCGCACGGCCACCTCTGGATGGGGGGAGCCGGGGAGGCCAGCACCTAGAGCCGGACTCACCCAGGGACGTCCGGAGGCACAGGATTGAGCGGAAGGGCCCGTTTCACAGCCCCATGGAACCAAAACCCACGTGGATCCAGGGGGATCTGCCTAAAGCCACAGGAGGGGAGGTCGAAGGACGCACCTTCCTCGCCCTGTGCAAAGCCATTGTGCACACCAGGCTGTACGCACCACCCTGCTGCCACCTGCCTCGCACGTTCACAAGTACAACGGCCCCAGCGTCTGGCCAGCACCCGGAGTCCTAGATGGCCCACGCTCAGGTGCACACAGCAGCGTACACAGGGCTGCAGCTGGGCGAAGAGAGTACAGGAGGGGAGGGGTTACAGGAGGGTAGGACAGGCGGGGCCAGTGGCTGGTCTGGCACATGGAGGGGAGCGATCGCTGGAGGTGGGAAGAGCATTTCTTTTTAGGTCAAGGCACCGCTGATCCCCTCCCATCTTGGCTTCCGCTGCCCTCTCAAAAGGGGCACCCACCTCCTGTCCCCGCTGGCTGTCCACATCCCTAGAGCGGGAGGGGCTCTGATGCGGCCCCACCCCCTGGGGAACCCTGGCTCAGGGGGCAGCTCTGCTCAATGCCCACCCTGCGCTGGGTTCTGTGCCCCGCTCATGTTCCTCTCCCCCCGGCAGGCGGCATCCTGGAGGAGATGGGGAGGGGCCCAGGTGCCGCGCTGATGGATGCACCGGAGTAGAATCGCGCCGAAGCAAGACGAGGCACGTGCCACAGAGACCCCTGACTCACGCGAGGCCAGACCCCCTCCCCGCCCATCTAGGATTGAGATTAGTTCTGCTCCTGCGGCCCCTAACCCCCCAGCTGGAATCCAGCTTGTCCCATTAAGCTACAGACGGCACCCAGGAAGCAGCTCTGTCGTGAGCGATGGCTCTTAAAGAAGGAATTCAATCTGTATTTTAATGAGATTTTATTTCTCCCTCAGTGGAGAGAAGCTGGCACCAAATTACCACGCCTGCTATTTCTGGGAAGTCACAGAAAGCCAGTGTAACTAACTGGGGCTGTCCTGAGACCCCGGCCATGGAACGGGCTGGCAATTTCACGGCCTGCTGTTCCGAGTGCCGATCTGGCGACGGCGGCTTTTCAGCCCTGCTGGGACACTCCTGCCAGCACGTGGGCGCAGCTCGTGAAACACCAAGGACGGGTCGAGCGTGAGGATGTTAAGTAGCTGTGGCTCTGCCATTTCAATGCAGTAGAAGCTGGGCGTGGAGGCAGCTTGGCTCCTATATTCAAACTGTCGAGCCGCAGCGGGGGTAGGTGGGTCCGGACCACTGCGGCTCTGCCTTTTAAATGTAGGAAGAGCCGCCTGGCTCTCGCTACATTTAAAAGGCAGAGGTGCAGGGCAGGATCTGGTGAGAGCCAGGACTGAAGCAGTCCCGGCTCACACCAGGTCCAGACCGCTGTGCCTCTGTTTCCCCTGTCCCCTCCCATCCCGCCCTGCAGAGACGGTGCTGCGGGGAACCGGCTTTTAAGCTGCCTCTGATCTAGAGACAGCAAGTTGGGGGGATGTGAGTAGTCGACTCAACTAACCGAAAAGCCTAGGCTTACTCTGACAGCCCTAATCGAGAGATGCTAGTCGGCACGGGGAGGGAGATGGGAACCAGGAAGCCCTGGAGACGAGATTCCTGGCCCGGGCCTGAACCTAGCACACACCATCTGCTTTGCAGTAGGGGCATCCCGCCCGAAGGGGTGAGCTGGTCCCAGATCGGTTACACCCTCAGAACAGTGTCCTGGCCCTGCGCCAGCTGATGGCACAAGCTCCAACCAGGAGGCCCTGGGCCAGGGGAGGAGGGTACGCAAGGCGGGGAAAGGCTCTGCCTTCCCAACCCGCCAAGCTTGGCCCCACCCACACTCTGCCCCCAGCACACCTGCTGTAGGCAAACTGGGCTGCAGCGTTGCTGCCCCCAACGCCTGCCCTCCGCATGCTCTGGGGCTGGGAGGCTGGGACTGCCTGTGGTGCAGGAGGGGCGGGGCCTAGCAGAAGGGGCGGGGTCAGGGCAGGGCTGGTGGGCTGGCTTTCCCCAGTCTTACCTTCCCCCACCTCCCATGCCCTGGCCCCTAGGCCTTGCCAGCCTCTGCCCCCCAGGGACACAGCTGGCAGCCCGGCAGCCCTGCGCGCTTGCAGCCAAGCCTACGAAGAGTGGCACTGGCTTTAGCAGCTGTGAGACGAGGGAGAACCCGTCCCTGCGCCCTGTCTGTCAGGACTCTGCTTCGCTTCGCCAGCCAGCCCCAATTCTCACGCCCGCTCCTGCTGGCAGGGCTGGGGCCCCAGGGCTGAAAGATGGCCATGTAGTGGGCTTGGTGGGCTAAGCCAGGCCAGGTGTGACTGTGCCAGAGAGCCTGTATCCCCATGGAGCATCGCTCCCCATGGGACACTCACACCTCCCTTCCCCATACAAAGTCGGGCTCTGGCTGTAAAAGCAGCAACGGGGAAGGAAGCGCTTTGAACATTGGCGTCACGCGGCCCTAGAGAGACAGCACAGCAGCGGCCGCATTGTGTGTTTGTTTCTTCGTCCTACGCTTCGGCCAGAATGCTCAGATGAATTTGTTTAATTCACGGGTGTTGCTTGCACTGGGTACAGCACGTCAGTCTCATGTTCCCTAATCATTGTAGTAATCCCAGGTCTAATATTAACACTGAAAGGGCGAGTGGGCAGGGGGCTAAAAGGATCAGGAAAGGGCTGCTTTTATGAAAAATTAGGAATAGACTTTTTTCCTCCTTCCAGCAAGATCCCAACATCTGGGAAAGCAGCTTCGCGAATTAGGCGGCCGGGTAATCGATTGCATTCCTAGGCAAAGAAACAGGGTTCGTTTCAAACCGGGGTCCGGAGAGAGGAAAACGCTCTAGCCGGCGCCGATTTGACCAGGTCCTGAGGGGGGCGTTGTGACCGAACAGTGAAACCACTGCCCTCAGGGGGGACGGGCTGGTGTCCCCGGAAAGGGTCAGAGGCAGTGGGAACAAGTCCAGGGAAAATGAGGCATTTCACCCTGTCTCTTACCTGGGTCACTGCTCGGTGCCACCAGAGCACCGTGGGAGGGGGGCTCTGCCCAGCTCGTGGGGGATGTGAGCGCCAGCTTCCTCTGGAAACGATCGGGACTTGGGCACATCAATGTGGTAACAGCTGCCCCTGTCTCTGAGCGTCCCGCTCAAGGCGCCGGTGGGGGGTGTGAGGGTCATCCGCTCCGTGGTCCAGGCAGGGAAAACCGAGGGGCCGAGGGGAGAATGACTCAGCTGCGCGCTCCGCGCCAAAGCGCGTCCCCAGCGTGCAGGGCCCTTGTGCAGCTGATCCGGTCCCTGTTCCCACAGGAGCCGAACGCCCTCGGCCTACCCCCCGGGCAAGCGAGGAAGTGTCTTGTCATGGCGGCTTGGCTTCCGTTGGTTTCAAAGTCCATTCAAACGGGGGGAAGGCGGGAGCGTCGTGGCCTTGAGGCTCTGGGCTAGACAGCCACGGAATGGTGTGTGGGCCCCAAGAGGCGCCGATGGGCACCGGGTGGGATTGGCAGAGCTGCCCGGGCACTTCACGCCCATTGGGCAGCGAACCGGCTTTGGCCCTTTTGAAAATACCCGTAGGCACTGAAATGAGTTGGAACCTGCCCGGAAACGAGGTGCCCCGGTCACCGAGGCAGACGAGGGAATTGGACTCAGGTATCTTCAGTCCCCCCTTGCAATCTTGCCACCAGGCTCCCCTTCGCCAGGGCACCGTGGAGCCATTCACCACGGTCCTGACAGGTCCCTTCCAGAAACAGATTTTCTTTTCCTTGTCCAATTGCTCCCTGGCCCTGGTGCTGCCGGAGGGTCCCGGAGCCGCAGCCCAGGATCCTCAATGCCATAGGTGAGAGAACTAGGGGCGTAAGGGGTGCTGCAGCACCCCCCCCCCCAGGCTCCCGGCCTATAACTCAGGGTCCCGACTGCCTCCCCTGCTTTGCTGCCAGCTCCACACCCTGGGTCCCAGCTGCTGCCCCATGCGCCCAGGACTCTGCTGCCTGTGCCATACCCTAGTTCCCAGCTGCTGGCCCTGCACCCCAGGGCTTTGCTCCCAGGCTCGGCTGTGGGGCGAGGATAGTGGTAAGGGGGGGTGAGCACCCCCCACTCTTAGAAATGTTCCCACACCGCTGCTGAGAGCTCTTTGCCCACAGCCCACGTACTGCCTGGGATCCGGCCATGCCAGCTGTGCCCAGGCTGCACCTGGCCTGACTTGCAGGCACCCCCCCAGGCGGGGGGGGCAGTCTGTGTGGCCCACCTGTCCATGAGCTGCGGTACTGAGAGGGGGCAGCAGTGGGGTCTTTGGGACAGGGCCGCACCTTGGACCCCTTCCAGCAACCATGGCCAAGCCAGGCTACCAAAGCCACCCTGCAAGGTGCCGAGCCGAGCCCGCACGTGGCCCCGCATCCTGCCGCCTGATTCCCCTTCCCGCCCCAAGCTTCCTGGCGCCCTGGCACTGCTGCCTGGCTGGGGGCGAGTCGATAAGAGGCGTCAGGTTGATTCCTTCTGACATGCTCCCTCCTGGCCCTGCCGCGTTCTTCTAAGCCTCGCGTCCCTGTGGCTGTCCATGGGGAAGGGGAGGGACCCGCAGCCAGCACGGCTGCCTGCTCTGCTTAGCCCTGTCGGTCGGATTCACGGCAAAGCCCATGAAGCTCTGCCCGGGCGGGTGATGAAAGGAGACTGGGCAGCTTCCTGCCCCCGGACGTGCAGGGAGCAGCTCTTACGTGTCCTCTGTTTTCTGGTCGCTGAACCCAATTAACGTCATGCTAGGGAGCGGCAGATGCTGGCACAGTCCCATGCGGTGCCTTTGCAGGGAAAGGAGAGCAAAGCCCCAGACTCTGATACAGGGAAGAGTTGGTGCCGTGAGTCCTGACCAGTGTTCCTTCCACATGCAGAATAAATGTTGTTACATACACCAAGGCATATGTGGATGTGCACCACTAGAATCACACGCTGCCACCTGTGGGTGCTCTGCTAATCAGCTGAGTGGCATGTGAATCTCCCCTGGGTGGCCACCCAAGCACAACTTACAGGAAACACTGCACAAATGTAGTGCCCATCTTTAAAAAAGGGAAGGACAATCCAGGGAACTACAGAGAACTCTCAGTCCCCAGAAAAATTATGAAGGGGATCCTCAAGGAATCCATTTTGAAGCACTTGGAAGAGGGGAAAGTGATCAGCAGGGCTCGACAAATGATATAATCTACTCGCCTGTGACGAGTGGATTACAACCCGGAAAAGCCGGTGCAGAGCGATCTGTGCATGCGCAGAACTGCACAAAATCCCATGGCTGGCAAGTGGGGCTCGCCGCCGTTTGGCGAGCCCTGGTGATCAGGAATAGCCAACATGGATTCACCAAGGGCAAGTCGTGCCTGACCAATCTGATTAGCTTCTATGCCTGACCAATCTGATTAGCTTCAGGTAACTGGCTCTGTGGACGTGGGAAAGTCAGTGGATGTGATATACCTTGACTTTAGCAAAGCTTTTGATACTGTCTCCCACAATATTCTTGCCAGCAAGTTAAGGGAGTATGGATTGGATAAATGGACAGTAAGATGGATAGAAAGCCGGCTAAACTGTCGGGCCCAACGGGTAGTGACCAATGGCTCGATGTCAGGTTGGCAGTCGGTTTCTATCGGAGTGCCCCAAGGTTCAGTTCTGGGACCGATTTTGTTCAACATCTTTATTAATGACCTGGATGAGGGGATGGATTGCACCCTCAGCAAGTTTGCAGAATACACTAAGCTAGGGGGAGAGGCAGATACGCTCGAGGCAAGGATAGGGTCCAGAGTGATCTGGACAGATTAGAGGATTGGGCCAAAAGAAATCTGATGAGGTTCAACAAGGACAAGTGTAGAATCCTGCCCTTGGGACGGAAGAATCCCAAGCATTGTTACAAGCTGGGGACTGACTGGCTAAGGAGCAGTTCTGCAGAAAAGGACCTGGGGGTTACAGTGGATGAGAAGCTGGATATGAGTCAATAGTGTGCCCTGGTAGCCAAGAGGGCTAATGGCATATTAGGGTGCACTAGGAGGAGCATTTCCAGCAGATCCAGAGATGTCATTATTCCCCTTTATTCGGCTCTGGTGAGGCCACATCTGGAGTATTGTGTCCAGTTCTAGGCCCCCTGCCCACTATAGAAAGGATGTGGATGCATTGGAGATGGTCCAGCGGAGGGTGACCAAAATGATGAGGGGGCTGGAGCACATGACCTATGAGGAGAGGCTGAGGGAGTTGGGTCTGTTTAGTCTGCAGAAGAGAAGAGTGAGGGGGGATTTGAGAGCAGCCTTCAACTACCTGAAGGGAGGTTCCAAAGAGGCTGGAGAGAGGCTGTTCTCAGTAGTGATGGATGGCAGAACAAGGAGCAATGGTCCCAAGTTGCAGTGGGGGAGGTCTAAGTTGGATATTAGGAAAAACTATTTCCCTAGGAGGGTGGTGAAGCACTGGGACGGGTTCCCTAGGGAGGGGGTGGAATCTCCATCCCTAGAGGTGTTTAAGTCCCAGCTTGATAAAGCCCTGGCTGGGTTGATTTAGTTGGGATTGGTCCTGCCGTGAGCAGGGGGCGGGACTTGATGACCTCCTGAGGTTTCTTCCAGCTCTGTGATTCTATGATTCTATGAGTCCTGGCTGAAGCAGAGGCAGGTGGGTGTAAAAGGTTATAGACACTGGGGACCTGCTCTTCCATTCTCCTGCCCCCGTGCTCGTCACTGACACCCGTGCAAAGTGAGCCTGCTCGTGTTTTCCGCTCACTCTGCCTGGGTGCTCACAGAGGAACGGGGCAGGGCCGTGGGGAGCCCAGCCCAGGGAGTTCTTTGCAAAACAATGAATAAAAAGTGCAAGCGGAAAGTGAGGGGAACAAAACCTGGCTGGAGCCCAGCGTCTATTTTGCAAACTTGTGCTGTGCCATTGCACCTCTCTCCTTGGCTACAGCCTGCCTGCTCTGCCAAGCCTGCCTTTCTTCCCTGCCAGCTCCACCCTGGCATCTCCGTGCTATTCCAGCCTTGCCCTCTCTCCCCTCCCCCCCATTTGTACCAGTGCCTGACGTCACGGCCACATGGCGCATGGTCAGTATTTTCCAGCATGTGTTTGCTTCAGTTTTTGGGCCAATTTAAGTTTCAGGGGCACTGGGCACCCACGTCTACAGGGGACTGCAGCTCTTAATGGGGATACTCAGCACCTCTGAAACCCAGCCCAACAGGGCACACGAAGGGAAGACTCGTGAGGATGCGGCTCCGTCACTCCTGTCCGCCCATAAGACTCATTTTACTCGGCGTCAGTGGTTGTGCCTTATGGATTCCTTATTCAGCCGCAATCAATTGTTCAAGCTGGGTTATCGCTAGTGGCCAAAGCCCTGCAATCCCGCCAGGCATTGGCTGCATTTGGGATAAGGGGGCTTTCTATTCTTTGACCAAGCAGCGACATTCCCCTCTCCGCTGCTGACTTTCATAGAATCCCAGAATCCCAGAACTGGAAGAGACCTCAGGAGGCACCAAGTCCAGCCCCCTGCCCAAAGCAGGACCAACCCCAACTCAATCATCCCAGCCAGGGCTTTGTCAAGCTGGGACTGAAAAACCTCTAGGGATGGAGATTCCACCCCCTCCCTAGGGAACCCATCCCAGGGCTTCCCCACCCTCCTAGGGAAATAATTTTTCCTAATATCCAACCTAGACCTCCCCCACTGCAACTTGAGACCATTGCTCCTTGTTCTGCTACCTGCCCCCACTGAGAACAGCCTCTCTCCATCCTCTTGGGAACCCCCTTCAGGGAGCTGAAGGCTGCTCTCAAATCCCCCCCTCACTCTTCTCTTCTGCAGACTAAACAAGCCCAAATCCCTCAGCCTCTCATTATAGGCCATGTGCTCCAGCCCCCTCATCAATTTGGTCGCCCTCCATTGGACCCTCTCCAATGCCTCCACGTACTTTCTATCATGTCACCCGCCTTTCCTTCCAAAGGGCACAGGTGGGAGATGTATGTACCTCTGCCAGCTCCTGAACGGGGGTGAGGCAAGCTCTGGCAGCAGGGCCAGCGTGGGGTAACCCTGACACTAACACCCCAATGCCGGCAGCCCTGTGGATCGTCGGCCCACAACACAAACGGCAACACGTCACTGTCACTGTCTGTATCACGCTCAGCGAGATTCAGTGCGTCTGCCTGCCCGCCGCCTGTCACTGGTGCAACCCCATTGCACGGGGGAACGTGAGAGGAGAATCAAGCCCAGAGTCTCTTTGGGTCCTTCCTTCCAGGCTGCCTATGAGAAAACCACACTGGGCAGCCCCACCCTGGGCTATTGCTTAGCCTCTGTGTGCGAGGAAACCTCTGCCCTGCCCAGTGTTGGGGAAGAACTAAATCGTTAACCAGCCCAGCCCTGACGAGCAGAACTGCAGCACCACAATGGCAAGCAGGATTAACCCTTTTTCATCCAAGGATCACAACGCTCTTTGCAAAGCTGGGAAGCGTCATCGCTTCCTTTGGCAGAAATGCTCAGGACCAGGCTTGCAGGTGCTAAGTACCCAGTGGGTACCCTCTCATCCACAGCTGAGTTTTGGCTCCCAGGACACTAGTGCAGTGTTTTGCAACCTTTTTTTATAAAGTACCCCCTTAAAAAATTATAAGTACCCCCAGTATCTACAGTTTTCAGACACACAACATTTTTTTCTACCATTGCAACATATTCGTAAAACAACTTAATCATAGTTGGGTGGGCAATGAAATTTTTGAGTGTAAAAGGTACAAAATAATAAAGCACTGTAAAACTTACAACAAAAATTCAGTTTTCTCAGAATTTCAATTATGTCGATGTACCCCCCAGACTTCTCTCATACCACTGGTTGAGAAACATTGCACGGCTACACTAGTGGCTTCTTGTGCAAGAACACCTTGCGCAAGGGTTCTTGTGCAAGAAATCTTGTGCAAGAAAACATCTACACTGCCATGTGTGAGATGTGCTTTTGCGCAAGAGTGCACATGGTAGTGTGGAGGCTCTCTTGCGCAAGAAAGCTCTGATTGCCATTTTAGCTGTAGGGCTTACTTGCGCAAGAAATCCCTGCCGAGTATCCTGTCATGGCTCCTTCCCCACTCTGGCATGATAAATGCAGAAGTGGGGGCCAGCAAGTGTACCCCAAAGCCTTATCTACCAGGCTTTGGTATAAAACTTCCCCCAAGTTCTTAAAAACCTAGATCTTGGGAATAAAACTTCCGCTGCCACCACCCAAATGTTGCTAAAGAAACCAGGGGAAAGACCATTTGGGAAATCTTCCCCCTAAAACAAAAATCAGGGCACACCATTAACCACTGCCAGGTTAATAAAAGAAAAGAAAGAACTTTTATTATTACAACAATATTCTGGTTGCAAGTATAATGACTAGAGAGGAAGGTAACAAAGTATACTCATGGAGAAACTCCATGGGCCTAGAACTTAGTTACAAAGAAAAGCCAAAACATCTTTTAAGCAGTGCCAGACATCAGATCCCATACCCAATCCATAACACAATAAAACCTAACGAAACTACCTAAACTTTACCCTACTTACAGAAACTGAAGAATGATGTCTTGGAGAGAGAGAGAGACATGCTTGTCCCTCTCTGTAGCTGCAGAGAGCTCTCTCAGAGAGACAAAAGGACAAAGAAAAAAAAAACCAAATTCCTTTGTCCCAGTTTGAAAAGTCCCACCTACATTCCTATTGGTCACTCCACCTGGCTAGGTGTAGTTAACCCCTTAATCCCCAGGCTGCTGGCTAACCCTCATAATCATGACATATCCACACTGCCGTCTTGCGCAAGAGCTCCTGCGCAAGAGGGCTTACACCTGTTAAAAAAGAGCGTATCTCTTGTTCAAGAAGCCCTCTCTTACCACATCATACTGTAAATTTCCTTGCACAAGAGTGGGCGGGCAGTGTGGATGCTCTGCGGATTCTTGCACAAGAACAGCCATACTTGCACAAGAAGCCACGAGTGTAGATATAGCCCACTAATGCACCTTGCACTGAAATCCTTGGGAGCGGCATCTGGGAAACTCAGGTAAGCTGCTGCAGCTTCAGCCCTGTTGACCTCAGCACCACGGACTGTCTCAGGACCATCCACTATCTTGAGCCACATCTTCAGAAAAGGGTCAGCAGTAGGGACCTGCATCAGCATCCTTACTGCCACAAGGGACTCAAAGCAATAACCCAGGAACTCTTTTCTCTCTCCTTTGGCATGTGCCAGGCTCCCTTACACAACTGTGCTTGACTGTGAGCATGGTCAGGGTGAGCCCCCTGCCTCAAGCATATTTGGAGCAATAGCTTGGTTCTTTCCTTTCCCACCAGGGGTAATAGCTTTACCCTGCCTCCAACCTCAAAACTTAACGGTATTTGAAGCAAAATGGCCCAAAAGATCACATCCCTGAAATGCAAATGAGACCCAGCCCATTCCATCACTTCCCCATGTTCACCAAGAGATGTCAGCAGAGAGCTCCCTCCTCTCTGCAGCCCGTCCCTCTGGGCTGCTCTTCCTCCAAGTCACGCTGAAAATGTACAGTGAATTGACAGAAGAGGGGTTTTTGCAGTATAAATATTCCCCCTTCTCGTGCAAAAATGTGCGTGTGGACGGGGAACGGGAGGGGGGCGGTTTGCGCAAAAAGAGGCAATCGAAAAAAGCACAGGTGTCCTGGTGGCCATTCTGTAAACAGCAATCAGAATGTCCTTTCGAGAGAGCGCCCATGCAGTCTGGACGCTTTCTTGCGCAAAAGCGCATCGCTTTTCCAGTGCGCTTTTGCAGCGTGGACGTGTTCTTGTGCAAGACGTTTTTGCAGAAGATCTCTTTTGCCAAAAAGCTTCTTGCGCAAGAATCCTGCAGTGTAGAGGTAGCCCCAGACACACACATACGCACACACAGAGACACACACGCTCACCTCCTCGCCCACGGACTGGATATTTGTTCTTTCGCTGTTGCTCCTAGCTGGCAAACGTTGTGTGTGATGTCGGACAGTGAGGGAATGGACTGCTTTGTGTATTGGCAAGTTATTTGCTGATAGCCAGAAATGTCATCATGGAGGACACCAGGGAGCAACCAGGGGCTTGCCTGCTGGCTACAGAGGAGCGTGCAGACTTGTTTAGGAGCCAGGGTTGCGAATGGCACAGATATAATAATAGTGGCTGTTAGAAAAACAGAGACCTCAATTCACACTCTGTGACTCAGGTCAGTGCCCTCCTCTAGGCCCAGTGCTTAGGGGAGACTTTCACTCGTGGCGTGTGAGATGCCGGTGGGCAAATGCGCCCTGCCTCAAGTGACCTGATCCAAGTGCATGTGGGTGGGGAGTGTGTGTGTGTAACAGGGTCAGCCACCTCCCACTGCGGCACCCCTTGGTGTGCCCTCTTCCGGTCCAGCTTCAGAATGCTTCATAGCCATTCTCCTGCCTCACCCCCTCACCCTGTGTTCCTGCGTGGGGCTGGTTTAACAGCTCCAAACAATCCTCCAGGCCCCCGACGATCGTCCCCCTCCGCACCCCAAAATGGCTCGCTCCTCTCTGCCGTCGTCGCTCGCACACGCAGCTCTGAACCCACCTGGTCTTCCCAAAGTCACCACCCCCAGCCCTTCCCCACTGGCGCTCGGGCTCTGGCTGCCAGGCCCACGCCCTTCTCCCATCGGAGAGTCTCTGCAGCCTCCTCCTCCCGACCTGTCCTCTATCAGGCCCCGGGGAGGCTGTGAACGAGATTCAGGTGGACTGGAGTGGTCCATCCTGCAACGGGGGGGGGGGTCCCGCATCACCCCCACTTATGCCCAGCAATTCATTACCCCCCCCCCCCCCGTGCCAGCATCAGTTCTGCCTGACAGCTGTTCTGCTCCTCGTCTCATTTCTGCTCTGGTGTGGATCCTTCACCCCCTTGCTGGGCCAGAGGGTGGGAATGCAGAATGGTTCCCTCCCCTTTCCCAGGCCTGAAGGGTGGAGGGAAGGAAGCTGGGCAAGACAAAGGGAAGCCACCCCCATGTTCACAGCCCTTCTCTGAGCAGCTGGGCACTTTCTCCTCCCCTCTACACTCCCCCCGCCCATGAAAATGGTGGGAGCTCCTGAAGGGCGGGGAAAGAGCGCTGCCAACTTCTGCAGCAGCTGTGATTGGCTGCTCTTCCCTGACGGATGGGCAAACCAGTGGGGAAATCTGCCAATCAGAGAGGGTTTTCCCTCTGCGGTACTAAAAACGTGCCCACTCGACGACTCAGCTGGCGGCTGGGAAATTGTATTCCCCAGCTCGATGGCCTGGCACATGGTGGGCCCTGGGATGCATGTTCCACGCCGAGTCTGGTGGTTTTCCAGGCCCCTTCCGGGTCACCAGGCTCTTCACAGACACAAACGGCAGCAATGGAGCTCCCAGGCGATTGCTTAAGGTCAGGTCTACTGACCGGGGGGCTCAACACACAGCCCGCAGGTGGGAGACAGAACAAAAAAAGTCACTATAAGGGTCGTCTGTTGAGATGCATTTTAGTAGTTAAACTCCCGGACTGTCATTGCTCATTAATTGCTGTCATATGGGTGGAAATCGAGTGAATATTGAATTTTATTAATATCAGCAGAACTGACTTAAATGGTGAAACAAAAAACAGGACTATGTAGCACTTTAAAGACTAACAAGATGGTTTATTAGGTGATGAGCTTTCGTGGGCCAGACCCACTTCCTCAGATCAAATAGTGGAAGAAAATTGTCACAACCATATATACCAAAGGATACAATTAAAAAAAAAAAGAACACATATGAAAAGGACACTAAACTCCAAGAGGCTCTGGGAGACAGACCCATAGTCTCCTATAGACAACCACCTAACCTCAAGATGATTCTTACCAACAACCACAGGACATGCCACACTAATACCAACCCTGGAACCTTCCCTTGCAACAAACCCCGTTGCCAGCTTTGTCCACATATTCAATCTGCTGATACCATTATTGGGCCTAACCAAGTGAGTTATAAGATCAAGAACACATATTCCTGCGCATCCAGAAATATAATTTATGCTATCATGTGCCGAAAGTGTCCGTCAGCTATGTACATTGGACAAACGTCTCAGACACTTCGCCAAAGGATCAATGCCCACAAAACAGATATTAGACAGGATCACAAAGAAAAAACAGTTTCTTGCCATTTCAACCAGAAAGGATAACTGTCTCAGCGACTTAATTACCTGCATCCTGCTTCAAAAGCCTTTTAAGACTGCACTTGAAAGAGAATCCTCTGAACTGTCATTCATGCTTAAATTCGATACTTTACACCTAGGTCTGAATAAAGAATCTGATTATCTTACCCATTACAAAGATAGCTTTCCCAATTATCACCTCTAATATCATTAGCTCACAGACATTTACCTCCCCCCACATCCTCCTTCTGTTCTGAAATGTGATTTGTCCTTTTCATATGTGTTCATTTTTTTTAATTGTATCCCTTTGGTATATATGGTTGTGACAATTTTCTTCCACCATTTGATCTGAGGAAGTGGGTCTGGCCCACGAAAGCTCATCACCTAATAAACCATCTTGTTAGTCTTTAAAGTGCTACATAGTCCTGTATTTTGTTTCAGTTGCACCAGACTAACACGGCTACATTTCTATCACTGACTTAAATGGGGCTGTGTGTTGGGTAGTCTTGCCTTAATCTTTGTATTCATGCCCGTCGGTGTGAAAGAAGCTATTTGCATATATTTGCATATATATGCGACCACACTTAAGCTGCAGCCCATGACCCTTGAGTATCTTTGTGGCCCCCAGGGCTTCCAAAGTCAAGTAGCCCTACTTTAGGTGTTGGGACCAGGAAAGGGGGTCCCAAAGGAAACAGATATCAAGGGTGGAAATCCTGGCTTTATTGGTGCTAATGGCCAAAGTCCCCGTCGTTCCACAGGGCCCAAGGTTTTCACGTTGGAGCCAGCGTGAAACAATCTTACTCTGAAAAAGAGCAGGCAGCCTCCTCTCCACTCCCACACAGTCAGTCCCCCCTGGAAAACAATGGGCCAGGGTGTGCAGAGTGTCACGCTTCCTGAGGTTGCCGTAGTAATTCCCTGGCAGAACAACACACACACACACACACACACACACACACACACACACGCTCCTTTCCCCAGGGTTCCACCAAGTGCTTTAAACACAGGATTATCTAAACAACACCCAGGTTCCCACGATCAGACGCCTTCGAGTCTCCTCTCCAGACATCCGGGCCCATGAGCCTTCTCCCCGCTCCGGCTTTCCTGCACCTCAAACATGGCAACAGTCACCTCCCGATGTCCTGTGGGTTCAGCAGCACGACAGTAAGCAGGGAGAGAGCCCTCCCTGGGCGCACAAGGACACAACCCCCCCCGCCCGCCTCATCCTCCTGCCCTAGGATTCACAGAGGCTGTGGCTGTGTTGCCTGCTAGCACCATGTGTTTGTACTGTGCCGGTAACTTAGGCGCTACCGTAAAAAACATGCTTGATGATGACGATGAGGAAGAGGATGGTGACAGGGTTGGCAACTTGGTAATATTTAAAAAATGGACACAGCACCAAGAGTTCCAGAACCTCCCCAGTCCTACCTCTTCCCCCAAGGCCTGCCCTACCCCATCCCTTCTCTCCAAGGCTCTGCCTCCTACCCTCTGCATCTCCACACCTCCTGCAAACACAGTAACCAGGCATAGGGTGTCCGGTCAGTGGATCGGGCTGGACAACGTCAGGTGCCCTTTTCGACTGGACTTTCCATCTGAAAGCTGAGCTCCTGGCCACTGGAGAGGATGGTAGTGGGGATCTCAGGGGCCATGCATGGTCTGGCCTAGACCTTTGTGTACTTCAAGAAGTCTCAGAATGAATTTGTGCATTGTGTTTGTGTGTGTGTGTATGTGTGCGTGCGTGCACGTGTGCGTTTGGGTGTGTGTATGTGTTCATACGTGCGTGCATGTGTGTTTATGTTTATGTGTGTGTGCGTATGTGTGCGTGTGTGCATGTATGTGCTTGTGTGTGTTTTTGTGTGTGCGCATACATGTGTGTGTGTTTCTGTGTGTGTATGTGTGCATGCATGCATGTGTGTGCTTGTGTGCATGAGTGAGAGAGAGAGTGGGTATATGCATGTGTGTGAGTGTTTGCATATGGGTGCTTGTGTGTGTGTGTGTGCGCATGTGTGTGTGAGAGAGAGAGAGAGGGTGGGTATATGTGTGTGAGGAGGTTTGTTATTCTTTTACATTTCCCGTTATACTTGGGAGTGATAGATCTTATCCCTCTCCCTAGGTGACCAGGCTAAATTGGCTGCACCAGGGACATATTTTGATATTAATCAAAAGCAAAAGCGTAACCGTAAGGGGGTGAAATAATATATTCCGTCCCTGCTTCACCACAGCACAGCAGCAATCTGCAAAATGCCGCTTGACCCAGTAAATGACTACAATAGCCAGCAAATGTGCAGCACACAGTGCCGAGTGTGTGAACCGGGGGAATGAATCTCTGTGTGCGCGCTGGCTTCGGGGTTAGCCCTGTGTCAGGGCAGGGCGTGTGCGTGCACACTCACAAAGGCAGGCACATGTGCGTGCAAACACGGACCTCTGTGCACACCTCTGCGTGACTTCCTGGGGCTCTGTTTGCACTAGTGTGTAACTGTGTGTGTGGAGTGTAAACACACCTGCGTGTGGGTGCACACACGGACCTCACAGCTACCTCTCTCTGTCTTGCCGGCTGGCTCTCCAAGGAGCGGCCTCTCATCTGTCTCCGTGGCAACACATTTTTCACGTCCTTTAATACCGCCGGCCCCTCGCGCCTCTTTGGCCCAGAGCGCAGCTACAGCAGAACCCCGGCGGCCTCGGCACCCGCGGCTCTGGCAGGTGGGGACATGACCCCCTTAGCCGGGAGAGGAGGGCAGCTCGAAGCTGTTCCAGGGACCAGGCAGCTGGACTGAGGCCCCCTGGTTGAGGGCTCTGGTAGCAGCGAAGAGGAAAGGAGAAGAGAAGGCAATGGGAAGAGCCTCTCTCTGGATAAGCTGCTCTGAGCACGTCCTCGGAAGGCGCCATCCGTGCAAGTTCTCAGCCTGCCATTGGGGGAGCCCATGGATGGGTCTTTCACATGGTGCTCAAGGGAGTGGCATCTAGTGGTTAGCGCGTGGCACTGGGGTTCTTTTTCTGCCCCTGCAAGCAACTCACCACGTGGCAAGTCCCCTTCCCTTGCTGCGCTCATCTCTTCGGGGGACACAGAAGCACTGAAGGTATTTAGGCACCTACTCTGGGAGTTAGACACCTGACGACCCCTTTGCCCTGACATCACTTGTGCATTTATCTCATTAGGTCTTGATCTGAGGGTCACTGCGATATGAGGCAGCTTCTTTGTGTCCATTTGCAGCAGCAGTTCAGCATCTCTCTTGCAGGGAAGGGATTCATTCAGCGATCCCACAGATGGGGACCAGCTCTCATGCCAGCATCCTAACTCACTCGCTGTTACGGCCCAGCACGCCGAGGGGTCTTTTTCATTAGAGCCAGATAGTTCTTTAGTGGAACAGGGGGTCTCTAGGTCATGAAATGAGAAGGCCGGCGAACACTGCAATTTATCTCTGATCGCTTAGAGGGAAGCAGAGATCAAAGGTGCTTACCTGGCCCCTTTTGCCAGAGCATCTGACAATCTTCAGTGCATTTATCCTCACGAGCCGTCCAACCGGCTCTGCTTTGTGGGTGGAAAACTGAGGCACGGAAGCTCAGGCAATGTCTGCGCAGCAGAGGGGAGATGTCATTCCCAGAGTGGGTAGACACACGTACGTGACACTAGAAAGAGCAGGATGTCTGGAGCTCGGGCAAGTTGCCCGTCTTGCTCTCTGGGCATGGGCCCGGCCAGCTAGCTAGGGCTGCTGTGGTCACATGGCTCTTTTTAGGTGTTATGGCAAAAAGAAATAGCCACCCTGGGGCGTAACCTTCCAGCTACTGAGCAGCGATGCCCGGAGGGTCTGTCGATGCTGCAGGTCGGCACCTGAAGCCCCTTCCTGGCCACACTTAAATCAGTCTGACTCCGGACTGCCAGAGTCCTAGGATCCTGCTAGAGGTGCGGGTCGCAGCTCACATCTGCAGAGTCGGCCCAAGCTACGGGCTGACCGGGATACATCCCGCGGTGCCCCATTGTAGGGGGCACCATGCGGGGCTGCTGGGCCAGGCGGGGGCGGCACTGTGCATGCTCCGCACTCCCAGGGTGGCGGCACCTGGGGGTTGGGCCACGCATGTGCCACGTGCCCAGGGCGGGGCAGGGCTGCGCATGTGCTGGGCACCCAGGGGCGGGGGACACCGTGCGCCCGTGGGCGGGGCCGTGCATACGTCGCATTCCCGGGGGCGGCGCTGCACTCCTGGGACCTGGGGCGCACGAATGGCTCGGGCCGGCCCTGCCCGTGTGCATGTGGCTCAGGCTTAGAAACACAGAATCATAGAATCCCAGGGCTGGAAGAGACCTCAGGAGTCATCGAGTCCAGCCCCCTGCCCAAAGCAGGACCAACCCCAACTCAATCATCCCAGCCAGGGCTTTGTCAAGCCGGGACTTAAACCTCTAGGGATGGAGATTCCACCCCCTCCCCAGGGAACCCATCCCAGGGCTTCCCCACCCTCCTAGGGAAATAATTTTTCCTAATATCCAACCTAGACCTCCCCTACTGTAACTTGAGACCATTGCTCCTTGTTCTGCCATCACTGAGAACAGCCTCTCTCCATCCTCTTTGGAACCCCCCTTCAGGTAGTTGAAGGCTGCTATCAAATCCCCCCTCACTCTTCTCTTCTGCAGACTAAACAAACCCAAATCCCTCAGTCTCTCCTCGTAGGTCATGTGCTCCAGCCCCCTCATCATTTTGGTTGCTCTCCTCTGGACCCTCTCCAATGCGTCCACATCCTTTCTGTAGCGGGGGGCCCAGAACTGGACACAATACTCTAGATGTGGCCTCACCAGAGCCCAATAAAGGGGACCAATCACTTCTCTGGATCTGCTGACAATGCTCCTCTTAATGCACCCTAATATGCCATTAGCCTTCTTGGCTACAAGGGCACACTGTTGACTCATCTCCAGCTTCTCATCCACTGTAATCCCCAGGTCCTTTTCTGCAGAACTGCTACTTAGCCAGTCGGTCCCCCTGGCACTGGGCAATGTGGATGCATGTCAAGTCAGAAGGTCTGCGCGGGGCAGTTACAGACGCGTCAGCAGAGCTGTGAAACTCAGGGGTGGCGGCCATAGGCCCAGGCTTGCAATGCAGGGAGGATGCTCAAGCACAGGGCAGGTTTCACTGAGTCCACAGGCCACCTGCAGGCTCACAATGCCGTGTAGAGGCACCTGCGGGACTTACCTATGGGACACCTATGACAGATGAGGGGACTGTGCTAAGTCCCGGCCTAGCCAAGCCATCACCGTCCTGTCCCGTCCAGCGGGGCTCAGGTACCCCCCGTCAGAATTCAGCCCTGCACCCAATGCAACCTTGTACGACATTGACCCAGGCCTGGGAACTGCTGAGGAGCTGAACATCAGCTACATCCCGGGACCATTAATTGGCGTAATTCATTAATCTCTGCCCAACGCTTTGAGACTCTCAATGGAAGGTGAGAGGCAGCACATCAGCTTCCTCCCAAAGGCGTGGGGTTGCAGTGGGGGGCTGGGAGGGGGGACTAGCTGCGGAATTCAGGATACATTCAGCATGGGCACAAAACCCAGCCAGCCAATTGTCACCGTCTGGATTTGCAGGAATGAATAATCCCTGACGCTTTCCCAACTGGGTACAGAGGATAAAAGATCCATTAAGAGTGCTGCTACAGCACGGCTCCCTTCCGCTCAAGTGCTAGTGCTGCTGAGCGCTCTTTAGACACCGCTAGTATCCCATCTGTGTCTGCCCTATTGTCTGCCTGATGCAGATGCATTATCCTTGTATGTGTGTCACCCTCTCCGCTTGGCTTTACTTTGCCATGCTGCATAAACAGACATGGGAACAGAGCAATGCGCAATCCACATAAGTATCTGTCTGAGCATTAAGACCAGCGACAGGCAAACCTCAGGCAGCTCAGCGCTTGGATCTCGCAAATTTCTCCAAATGGAGCTCTGATGTCTTAAGAACAGAACGGCCACGCGGGGTCAGGCCAAAGGTCCATCTAGCCCAGTGTTCTCTCTGCCCACAGTGGCCAGTGCCAGGCGCTTCGGAGGGAATGAACCGAACAGGCAATCATCAAGTGAGCCATCCCCTGCTGCCTATTCCCAGCTTCCGAGTATGGTTTTGCATCTCTGCCCATCCTGGTTAATCATCAGTGATGGACCTACCCTCCCCCCTTAGTTGGGCAGGACACCAAACGGGAACTAGCTTCCTCCAGTGATTCACCCGCTTCTTGTTTTTGACTAGGGGAACTGGGAACCCAGTTTCATGGCATTTCAGTGAGTCTCTTCCAGGTCCCAGGTGAAGCTGCGGAAAGCAGAGAGGCCCCTGGCCCTGAGAGCTCCACCCTGACTGGCACTTTGCTAGCAGAGACACCATAGAAGCTCAGGTTGCCTTGGACGCGGCTCTGGCAATGCCCTGTGGGGAAGCTGTAATTTAACAAGAGAGGGCTTTGGGCCCGTATCCTCCCAAAGTGTCTGACTCCCATGGATGCCTCCAGGGGCTTCCCGGGGCTCGCAGCCCCCAGGAAATGTCACCACGCCTGGGTGTACCCAGACCCCACTCAGCCGGCGTCCTGCCCTGGGGTCCGTGGAATGACCGACACCAGAGCAGCTGAGAACGGACGCGGAATTCAGGCCTGGCCTTTTGGTGGCGTTCCACAGCATGACGTGGCTGGAAACGACGACGAGCGCGGCTCGCCCCTCAGCTGGCCCGTCTCCAGCCTGGATTAAAGGCCCCAGAGAACCCTGCTTCCAGAACACTCCCAAGCTCTCCCAAATCCTACCTCATTAATTACAGCTTCCAAAGGCGTCTCCCGCCTCTGGGACTTTCTCAGGGAGCTTCCGCTTTCCCAGGCGCGCACAGGGCCCCAGCGGGGATGCAGGAGCCTGCTCTGAGCGTTGCCATCTGCTGGGCACAGCAGGGTCTTGGCACTTGGGTCCAAACGGCAAATCCACCAACTCCTTCCGCCCAGCCCTGGGAAGCTCCTGTCTTCTGCGTCCCCTGGATGGGCCGCCACCCGGCACCGCAGTCAGGCCCAGGAGAGAGGGTTCTGTGCCCTTCCTACTACTCCACCTCAGACGTTTCTTCAGCACCGTGGCTCTGTGGGCCAGGATCCCAACGGGGGTCAGGACCCTGTTTTAATGGGGTTGCCAGGGCTCCCGGCAGTCGCAGCAGGCCCCAGGTGGGGGGGCTGCGTGCCCCGGAAGGGGGAGAGTCTTGGGTGGAAGAGGCCAGGCGGCGCTGCCAGGAACTGGGTCCCCTCCAGCCCTCAGGGAGGCGGGGAGCGTGGCGCTGCGC
Source organism: Pelodiscus sinensis (assembly GCF_052426305.1). Classification (NCBI taxonomy): domain Eukaryota; kingdom Metazoa; phylum Chordata; order Testudines; family Trionychidae; genus Pelodiscus; species Pelodiscus sinensis. Next base: position 9,735,910 of record NC_143080.1, on the reverse strand, counting down.
TCCAGAGGCAATCGAAAGGGGCGCAGGCTGCTGCCACTACTGCAGTAGCTGCGGTGGGAGCCCTGGGCCCCTTTGAATCACCAGGCCCTGGGGCAATTGCCCTCTTTGCCCCTCCCCACCGGCGGGTCTCCCGAGGCTGGCTTAGACTGGCTGGGCCTCAGCCCCAGGGCAGGGGGGCTCAGAGTTTGCCTTTGGCTCCATGTGGGCAGGCTCAGGCTGGGGTCGAGCAGTAAGTCTGAGACCCCCTGCTCTAGCATATTTCAGGTCCCGTGATGTATTGCTGCAAGCACCGCATGCACCTACCTCTAGGCTAGAGCCCTTCCCAGGCAGGGCAGAGGCGAGCGTCGGATGTTGCCCCCCTCCCCTTCCCCAAGCTGAACCTGTTGAGGGCATGGGGGGGATTCTGGGAGGCAGCGCATGATTCCTGGGGACAGAATTTGGGTAGGACCCCACGGTTAACACCTCCACTCTTGGGAAACGCCTCCCAGGCACCTCCTGGCGCATGAGTGGGCGGGACTCCACGAGCAGCAGCGCCATGGGCTTTGTATGGACCCATAGGGAAGAGCGCCCCCTGCTGGTGGGCCAGCTCTGCCTCCTGCGGCGCATCTCCTCCAGCGCCTGGGACAACGCCACCTTCATCCCCTCACGGAGAAGGCAGCGCTTTGAGGGCCATCTCCGCCCGCCAGCCCCCAGCAGCCCCCATGGATCCGCAGGGAGCCACTGGCAGTGGGGAGAAGCTGAGCGGACACAGCAGCCTTGCGGGGAAGGAAGACTCCCCGTGATGGGAGGGAATGGACCAGCCGGGCGAGGCAAAGCAGGACTTCAGGGCTGCCCTAGGCCTGCCTGCCTTGCCCGGGAGCCGCAGCTGTGTCTCAGCACGGCTAAGTGCCGGTGCCATCCAGAGGCTGCACCGGGAGCTGCACTAAACGTCCACAGCACCAAGTCTTGGAGGCGTTCAAGGCCCTTTGCAAACTCGGCCCCGTGGCGCCTCACAGTCCGTGGTGCAAGAAAACCACAGTTCTTACCAGCACCAGAGGGGGAGGAACACCAGCCAGGGGGGATATGACCCCCCAACATGACTCCACCTGCCCCCAGCCTGGGACCTCCAGGCTTTTCCCCTCCCCTCCCTTCCCCTTCCATCCTCATCCCACATTGCCTGGGTGGGAGGGGCAGGGGCAATATGGCATCCTGCTCCCCCTCCCAATGGAGAAAGGAGCAGAACTGCTGCCAGTCCCGCCCCTCCCCCCCAGCCCTATACGTCAGTAATGGGCAACCTGCGGCCCACGGGCCACTTGCGGCCCATCTGGGTTCTACACGTGGCCCGTGGCTGGTTTCTGTCCACGTTGTTCCCCCCCCCACAGGTGTTACTAAAGAGACAGGCAGGTAAAGCCAGGGCACGTGAAGCAAGGAGCAAGTGGCTTGCACCCAATATTGTCTACCAGAGTCACACGCCCCCTCCGCAGCCAATCCCAGCGCTGCTACGGTTCAGTCGGCCCCCTGCAAGTTCTAGGCTCGCAAGCGCGGGGAGCAAAACTGCCCCGTCCCGGGAGACCGTCTTGGTTGGGATGATCCTGTGGCCCTCGGAGATGAGAGGAGGCCTCACGTGGCTCGTCGACAGGCCTCGGCTGCCTACGGCTGCGGTACACAGATGTGGCAGCTCTGTGGAAGAGAGGAGGGGCTGACAGGGGGAGGGGCTGGCAGGGGGAAAGGAGCAGAATGCCGGTGGCCATGGTGCTCCCAGCCCCACCCCCAGACCTCAGCCGTACACAGAGATACAGCAGCTCAGGAGAAAAGCTGGGGGCGGGGGGGTCTTTCCAGTACTCGGTACCGGCTAAAAATAACTTGCCCAAAATAACTGGCCGGTACCGTGTGCCGGCCCACTTGCACCACTACCCACTAGAATGCCCAGGATGCAGGGAGAAGACTGTCCCATGGTACAGAGGCCTGGCAGGAGCCGGTGTCCGGTCTCATCCAAGGTCCCACTCGCCTGTCCTAACCGGAACATCAGGCTCTCCCACGCCGCGTCCTTGGCTTCTGCCAGGACATGCAGCCCTGTAGATAAACAACAACCTGCTTGTTGCCAGGGCCAGCACATGCCCCAGGGCAAGTGAAAAACCTAAGTCTAGGCAGGGGCTGCTACTAGGGGGCTGGTGGAGTCCCCATCACCGGCCGTTAGGCCCAGCCTGGCTGTCCTGCCCGATGGCTGGCAGAAGTTACGGGCTGGCGGCAAGAAGCAGTGACGTCCTCCACCCGGGTTAGGCAGGGGGCGGAGTGGATAACCATAGTGGCGCCGCCTTTGTCGAGGAAGCTGTCGCAGGTGAGCAAGTGGCGGGAGGTTCGTCCCAGGTGGCACCGCACAGGAGATCTCATGAGCTCTGCAACCTGCCCGCTAGCCTGCCCAAGACGGAGCCAATCGGTCCGATTTCATTAAGCCTCCCAGCATTGAAAATCCATGGGCGGAAGGCGCCTAACTCCCTCCGCACCTCACAGCCCTTCCCTTGGCTTTGCCTAGTGCCCCACCCCTGGCAGACTGCCCCGAGCCTACAAAGCCTGGGGCAGGGGTCTCCAGCCTTTTCAAGCACAAGATCACTTTTTGAATTTAAGTGCAATCCGAGATCTACCTCAAGTATGAATACCCTGGCGCCACCTCCCTCCCACCCCTTCTCTGAGGCCCCGCCCCTGCTCACTCCGGCCTCCCTCTCTTGTCCATCCTCACTCAATTTCACCAGGCTGGGGCAGTGGGTCGGGCTGCAGGCTCTGGCCTTGGATCGAGGGATCTGGAATGCAGGAGGGGCTCTGAGCTGAGCTTGGGGCAGGCAGTTGGGGTGCGGGAGGGTGTTCTAGGTGCACTCTCTGGGAGGGTGTTTGGATGCAGGGCTGCTCGGGGCTAGGGCAGGGGCTTGGGGTATAGGAGGGGGTTCATGATTGGGGTAGGAGTTTGGGATGTGGGCTCCGACTCAAGGTGGCTTCTGCTTGGTGATGCAGTGGGGCTAAGGCAGGCTCACCCCTGCCCTGGATCTGGACCACTCCCTAAAGCAGCCAGCAAACTCCATTCCAAGTCCTGTTATGCCCCCTAGCTTTATGGAGAAAGGATACAGAGTAGAAGGGGGCACCTTGACATCAGCACCTCTCCTCTCCCTTCCCCTGCCCTGCACAGAAAGCAGAAGCCTTCCCAGGGGGAGGCGCAGCTCCAAGGCGAAGGGCAGGAGATGAGCAGCAGTGGGGAGAGGGGCAGCTGAAGTGCTGGCACTTGATAGCCTCTTGGCCAAACCAGTCAGGATCATCTGTCAGAGGCTCCAAGATCTCCCGGTAGATCCCGATCGACTGGTTAGTGACCACTGGTCTAGGGGCTTCGGTCATTCCCCCCTAGTGCTACTGACCCACCCAGAGCTCAGTCTGCCATGAGAGGACTTTTCACAGCTCTGTGGGTGGCTTATGGATACCCACATAACATTGTGCGGCTGGCTTGGGTGTGATCAAGGGGGGTAACCGGAGACCCCATCAAACTCTTGACTCAAGAGGAAGCAGCAAGGTTAACCCTTTCATAGCCAGCTTGGGAGAATGAGCTAGATCGGGCAATTCTGCCAGCCTGATTGGTAGTGGAGGGCGGATCCATTCACAGGTAGGGTATCAGCATAAGACTGGGGGAGATGTGGGTTCTCTTGCTGCTTGTGTGACCTTAGGCAAGTCACTTAATCTCCCTTGCCTCAGTCTTGATCTGTCAAATGGGAAGAACTGCTCTGCTTCCTAGGGGGCCAACACATTCCCGTGTGCGAGGCACTCAGATACTATGGCAACAGGGGCCTTCAAAGTAGCTACGATTGCTACAGACGCGGGGTAGCACGTTTCCAACATTTGGCTCAATGTAAATGTTCTTTTCTTTGCCATTAATTCTCTGCGCAGGCCAATAATCTGCTACCCTGTTTTCGTGGAGCATCTTCCAATCAGGTGACAAGAACAACAAATGGTCTGGCAGCACTTTTTAGTCTAACAGAACATGTGGATGGGATCATGAGCTTTCGTGGGCATGGCCCACTTCTTCAGATGACTGGAGTTATGAGTAGGGGATATGAAAGCTCGAAATAAATAGGAGAGGGGAAGGAGGAGGTGGAGAAAAAGAAAAAAAGGAAAAAGGAAGGGGCGTGTGATGCTGTGTCTCACCCCCCCTCCTTTTTTTTCTTTTTCTCCCCCCTCTCCTTCCCTGCTCCTACTTATTTCAAGTCCCCGGAGGCCCTCCCTGACTGAGCTGCAGATTCACGGCCTGACTCCCTCAGTGCCGTGACCCTCTTCATCTTCCCCAACTGGAAGGCGAGCCAATAGTGTCACAGGAGGGGAAGCCCCTTAAAGAGCCAGCCGCCCCGGCACAGGGACCTCTAGCCTGGTTCCCATTTCAGGGTGGAAGGAGGTGGCTGTGTAGACGGGTGCTGGCCATGTCCTGCTGCCAGTGGAGGGGGCGGTAAGCTGGATACAGCCTGGCTCCTGGGTGTGGGTATGCACACACAGTTAACCTGTGGAACTCCTTGCCAGAGGATGTTGTGAAGACTAGGACTTTAACTGGGTTAAAAAAAAGCTAGATAGATTCATGGAGGTTAGGTCCATCAATGGCTATTTGCCAGGATGGGTAGGAATGGAGTCCCTAGCCTATGTTTGTCTGGAAATGGGTGACAGGGGAGGGATCACGTGAGGATTACCTGTTGTGTTCCCTGCCCCTGGGGCACCCAGTGTTGGCCACTGTTGGCAGACAGGATACTGGGCTAGAAGGACCTTTGGTCTGGCCGTTCTTATGTTGCTACATTCTCCCCAGCTGTGCAGCCTTTGTCCCGCGGGGGAAGGCCCGTGACGAATCCAGGATGTGTGATGTGGCTGGTGGTCGGCGGCCTGGTGCCAAGGTGACCGCGGCCAGCTGTCAGCGCGCGGAGACGTGGGAACAAAAGAGCTGCCGGGGTGGAACGGCGCAGCGATCCTAAGCGAGCACTGCATGGGCAAGGCCCAGGCCCGGCCAGTGACAGAAACACACCTGGCCACAGCTGCTCTAGGGGCAGCTGGGAAGAACTCGGGGTGGGGGGACCCGGCAGAACTTGCAGCCCATTTCAAAGACGGTTCAGCCAAGGGGTCCCTGCTCCTGCTTGTGAGCCCCTTCCTGCCAGGGCGACCTGCGCCTTACCTGGCTAGGGAAACCCACCCATGCCTGATCGGGCAGGCTAGGCTTTTCCATATTCCCCGTCATTCTCCTCCCTCCTCGCTGGGATCCAGCCAAGACTCCGCTTCCATTCAGCGCTCTGAGAAGGGAAAGGGGGTTAGCCAAGCCTGGAGGATCCACAGGAAAAAGCCACTCCCCCGGCCGGGTGGGGAAGCCTCTGGCTGGGGACTGTTGCGTCTCTTGCTGGCAGCAGTGGGATTCCGTGGGAGCCCTGGGTTTGCAGCTCTCCAGGGTGAGACCAGCCCGCAAAGGCTGCAGCGGGGGACTCCCCACGTGCCTGCTGGGATGGCAAACAGGCCGCTGGGGATCCCCGCAGCTCCGAGCAGCTGTGGGAGGGGGCAGGGGAGACGCTGGACTCCACATGGGGAGCGAGAGGGGGCAGGCCTGGCTTGCCCTTGGAGACCGAGCGGAGCGCATGGCGCCCAGCCCAGCAGGTGCCCCTGCCCACGGCGGCCTCCCTCTCTCCACCCCGGTGCGCCCCGCTTGGCGCACGGAAGGACTTTGGCCCCGCCGCCGGGTCCTTCCCCGCGCCCCAGCCACATGGAGCCGCTGAGCCGCGGGGCGAGGCCGGCTCGGTGGGCAGGGTCTGGGCAGCGCTTATAAGCCGCGGCCGCGGCGGGTGGCTCCCGGCCAGGTTCTCGGGGCAGAGCCCGGCGGGAGACGCGCTCGGAGCCTGCCAGGATGCCCCCGGCGCTGCGGCTGCTGCTGCTCTGCCTCGGCCCCGCCGTCGCCTTGGAGGCCGGGCTGCTGCCCCCCAGCCCCAGCGCGGACGAGCCCGGGGCTGCCCTCTTCGCGCAGGGCTACAACAGCTCCGCCGAGCGCGTCCTGTTCCGCAGCGTGGCCGCCAGCTGGGACTACAACACCAACCTCACCCAGGCCAACTCCCAGCGCCAGGTGAGCCCGGCCGGGGCACCCCGCGGCAGCCCCCCCCCCGGGGGGACAGGTGCCTGTAGGGCTGGGACCCCCCCACCGGCCACTGGGGACCCCCACCCGGCCCCCTCTCCCGGCCCGGCTCCAGCTGACTGCGCCCCTCCTGCCTGGGGCTGGCCCGGGGGGAGCCCCCCTAGGAGCTGATCGGGGGGCGCAGACGCTGCCGCGGAGGGTGTGTGTGTGTGGGGGGGGTGAAACCGCTGACTCGAGCCGCCGGGTTTGGGGGGGAGGGGCTGGAAACTAGACGGAGCGAGCGGCTGGAGGAGGCGGGGATGGGCGGCAGGGAGCAGCGCCCGGCTCTTCCCTCGCTCTGGTGCAGCCCTTTCCCTCGCTGGAGCCGCGTGTCCCTGCCTGGCTGCTCAGGAGACTTGCCCTGGCTCCCCGGCCCCAGGTGTCTCCCTGCAGGGGGATCTGCCCCCCTGGCTGCCCCGGGGGTGGGGTCCCCTGGGGACTCCTGGCTGCCACAAGAAGCCCTCAGGCTGCTCTAGCCTGCACCTGGCGTCTGCCGCAGACAAAAGTTTCCTTTCTGCTCCCGCGCCCCGTGTGCCAAGCCCCTCGCTGTGCCTGGGGGTGGCCCATTGCCCAGCAGGAGAGGGTGTGCTGGGCAGCTGAGGATCCGGCATGTCTAGCATGCAGGTGTCCCCGTGAGTACCATGGCATGCCTGAACGTGTGGGCTGGTGTGTTGGGAAGGGCGGCTACGGGCACACCTTGGAACTTGGCACGAGGGTGCCCACCTTTCTGTGGTCCCTCCAGCTTCTCTTGGGTTGCACCAGGCACGTTGATGAAGAATCTAATGCTAGTGGTGTATGTAGGTGTGTGTGTGTGCACCTATGCGTGTGCAGATGGACGTGTGTGTGCAGCGTATAGATCGGGCCATCGTGGTGTATCTAAGTGTGAGTGTGCGGGTGGTGAGACCTGCATGTACAGTCACTCTGTTCCTGTCAACGGTTATCATAGAATCATAGAATAATAGGACTGGAAGGGACCTCAAGAGGTCATCGAGTCCAGCCCCCCGCCCTCAAGGCAGGATCAAGCTCCGTCTACACCATCCCTGACAGATGTCTATCTAACCGTTCTTAAATATCTCCAGAGAGGGAGATTCCACCACCTCCCTTGGCAATTTATTCCAATATTTGACCAGGTTATACATGTGCTCGTGGAGTCTCTGGCAAGCGGCATGTGTGGATGTCTTGACTTGAGTAAGGCTGTTTGGTACTGACACGCGTGACCGTCTCGTAAACCAGCTAGGAACATACAGCCTAGCAGGGATGGGGAACCTCTGGCCCACGGGCTGGATCCAGGCCCTGCGGGTCTTGATCTGGCCCACGACAAGGCTCGGGGCTTCCTCCCATGGCTGGGCGAGCTGGCGGCTCAGCGAATCTCCAGGACTTGGCACACACCAGAGCTGGAGTGCAAATGCTGGCTCCCTGCTGCAGGAGGAAAGCCCCTGTGTGGCTAGCTTTGCCTAGCATGGGGTGGGGGGGAGGAGGCAACTGGGGGGAGGGCAGTGCAAGGAAGCTCTGTCCCTGCCCTTGCCTGCAGGCTCTGCCCCAGTGGCTCCCATTGGCTGGGAATTGTGGCCAATGGGAGCAGCCAGGGGTAGTGCCTGCAAGCGCAGGGCTGCACGGAGCCACCTGTGTCCCCCTGGAGCTAAACGGGAGCTGTGCTAGGTAAGCGACCCCATCCCCCACCCAGACCCAACCTCCCACCCAGCCCCCTCACCCCCAATCCACTCCTGCACCCTACCTCCCACCCAGCCCCTGCACCCTCACACCCAGCCAGCTTCTGAGCAGCCCCCTCCACCACACTGAATCCCTCATTTTGGTCCCATCATAGAGCCCAAGAGGTCCCCACAAAATCTTCTAGCCCCAGGCCTCCAGAAGAGTTAATCCAGCCCTGGGGGAAGCCATGAGCCTTGGCACAAGGGGAACCCCGGCACCCCCAAGTTGTGAGTGAGGCGAGTGTCTCTTTTTTTTCCTTAAACGAGGAGTCTTGTGACACCTTATAGACTAACAGATTTATTGGAGCATAAGCTTTTGTGGGCAAAGACCCACTTCATCAGATGCAACTTTTTTCCTTGCTTCTTAGTTGGGGGCCAGGTCAGTGACGTGTTTTGGTTTGGGTTGGGTTTTTTTGCTTTTCACATGTGTGTGGCCCCTGACTGATTTTTTCTATAGGTCATTGGCCCCTGACCGAAAAACGGTTCCCCACCTCTGACCTAGATAAAATTACAATAATAACATAAGAACTAGGGGTCACCATATAGTAATCTCATGTAGCAAGTTTAAAATAAACAAAAGGAAATTTTTCTTCATGTAGCGCACGGTCAACCTGTGGAACTCCTTTCCAGAGGAGGTTGTGAAGACCAGAACTGTAACAGGGTTCAAGAAAGAACTAGATAAAATCTGTCAGAGGCTGGGAATGGGTGACAGGAGAGGGATTGCTTGAAGATTCCCTGTTCTGTTCACTCCCTCTGGGGCATCTAGCATGGGCCACTGTCAGCAGACAGTATCAGAGGGGTAGCCGTGTTAGTCTGAATCTGCAAAAGCGACGAGGAGTCCTGTGGCACCTTATAGACTAACTGAAGTGTAGGAGCATAAGCTTTCGTGGGCAAAGACATGCATCTGACGAAGTGGGTCTTTGCCCACGAAAGCTTATGCTCCTACACTTCAGTTAGTCTATAAGGTGCCACAGGACTCCTCGTCGCTTTTGTCAGCAGACAGGACTCTGGGCTAGATGGACCTTTGGTTTGACTCTGTATGGCCATTTGTATGTTCTTACGTAATGTGTGTGCATAGCGGGTTGGATAGCCAAGCCCTGAGAGTAGCTATCCGTGGTTCACAGTGATCCTGGAAGGACTTATCAAGAGGGTTCTGCAGGGATCAGTTCTGAGTCTGGTTCTGTTCAATATCTTCATCAGTGATTTAGATAACAGCATGGAGAGTACTCTTGTGAAGTCTGCGGTTGAGACCAAGCTGGAAGGGGGGGCAAATGTTTGGGAGGGGAGGATTAAAATTCAAAATGGTCTGGACAAACTGGAGAAAAGGTCTGAAGTAACTAGAATGAAATTCAATATGGACAAATGCCAAGATCTCCGCTTCGGAAGGAACGGTCAGTTGCACACCGTGTGAAACGGGAAACGCCTGCGTGGGAATGAGCACGGCGCATCACAAGCGCAAGTCGATTGTTGCAGAAAAGCAAACGTTCTGAGCTGGAGCATCAGGTGTGATGTAACCAAGACGTGGGGAGCAATTCTTCCGGCTCTGCTGTGCGCTGATAAGGCCAGTGCTGGGGCCGGCTCTGGGAGCCACTCTGTCTCCTGTGTGGTGTTGCAGATGGCAGGGAGTGCCTGCCCGGGGGTGTTTCCAGAGCCACCATGGCACACAGATTCCAGTCCTCTGGCTGAAGGGCTTCTCCAGCTGGCCCGGGGCGGGCAGCGATCCTCTCCCGCCAGGAGAGATCTGCGTCTCTGCCAAAGCATAGACTGTCTCGTCTCCATGCGGGTGAGGCAGCTGTTTGTACAGGAGGCCCCTGAGTTGCAAACACTCGAGTTCCGACCCCCCCCCCACGCACTTACAACCATTTTTGTAACCCCCCAAAACTCCCCGACTTGCATCCTTGGCCCCCATTTACAACGGTGCCAATCGTAAATGAGGGTTCGAGTTACGACGCCCCCGATTTGCGACGCTTCCCCCGGAACCAATCCCGTCGCAAGTCGGGGGCCTCCTGTATGTCAGAGGGGACTGTCCAGAGTCAGCTCTATCACCAGACCAAGTCCCCGGCTGGGGATGTGGCTTGGCCACGTACAGCCCTGCCAGAGCGATCAAGAGACCACGGGCAGTTCTTCACGCAGAGACCATCCTGCACGCCGTTGTAGGGGTGGAATAGTGGAGTCGATGAACCGAGAAGCAAAAGCTTATTGGATAATGCTCCTAGACTACACACGTTGTTCCCCCCCGGCTCCTGCCAGCAGGTTGGCCAGCAGCCCGGCTCAGTCCTGGCTTGTGCCAGATCCGGAGCCTATCCACACTGCAGCTCTGCATTTCAAGTGCATTAGGGGCCAGGCAGGCAGGCAGCCTGGCTCAGTTCTGGCGTGCGCCAGGGGCTCAGCCCTACGCCCTCCCCCGCCCCAGACGGGGGCTGCTGCCACCCCGCGTTGCTGCCTCTGTATCAGAGTTTTTAAACTGGCTCCCCTCGCGGACCAGCTCCCACCTGGCACCCCACGCTGCTGCCTCTGATACAGAGGCAGCAGTGCAGAGTGGGAGGGGGCTCCTTGGGAGGGGGGTTGGAGCGCACTGGCTGCCGGCCCCACCCCTGGGGCCTATAGAAGAGTTGAGTAACTGATAAGAATTAATGAGGTTAATTGACTGTTCAATTAACCGATATTTAACATCCCTCCTCCATTGGCGTTCTCCGAGTCCGACAGGGCTGGGGGCAGTGCAAGGGACGTCATGCCACTGCTTGACAGCTGCCCAGCGGCAGCTGTGAAATGCTCTCACTGCAGTGCTTCTAATAAGAAGCTATCTATCACCCGCGAGGCTCCCAAACCCCGCTGCCCACAGCACTCGTGCCCCTTTAAATAGCACACGAAAGGGAAAGTGACTTGCTTTCCCCTGCTCTCACCATTGGGCACTGCTACTTCTGCAGGGGAAATGCACAATACAGTGGAGAAATCAAGCTGCCGAAAGGAAAGGCGGGGTCAGAAACCTTGGATCCAGCCAAATCACGCCCAGCCTGGACCAGCTGGGAGGTCAAAGATGCCCCTCGGTTACTTTTCTCTCTCCCTTAATCCTGGGGGCAGCTGCGCGCTCGCTCTGCACCCAGTGTATATGAGAGCCGCCCCAGGGCTGGTCTGACCTAAGCCGGTGGGAGCCCTCCCGAGGGGCTGCCCCGCTGGCTCCCTGGGATGTCAGGCACAAGGGGACGAGACTCAGTCAAGACCTCGGCCCACGATCTCATGCACGGAGGGGGAGAATGTCAGCGGCATCCACCCGGCAGGCGAGCTGAGCCCCAATGGTTTCAGATCCGTGTGTACCAGGCACCACACGGCTTTGCAGGCTCTTGGCATGTGGGCTAGTGGTTAGCCCAGGGGGCTGGCAGGGGGCGTGGTGGGGAGGGGTGCCAGCTCTCTCACACGGAGGCGGGGGTTCCCCCGCCCCCCACAGCCCTTGTCGTGGAGCCGTGACACAAGGCGGAGCCGTGCAGGTGCCTTTTCTTATCAGCCATGCCAGCAGAAGGGAGGGGCACATCGAGTGGGGCTCTCCCCAGCCTGCCAGAGCCCACGGCTCCCTCTGGGGTCTGAACTGCCTCGCGGAAGCGGACGCGCCAGACTGTCCCGTCGCTTTCCTTCTCCCAGCTCGCAGCAAGTGGCCTCTGCCCCCGCCCTCCGGGTTTCCGCACGACTGGTGCCTGCCCGCAGCACAACAGGAACACCGACAACAGCTGGCTCCTCTCCAGCACACCCCGCCGGGAGCGCTGCTGTTTGATTTACCCCCGTGGGGGACCTGGCCAGGAAAGCGTTAGCCGGGGGGGGGGGCAGCTTGGGCAGAGACGTGTAGGGCAGCAGCGGGCAGGGGCTGATGGATGAATAGGACCCTGTTCCCCGCTGCCCACACGCCAAAGATGCAACACAGAAGAGGCGAGGGAGCTTGGCCTGCGGCCGACCCTGCATGCTTCCCGGAGACTGGAAGGGCCCTGCGGCTCTTGGGGGGAGGAACCACACCAAAAATAGCCAATAGGTGGGCTGCTGTGGCCGGGCTAGTCTGCCAGGGCAGCCATCTCAGCAGTGGCTTGGGGTTTAAAGCTGCTCCCATGGCCTGGAAGCGTCGCAGGGGGGAGGGACTCTGGCCCGGGTCTGTGGATGGAGCTGAGCCGTGGTCTGCGTCCACGTGCAGGACGGGGGCGGGCCGACGGGGCTTAAAGGGGCAGGCGGGGGAGCTAGGTTTGCACCGAACAGCAGCGCAAAGGGGCCATGAGGGATGATGCAAAATCTCCAGTGGGAGGGGCCAATGGTCTCTGCCGGCCTGGGGGGCCCAGCTGTGTCCCTGGAAGGGGCGGGGCCTCAGGAGGAAGGGGCTGGGGTGGGCAGCCAGCCCTCGGAGCCGCCCAAAGCGAGGGGCGTGACGCTCCGGCGGCGATTTAAGGGGCCTGGCGCAGAGGGCCCCAGGGCACCTCTCCCCTTTGCCCCCCCACCCCCATCGGTACGTGGGACAGGCCGTAGCTACGCGGCGAGACTGCTGTGGTATGAAGGTTCCCAGCCGGGGTGGGAAGGGCTCCCTGAGTGCCGGGGCATTACGGTATTCCCCACAGGCTGTGACTGAGCCAGGGCCCCACGGTGCTGGATGAAAAGCAAGAGGCAGAGCCGGCCTGCAAGAGCTTACAGTGGAGCCAAGACAAGGGCTGGGAGGCTAAGGGCTTTGCCCAAGGCCACCCAGCAGGCAGTGGCAGAGCTGGAAAGGGCCGCAACGGCAGCCTCGTGCGCCGCCCAGGAGTGAGTTAGGCGGGTCTCCCAGCTGCATCTGCTTTCCGCAGTCCCCACCCAGCAATCAGTGGGCCAGAAATACTGATGGAGGAGCAGCCACGAGAGCTTCACAGGTGTGTCCGTTGGTTGGATTTTTCATGCCCCCCTTCCCCACAAAGCCATGGGCCCAGGCCTGGGGAGAGCGTGGTGCCTCCTGCTTTGATATGTGCACCCCGGGCTGGGTTCCCTCCCCTCCCCGCCTTGCGTTATCCTGGCACCACGGCAAAGTGCCATTCCCCCCCCCCCCCACTTGACCCCCCACTTGCAAAGATGTAAATGGCAGCAGGGCAGGGGAGAGTCTAACCCCATGTGCTATTGGCCTGGCTGATAGTGGTCTGGGCAGGGTGGGGGGAGGGGAATAGAGCACTTTAGATTCTCCCCCCTACCTTTCTTCCTGGTAATTAGCAAATCGGCGACATTGATGCAAAATCAGCTATGCAGAGGGCAGCCAGTGAGAAGGCTGGTAAGATCTGGCCTGACAAACAGGTTAACGTGTTGTTTCAAATAGCGTATCCAGGGCCCCAGATCAGTGTATATATTTTTCCAAAGCAAATCCTATAATACGTTTTTTACAAGAAAGCAAGAAAATCAGTCTTCAGCACTGAATAGCAACTCCCCAGTAACAAAGCAGTGTTAAGCCTGTCTATCTACCCTCATACACCTTATCTATCTATCTATCTATCTATCTATCTACCCTCATACACCTTATCTATCTATCTATCTATCTATCTACCCTCATACACCTTATCTATCTATCTATCTACCCTCATACACCTTATCTATCTATCTATCTATCTATCTACCCTCATACACCCGATCTATCTATCTATCTATCTATCTATCTATCTACCCTCATACACCCGATCTATCTATCTATCTATCTACCCTCATACACCCGATCTATCTATCTATCTACCCTCATACACCCTATCTATCTATCTATCTATCTATCTATCTACCCTCATACACCCTATCTATCTATCTATCTATCTATCTATCTATCTACCCTCATACACCCTATCCATCCATCCATCCCTCCCCATACATATCTGTCTATCTAATCTGCATGTCTGTGGGCTCTGGCTAAATGACAGCTCTTCTCCAGTGTTGCCAGTGAGGGGGAGGGATAGCTCAGTGGTTTGAGCATTGGCTTAGGTAAACCTGGGGTTGTGAGTTCAATCCTTGAGGGGGCCATTTAGGGATCTGGGGCACGTGGGTCAGGGATGGTGCTTGGTCCTGCTGTGAGGGCAGGGGACTGAACTTGACCTGTAAGGTCCCTTCCAGCTCTGACTCTGACATGGGTATAGCTCCATATAATAATAAAAAAAATAATTTCCACTGAAGCTGCTCTTGCCCCTCCATCCCCAGGAAACCTGCTGAGCAGAAACTCTTTGGGGTTGCCTGGGGATGGGGATCGTGCCGCCATTCGTGCAAGATGTGTGCCCGGGGACACCATGGACGTTCTTGGAAACTCACAGCTGTAGAACCCCAGTTGCTAGTGACACTAGAGCCCCCCTCACCCCACTACAAGGGACAGCCCATGAGGAAGAGCAGTTATTTTCTGAGAGCTTCCTGGGCGGGGTGTCCTGCAAAGATTGGGGGGGGGGGTCGGGACAGCAGGGAGTGCCTGTACCTCCCGCACTAGCCCTCTGTGATTAAGGGAGCGCGGCTGGGAAGGCCCATGCGTCCCACCTGAAGGAGCAGGGCTTGTGCTGGGAGAAGGACCCACTTCCCCACGCCTGCAGAGCTGCGACTCAGACAGTCCATAGGGGCAGCGCCCTGCCTGGCGCTCTCCCCTTTACCCTCCTTGCTTCGTTCGCCACAGGCAGGGCTGCGAGACTCTTGGCTTGAGCGCTGGGGCTGGGCTGGTGAGACTTTGAACCAGGCCAGCGATGAGTAACAGGTCGTTTCAACAGGTCGTTTCAAAAGGCAGCTGTGATGGGGGGGCTTCCCGCCTGCTGGTTCTCCCCCCGTCGTCCTCCTGATCTCCCCCAGCCAGCTCTGCTCCCCCCGACTCTCTCCCAGCCAGTCCTGCTTCCCGCTGGCCAGTTCCCTCCCCGGCCAGCCCTGCTTCCCGCCGGCCAGTCTCCCCCCCCCATCTCCCCCGGCCAGCCCCGCTGCCCCCGCCCCGCGCCCCCGCCCAGCCCCGCTTCCCGCCGGCCAGTCTCCCCCCCTCCCCCCATCTCCCCCGACCAGCCCCGCTGCCCCCAATCTCCCCCCCCCAGCCCCCCCCCCCGACCAGCCCCGCTGCCCCCAACTCCCCCCCCCCCATCTGAGATCAAGTGTGTCCGGTATTTTTTTTTAAGGCACCTGGTAGCCCTAAGCTTTCACCCTCAGGGTCAGCTCCTTGCTATGTGGTGGGTCCCCTGAGCCGCTTGGTCGCCTTTCTGCTCGGGGATCGGTCGTCGGGAAGGGGAGGAGGAAATCGGGGTTCCCCAGTTGGATGTGCGGCTCCAAAGGGGCAGACACAAAGCGCAGTTCCGCCTGCCTGGGCTCGGCCGCACCCGCCCGTCTCTGCTGGCCGGGAGGTGAGGAGTCCCTCGGAGGAACCACCCAGCCTCCTGGGAGGAGGCGTCAGCAACAGCCAAGGCAGGGGAGTGTTTTAAAAGGGGAGATGCGGAGCTCCCTTCCCCCCCCAGTCCATCCCCACCCCCGCTGAGGCTGAGAGCAAAGCCCCAGGCCCGGGGTTCTGCTACCCCCTGGCACGTGGGGCTCTACCCAGGACCCCAGCGAGGGGGGCTGGCAGCAGAGCCCCGGCACACGGGACGGCAGCCAAGAACCCGGTGCTTGGGATGGCGGCAGGGAGTCCTGGGGTGCTGCAGCATCCGTTCCCTCCCCGTTCCTGTGCCGGCTGCTAACGAGCAATCAGTGAAACTCAGAGACTGCACAGAGAACAGGCCTTTAGCGCCAGGACCTTCCTCTGCCGCGACGGTGTCAGCTTTGGGCCTCCGTGAAGTCAGCAGCCCCATCCAGCAAGATACCCAGGCCCCACCAAACGCAAGCACAGCCACCAGGAAGCGGCTTCGCCTTTCAGACCCTTCGCCTTGACAGCCCGTGACCGTGGTCGTTCTGCTCAGCTACGCTTGTGGGTGAAGCGCCTCCGGCGTTGACTGGGCTAAAACCCAGACTCCTGACTCAGACCAAGGTGAAGTCAGCGAGTCAGGCCCTGAGACCCTCGCGACAGACCGGACGGCGAATTCCTCGCAATTGCCCATTAGCACCATTGACCGAGGGTCACGGCGCAGGCTCCATGCCTGGCGACTGGTCAGTCAAGGTCAGATGTGGTTTAAAAGGTCCGCCCACGTGCTTGAGTGGCAGTTCTGTGTCCTGCTGCAGGCCTGGCCACGTGACCACAGTGGTCCCTTAGGGCCCTGGACTCGAGGAAGTAAAAAGACCTGAGACCTCTTCCAAAATTCTCCTCCCGTTTTTTAAACAACCCATTTGTTGCTCTCTGCGTAGCTGCACCCGGTGAGAGGTTTTCTGAGCCTGGTACGGATTCTAATGAGCAAACGTGCTGCTTTACCTCAGCCAGGCCCGGATTTTCGAGCGTGAGCTGCCAGGTTCAGTCCCTGCAAAGACCCCCCCGCTTCTCCCATCACTGCTTTGAGAGCTCAGCTTTGAGCAGGGAACGCTCCGGGTTGCATCTGTTCCAAGAGCTGCTGAGTGGCTCAGGCCTGCCAATAACACGGCCTTGATTGTTCTCCACCGGGCACCTTCCCTAGGCCCGGTGTCAGGTCGCTGGGAAGAGGAATCTGGCCAAGAAATAAAAGGCAGCCGCTCGCCTCGCCCCATTTCTGCCTCTCTGCCTGCAGCCGCCGAGCACGCAGGAGACCCCTCTGCGGATGGCGGAGCAGGGCGAGGGGATCGGAACGGGGCTCTCCCCAGAAGTGAAAGCAGGGAGACTCCGGAACGTGAAGGGCGGACGCGGTCGGCGTTGAGGTGGGCGTGACGCCGGGGAACGTGTCAGGCTGGCACCGAAAGTCTTCTCTTTCTCCTGCAGCGAGGGCACCAACAGGGCGAGCTGCCCGTCGCTGCTCGCCCCTTCCCTGTCTCCGAGGCCCATCCAGCCCCTGGGATCGCCTGCCCAGGGACCACCCAGTGCCAGAGCAGTACGAGGGAGGTGGGCACCTGCCTGCGGGCAGGAGCGGCCCTAGACGAGCTGCCGGCAACTGGCACCCAACGCGAAACGCGCAATCGGTGCCCCCGCCTCCAAAGCCCTCAACGGCCGTTTCTCTTGGCGCCCTAGGCGACCGCCTAGTTTGCCTGTATTGACAGGCTGACGCTGCCTGTGGGCAGGGGTGGCTTGAGGCCGGCTGCAGCAGCTGGCGCCTGAGGTAGAAGGCACGATCGGTGCCCCCGCCTGCACAGCTGTCAATGGCCGTGACGTAATCACGAGGCGCCCCATGACGTCATCGTCGGGCATCCGGGCCGGCGGTGCCCTAGGCAACTGCCTAGTTTGCCTAGCCTCATGGGCCGCCCCTGCCCGCCGGTGCGTGATGCCGCCAAAGGGTCGAAGGAGATGCGCCCGCAAGTCTCTGCCGCGAGGGGTAGCGCCACCGGCTGGATGTGCCCTGCAGGACCCAAGGCGAAAGGCTCCGGATTCTCTACCCGGGCCCAGAACAACCTGGTGCTTTCAGGGCTGGCGCTCCTAGGACGCGTTCCTCTTCCCGGGCCAAACCGCGGCCTCGCTGGGCTCGGGGCAGGGCCAGGGAAGGGGGAAATGAGTCGTGACTAGCGCCCCGTGGAGCGACAGGAATACAAAGCCACGTCCGCCCCCCAGAAGCTCCCAAGCCAAAGGCCCGACTCAGACCTGTCCCTAAGAGTGGGAATCGGCCCATTCTGACGGCTCCTTTCCATCCTGCTGCCAGCCCCCCCCCCCCCTGACTCCTGTCCCCTGGCAGCTACTCCAGCGCCAGCTGGACCCTCCCACCACACCGCCAGGCAAGGGACCAGGGGAGGGGCTGGCCACTGCCTTGCTTGGCACATGGGTGTGAAGCTCGCGCCAAGCGCCGGCTTTGGCAGCCAGGCTCATGGAGGCGAAAGGGGTGTCGTTCTGCTCGTCGTCAGGCCCCCTGCGTGAAGCGACTCTGACAGGCGCGTTTGCAGCATCGAAAATCCTCCCGGGCTCATGCCGGCTTTGCAAGGATCTACGGGTCTCTTCCCCCATTGAAGCCAGAGACTCGCAGGCCGTTGCCACTTGAGAGGGGCCGGGTGACCTCAGAGTGGGACTGCCCGGCAGGCAGGTGCCTGCATCACTACATAAGAACGGCCAGACTGGGCCAGAACAAAGGTCCATCCGGCCCAGTGTCCTGTCGGCCGACAGTGGCCAATGCCAGGTGCCCCTGAGGGAGGGAACACAACAGGGAATCCTCACGTGATCCCTCCCCTGTCAACCTGTTACATCCCCCCCCTTCAGTAATAATACTATTGTCATTAATACCAAGCTCTAAGCTAGCACTTTCCATCATGCGTTACCAGAGGCCAGTGTCGTTGTTCTTCTTTTAGAGATGGGGAAACCGAGGCACACGATGGCAAAAAGACTTGCCCAAGGCCCCCTGGCTGGTCAGCCCTAGAGATGGGACTAGAACCTAGGTCTCCTGGGCCCATGCACTGGTCTCTAGACCAGTGGTCCCCAGCCTTTTTTGAGCACGAGATCACGTTTTGAATTTAAGTGCAATCCAGGATCTACCTGACACCCAAACACCTTGATCCCGCCTCCTTCCTGCCCTTTCTCTGAGGCCCCGCCCCTGCTCACTCTGTCCTCCCTCCCTCCCCCATCCTCGCTCACTTTTATCAGGCTGGGGGCAGGGGTTTGGGACTGGGGCCAGGGTTCAGAATGTTGTCTCCAGCTGGGCACCACTTACCACAGGTGGCTTCTGGGTGGTGGTGCAGGGGGCTAAGGCAGGCTCACCCCTACCCTGGCCCTGCACCACTCCCAAAAGCAGCCAGCAAACTCTCTCCATCCCTGCCCCCCTCTGCTCTGTGGAGAGGGGGTACAAAGTGGTGGGAGGGGCACCCTGGCATCAGCACCCCCCTTCCTCTTCTTCCTGTGCCCCGCATAGCAAGCAGGAGGCTCCCAGGAATGAGGGGTGCCTCCAAGGCAGAGGGCAGGAGCAGCATGGCAGTGCTGAGAGGGGCAGATGAAGTGCTGGCACTTGACAGCCTCCTGGCCAAACCTCTCAGGATCACCGGTCAGAGGTTCCAAGATCTCCCGGTAGATCCCGATCGACTGGTTGGTGACCACTGCTCTAGACCACGCTGGCTCCTGAATACAAATGGGAGTTTGCTGGCTGCGTGTTGCTCTGACAACACACACTGTAAAGATCCATGTGGCGCTGACGTCCGTGAATCTTTTTATATGCCACGGATTTTTGCCTGATACATCTGATGCTCCTGGTGCCCAGACGAGTGATGGACAGGTTGGAAATACCTCTGGTAGACAAATGGCTAGAGGGGAGATGTAACCAGGAAAGGCGGCTGCCTTTTGTTTTCAGTGCACCCTGCCTTTCAACTTCCCGGAGCTCTCCTGGCGTGCGGAGACATTTACTGCAGCCTGTTCCAAAGTGAAATGCGCACACTCCGCTCTCTCCATTGGAGGTTGGGGGTTTTGGTGGTGCTGGTTGTTTTTCTTAGGCTAAATTAAAAGTCTCACTAGTAGCAATTTTAGCCATTCCAAAATCAGGCTTCAAAATTCAGGAGATGGGGTTCAAAAGCAAGAGTTTAAAAAAATAAACATTAGGGTTCTTTTTTTCTTTACCGCCCATTGGCTTTTAGGGGTCACTTGCCTTCGTTTCAAGTGTTTCTCTGCAGCCAGTAGGGCTAGAAGCTCGTTTAAAAAAAATGAAATGAAAGCCACAATTCTAGCATCATCCCATGACTCCAGGAGTTGGTGCTTTCAGAAAACCACCAAATATTGGGTGATTTGGGATAGAATCGCAAGCATGGACAATATGCAGCCATCTTGGAACCAAAGGTGGGGTTTTTCCAAAGTTGTCAGCCTGGCTCTAACTTGGCGCTCCTGGAGGGCAGTAGGAGCGGGGCTGAGGCGCTGCACTTTGAAAGATCCCTCCTGGAGGGCGCATGGCATGTCCTGCTGATTAGCAGCGCAGGACAGATGGACGATGTAAGGAAGAGGTTGTGCTCTGGGATGGGTTCCCTAGGAGAGGGGGTGGAATCTTCATCCCTAGGGGATTTTAAGTCCTGGCTTGATGATAGAGATGCAAGTGACCAGTCGACTACCTGTTGAGCAACTGCTTCTTGGATAGTTGAGTAGGAACTTGGCTAGTCACTTCCCTGCCCTCTGCTTGCTGCCTCTATCACACCTGTGGTTCTTGTACGTTTCACAGGGAAAGAGACAGCAGGAACCGGCTGGGTCTCTCCCTTTGAAATATACAGGAGCTGCGGACGGCTCTTGTACATTTCAAAGAGAGAGGCGCAGCCGGATAGCGAGTGCCTCCTTATCGACAGATCGCGTAGCCGATGGAAATTCCATCGACTTCTCGATTAGCTGATTCATCACAATGTAACATCCTTGGTACTTGGCCCTGCTGAGAGGACAGGGGACTGAACTCAATGACCTCTCAAGGTCCCTTCCAGTTCTATGAGATGGTAAATCTCCATATATTATATTATCCCTGGTTGGGATGATTTCATTGGGGCTGCTCCTGCTTTGGGCAGGGAGTTGGACTCAATGACTCCTGAGAGCTCGCCCAGCCCCGTGATTCTATGGGCATGAGCTGTATGTGTCCTGATGATTTTAAGCACGAGTAGAAGCCGCCAGAGACAGTTAGCAGCAAAAGTTTGACTTGTTGGACTCTAGCCATGTATGAAAACGTCTCATAATTTCCCATTAATCATTTATAGCCCACTTATAAATGGAGCCTCGCCCTCGTGTGACCCGTACATTCCCCCTGGAAGCGTGTGGTTTATTCAGCCTCAGCTGTTGCAGATACACCCCCGAGCCACTTCATAATCCACCTGCTGGTTCCATGCAGCTCGCAGGCTGCCCTCCCTGGCGTTTGTTTGCCAGCTGGAGAATCTCCAGGCAGGGAGTGGGGCTCGGAGCGAGTTCCGCTTTGGCTGGAAACGTGTCTCCGCTTAGGGACACCCTGACCTCTGATATTCCTATGTGGCCTCTCCCCAGCCAGCGTGCCTGGGAAGCACAGTCGGTACACGGTGACTTCCTCATGAGCTGCTGGGCCGCTGGCCGGGGGAGGTTTTCACCTGCACGGCTGCGGTGCCAGGGTTACCCGCCGTGTCTGTGCAAGGTGCCCAGGCGGTCAGCGGCCAGACGTGAGTGGGATGCAGCAAGTGAATGAACGGGGGGAGCTGCAGGAACCCAGGATAATGGGGGGGGGCGGCTGCTAACTGGGAACAAAGCAATCCTGCTTGAGAGGACCTGTGGACACTCCTTGCTGAGTGTGGACGGCTGCCCCTCCCTGCCCTCCGTCTGCACAGACCCCGGCTTTCAACACCCTGGGCAGCTGGAACCTGAACCCGGTTCCAAACTTCATGCTTCCCCCTTTCATTGTCTCCACAACTGCCCAGAATTCTGGTTCAGACATTTCCAAACGTCGTGCTGGGGGTTCAGCTCTGAATTCAGCCCTGTGCTTTGACCACGTCCATGGATGTGAGCTCCACGCGTGGCTGATGCTGCGTTCCCCTCCTCCCCCACCCACGCACCCATAGACACCTGTGCAGAATGGGCCCGGTTCTCGCTTATCCTGAGGCCTTTGACACTGCTCTCACTGTCTGTAAAGTGGGAGTACGTCGCCATCCCTGACTCCAAGCTCCCCGCAGCCAGCCTGGTGTGAAGGGGCTGTGGTGTAAGAGAGAATAGGAGCCCCGGCAGGCTTCTCCCTGAAGTTTTTCCATCCTTGGGCGGAATACATTTTGTTATGTGCACGGGGGCATGTGCAGGTGTGCACCACCAATAGAAACACATGCTGTCCACTGTGAGCTGCCGTGGGTGCTCTGCTCATCAGCTGGGTGGCCGCCCACGTGCTCAGCTTCCAGGGAACACTGGTCCCCCAGGGGTATAAAATGCCATCAAATCGAAGTGGTAACAATTCACACGCTCTTAGCACTTCCCGTGCACTAGTGCAAATGACTAGGGCACGGTGGGGTGGGCCCTGGCCGGTGCATGCTGTCTTCTGATGCTGCTGCACCACGGCTCACTTGTACGTTGCCAGGTGTGTCTCATTGTCTTCATTTTACAGGCGTGGCGGCAAGGCAGGGGGGCATAGAGGGCCTGTCTTGCTGCTGGGCTGGATGTCTTGTAGGAGCTGTGTAGGTCTGCCAGTCTGTGTCCCACACTGGGGCGGGGCCCCGTTCCCTAGCGCCCCACCCGGACGGGGTACAGAGACTGCAGGACTGGCGGCCCCCAGGGGCGATGGCTAAGTGGTGATCCAGGGAAAGGGAATAGCTGTCATAGAAGAGTCTTTTCTCCTGCCTTCCAGATCTTGGCCTCCCTGGAGGAGCAGAACTTCACGGAGGCCTGGGGGAAGAAAGCCAAGGAACTCTATGGCTCCATCTGGAAGAATTTCACAGACACTCAGCTGAAGAAGATCATTGGCTCCATCCAGACCCTGGGGCCTTCCAACCTGCCCCTGGACAAGCGGCAGCAGGTAGCGTCGTGCGGGGTTGGTCTGAGCGGGTGGGGAGGCGACCCCCAGTGATGCTACGGTCTGTCCACGCTGCGCTTAGACACCAGCGGGCGTGGGGCTTTTTAAGTGTAGATGTCTGGGCTGGAGCCCAGGCGCTAGGACCCTGTGAGGTGGGAGGGTCCCAGAGCTGAGCCTCAAGGTCTACAGGGCAATGAAACCGAGTCGGCCGTGGGTGTGGCTGAATGCAGACACGCCCCTGACGTGGGCGGCGGGTATGCTAGGCGGAGGAAGGCATTGCCTTGCCAAACTGCCAGCCTGGCCACGGCCACGGCCACGCTCTGCCCCAGAACACCTACTGGGGCGGGGGAGGCTGGGGCTGCACACTGCCCCGCTCTGTGATCCTGGGGGGCAGGGCTTGGGCAGCTGGGGCAGGACTGGGGCAGGGTTTGGGGGCTTGCCTGCCCCAGCCCTACTTACCCCACCGCCCGTGGCTCTAAGTCACTGAGCTTTGGGGAAAGAGCAAGAAAGGATCGGGGGGGGGGTGTGGGGGGGGGCGGTTGGGCAGGTTCTTGGGGCAGGGCGGGCGGTGTCTCCGGCAGGCTCTTGGGACATCGCAGGTCAGCTGAAAATCCATCTTTCTGTTTGTGCATGGAGCCTGGTGGCTGGGGAGTCAGGCTCAGGTGTGCCGGGTGTCGGCCGGGGCCGCGGGCGACTGGGCCACTCAGAGGGGCGGGGAGGGGGCACCCCATTTAGCAGTTAGAATTTGGGCAGAGGCAGGGGAGCGGTGCCACTCCGGAGGGCTGCCATGATCCCCTACAGCCAGGGTGGAGCGGGGAGGGGAAGGAGACCCGGCTCTCCTGGACTTGTGCTCCAGGGACTCGGTGTCCCCGCATTGCCCCGTAGCACAACTCAGGCAGGTGGGAGCCGGGTCTCCGAGTCCAGGCCTGGCAGGTCGGGGGTTCTGCTGAGCTCCCTTGTCCAGCCCACGCGGCTAGGAAATAGTCGCTATTTATAGCCAGCGGGGGCCTGTTTCTCCCGCCCGGGGAGGATCAAACACCAGCCCTGGTTCCTGGCAGGCCCGTTCCTCAATACTCGGCTTGGAATGCCAGGAACGAACTTGCAAAGGGACCCGGACGCAGCGTGTCCCTGGCCAGAGGGGTCTCCACCTCGGGACCAGGCCGGGGAGTCAGCCAACCGCCCTCTTGCAGCTGGGCTTGTTAATCAAGCAGGGCTGGCCGGCCAGTCAGGCCCCGACCCTTGAAACATGCAGACGCCCTTTTCGCCCGTCGCCGTGGTTGCCCTTTAAAGTCAGTGGCTGCTTGTGTGATGCCATCAGGACACCCCCCCCCCCCCCCCCGTGCGATAAGAATTGGGCCAAAGCAGATGTGACGGGACGATCCAAGAGCAGTGGGGGGGGGGGGGGACAGAGGGGCGTTTTCTAGGAGCGAGGACCAGGGGTGTCACAGCAGCTGGAGGGAGGCTGATGTTAAAATGGAGGACTGGCTCTGGGGGCAGGGGGAGCGTGAGCGGACCAGAGAGGCCGAGAGATGCTTCTGGACCAGGCGGCGTGTTAGCGCCTGAGGAGCCACAGAGGCAGCCGTGACTGAGAAGCGGCTCGCAAGGAGCCGACATTGCAAGGGAAGCGTGTGCGGAGAACCAGGCGCGCCCGAAATACACCAACGCATCCCAGTGCCGGGGAGCCGCGAGACACTGGGAAGACCAGAGGGAGGCCGGGCTCCAGGCCCAGGTTTTCCAAAGTCACTAGGGTCCCAAGCCGAGATCCGCCTTAAAGGGGCCTGGTTTGCAGGGGGCAGGTGCTCGGTGGAGCCTGGGAGTCAGGCCCCTTTAAGGCACCCCCAAGCAGGCTCTGCCCTGGGCTTCGAGCTTAGTAGGGGGCCGGAGAGGAAAGGTTGATTTAGGGTCTGGAATTCTGCACCCCCACGAGGCGCAGGCCCAGCGTCCCGGCCTGCAGCACCAGCCGGCTTTCCGTGGCCTTCTCCCCAGCCCCGCTCAGCCAGCCGAGAATGGCCATTTGTGGCACCAGCCCAGGACCGCCTGTGGGGCCAGGGAGTAGATGGGGAGAGGGGAGATGCGACCCCCACCTGAGAACCAGTTTTAAGGCCTCATGGCAAGGAAGGCAGGGCCCCTGCTGTACTTCTCTGCCCCGCAGACCTACCGCATCTGAGCCAGTCACTGTCATTAGTGGGGGCAGCCTCACAGCCCCCCTGGGAGCAGGGCTCTTCTCCCCACTGAGAAGTTAAGTGACTTGCCTAAGGCTGTGCAGGGCTGTGGCAGAGCAGGGCCATCCTGACTCTCTTACAAAGCTGCAGTATCCAGACCAGGGCTGGGCAAGATGTGGCCTGGGGGCCGGATCCGGCCTCCTAACACTTTGATCCGGCCCGCAGACGGCATCTGGCCGCTTTCTGCTTATATCCTGCTGCCCCTGCCACTGAATTTCCACGTGGTGGCTCAGGCAGCAGGACCCTATTTAAATGACTCGTGGCTCCCAGTCACGGTGTTCTCCCGGCAGGCGCCGGAGCTGCGAGCCATTTCAATAGCCGCAGCCACCCCGGGCAGCTGCCAGGCAATGCAGGGCTGGGAGCTACGAGCTCTTTGCTGTGTTTTTAAAGCAAAGCCTCTGGCCCCAGACAACTCTAGGGGGAAGTTAGTCCCCAGCCCCGCCCTGTCCACACCAGGCCCCGCCCTGTCCACACCAAGCCCCGCCCCTCCCAGGGGGTGGAGCCAGCCTGTGACCACGTACCAAAATTCATTAAGTGGCCCCTCCTTGCAAAAATTATTGCTCACCCTGGTCCAGATGCTGAATGGGACCTTAATTTGCTATGGGACAAGGCGGGCAGCTCCCCCTCCTGGACTTCCCTGAGGTCTATGCATGCCCCTTTGGGGTATCCGAGAACTACAGCTAATGGTCGAGGTGCTGATGCACCTTCCCCTCGTCCCCCAAGGTTGTTTCCTGAAATGGCGCCCCTGTGGCCACACCAGAAGGGGCCTCTACCTCAGCTTGCACCTTTCCTGGGGCTTCTATTGAAATGGCTGCTCCTGCCCTTGGCTGGCAAGGCAGGCAGCCAAGTGGGGGAGACCAGGCTGGAGCAGCTACAACAGCCGCTCCCTTCCCTCAGGGGCTGCCGAAACACCGGCCCGAGCCCACGGGCCCCGCCGCTTGGGCCTTGGGTTCGCGCAGAGGCTCAGCGTGGCCGCACAAGGGCGCAGCGCTGACCGGGCAGCCCTTTGCCTTGGTGTAAGCGGCGGCGCGAGGTGGGCGGCACTGGGGAATCGGACCCTCAGGCGCTCGGCGGGTTCCCAGGCCAGGCGTCAGACCACGTCTGCCACGCCGCGGCGAGGGGCACACCCAGGCAGCAGGGGCGAGGGGGCTCCGGGTGGAATTAGTCAGCGATGACTTGGCGAGAAGAGCGCTGCCTCCCGCCTGTCCACAGGTGCTGGGTGCGCCGGGGCTGTGGAGGGGGAAGAGCCCCCGGGGGTAGTGGAGCTGGGGGGAGGCTGTGAAGGGAGCAGCGCGGGGCTCTGACACTGGAGGCAGGGCGAGTGGCTGCCCCGCGGAGCCCTTGCCACGGAGCGACGCCCTGGCAAAAGCGTTTACTAGCCAGGGCTGGCCCCAAAGGGTCCTGTTACCCTGTTACCCCAGCTAATCCCCTCGCTCTGCCCGCACCCGTTCATTCACTGCTGCAGGGGGAGAACACAACCCAGGCAGACAAGTGGAATCCGGAGTCGCCCCCGGCTATTTAAGGAGAGACCCGACCTCCAGGGCACCCCCTTCTCCCCGTGCCAGGCAGAGCCAGCTCACACGGAGTGCTGCCTGCCCTGCCAAGCGCCACGCACGGCCGAACGGGAGGCAGACGGGAGTGGGGGGGAGGGGTGGGCACTGCGCAGGGGCTTGTCAGGTAGGAATGGGAAGGATTTGAGCCTCCTCTGCCCCACAGGTGCAAAGTGGTTTAAAGCCAAAACCCGCACCCACGGGGACAGGGGAGAGCCTTACACGCTCGCTTGGGCCATAGTGAAATTATTTGCACTGGTGAGAGTGTTTCACACCCGCAAAATGTCCCCTTCTT
Organism: Pelodiscus sinensis; assembly: GCF_052426305.1. NCBI lineage: Eukaryota > Metazoa > Chordata > Testudines > Trionychidae > Pelodiscus > Pelodiscus sinensis. The sequence goes on along the minus strand of NC_143080.1, from coordinate 9,709,569 downwards.
AAATGCCCTGTGGTGCGCTGCTGCGGCTGCTTTCATCCCTCCCTAGAGACAGTCGCATTTTGGTGACGGCCCAGGATGGGTTTCCTCTGCAAACGGGCAACATTTTCCAAGGAGCTCAGGGCCTGATTTTCATGGGCTCCCTGCCCACCATGGGTGGTTTAGAGGAGAGCTCCACGTGCCCCCAGAGAGCTGAAAATCTGCCCGCTTGGTTAGGTGCCTGACTGGGAGCTGAGCTTCCCCAAAGAACCTGGGTCCGGTTTGCAGAGGGCATTGGGAAGCGCCAGGAAGCGATCCTGCGTAGAAGTGACTCGGTGATCCCACAGACCGGAGCTAGTGCCGCAGCCGTGCGCCAGCCGAAGGCCGGGAGTCCTGAGAGTCACGACAGCTCTCCCTGCGAGAGAAGCCGCAGCCTCAGACATTCCGCAAGAGGAACAGAGGCAACAGCTGTTGACATCTCCTTCCTGCAGACTGGCGGTATTTATTGGTTCCCAGCTGATAAGGCTTGTAGTGAATGCAAAGGTTTCCCACCGCCCGTCTGCACTCAGCTGAAGGAAGGGCCAAACCCGGGCAAGTTCCTCTTCTAGGAATTGCAGTCGCTTGCGGGATGCAGAAAATGCCCCGTTGCTATTTTCTATTGCTGGCAGTGACCACAACCAATGTGAACGTCTCCCCAAACTTTGATCTTCACTCGTTAACGAAACCGAGCCAGCTGCTGCCGAAGAGGGAATGATGTTATAAATAGCCGCACTCTAGGCTATCGGAAGAGCTTCTTTTCAAAGGACTTTCAGATGGTGTCTTCGCAGAGCATGCCTGTCCTGCCAAGTGCTTCATGGCTAGTGAAAATCATTTTACCCACCACCGGAATGCAACCCCCTCTGGGGTGGGACACAGCAGCTGATACCACCCAGTGCTTTAGGATCAGACGCCATGAGGACCAGTCCACTGAAAGCTTAAGGAGAATTTTAGCAAGCAGGGTGGGATTTCCCAAACTGGAATGTGGCCAGAGCAATGAGACTAACAGTTCTACTCCTGTAAAAACCATTGTGGGATCTTTAATGGTCTCAGGCCTTAGCAGCAGCAGCAGGAAGGACCAGCCGGGATCAGGGTCCCATCAGTGTGCCAGGCGTTGCACGTCCACATGGTGAGAGACACCCCCTGCTCTAAAGAGCCAGTCACCTACAACTTGGCAGGGCCAGGAATACAGACCAACTTTTCGGACTCAGTGTCTCATCCTTAGACTGCATGGACCCCTGCTTGCTGAACGCAACTCCCGTAGCTTCCTGGTCAATCCAGTTCCTGGACATCTGAGTGCCGCTAAAGTCAGCCCTACGGTGGGGGGGTTCACTGGGCGTAGCTACGTGGGCCACGGTCCCAGGCAATAGCTAGACTGGCCAGCCTGCCAAATGGTTCCCTGCTCAAAGAGAGATAGGGACTATGGGGCGTGGGGTTTTCCTTGGCCCACGGGCGAGTGTCCACACAGGTGCGTTGGCAGAGCGGTGTGAGGCAGGGTCCTCGGGGTGCTGGAGAGGCATCTGTGAAGATGGGGAGTGGGTGTGAAAAGTGGGCGAGGAGGGTTGTTGCTGTTGATCGGGACGCGGGTGCGCTAGCGAAGAGCTGTGTGTGCCGGGGGAGGGGGGCTAGGGTTAGTGGTGGGCGGCCCTCGTTTGCGGCCTGACCTAGGCTCGCCATGGCGGCCGGTTGTCGGGGCAGGATTGCTGAGTCAGGAGCCCAGGGTCACTGCGCGTTACGCTGACGCAGCTAATTCTGTGTCCTCTGAAACCTCCTGCATCACCATCCCTCGCCGTGGAGCGCTGACCCGGGTTTTGCCCAGGCAGGCTGAGGGACACGTGGCCTGGCACCTTCTAACCAGCCAGGTCGGCGCCCCCGTTTGCCCCTTATTTTAAGGTGCAATAACAATGTGCTCACACAAACGTACACGCCCCCTTCATGCCCCCTTTCTGCCAAGTCATGTGCTCCCATCCCCCCCAAACCACATGCCTGCCCAACCTCCCCCCCACACACACATTAAACTCACATACACACACACAGACACCCCCACCTGCGTTCCTGTTCACCCTCACAAACTCACTGACAAATCTACCTGCACGTACAGTTTTTTTCCCCACCACCACTAGGGATGCAATAGTGTAGTCGAGTAGCCAATAAGCAAAACCAGTTAATGCTACAGATACACACATTCCCCCCTGTGACGGCGCGTTGGGGTTTTCCCGTCTCCTGCACCCCCGTAATGGCACGGACAGACTCCACCAGCCAGTAGAATAGAGGGAGTTTATTGCTTCTCCAGGATACAGCACAGCACAGATGTCATCTGGTTCCAGGGCAGGCCTAGGATGCCTCAGCCCCCTTTGAGATGGGGGAGACTGGGCCCCCAAATTCCAGCCCCTTTCCCTAGGCTGTCTCCTCCATGCTCCCAGACAGAAACTATCTCTCTTCCAGCCCTGCCCCCCAGCCAGGGGCGGCTTTCCACCTTCCTTTGTTTCTCTCCCTGGGGGGTAGCTGGTCGGACAGGTTGAGAGACCCTTGCCTAGTGACTCATCCCCTGTCCTGCTGGGCCGTACTACAGACAGCAGCCAGTGGGAGTCACCCACCGCCCACTGCCCAGCATAGCAACCAGCAAGGTACCCCCCACTACGTCACCCCCCCCCACACACACACACACCATTGCAAGTTTATTTTTTAGCAGACTGGCCAGCAGTCTGTCTCAGTTCTGGTTCGGGCTGGGTCCAGGAGCTTAGCCCTCCCTTCCCTGGACAGGGGCTGCTGCCACCCCACGCTGCTGCCTCAGTATCAGAGGCAGCAGTGTGAGGCAACAGGCAGCCGGTCTGTGCAGGAAGCTTGTTTTTAAACTGGCTCCCCTCGCAGACCAGCTCCCACCTGGCACCCGTGCTGCTGCCTCTGATACAGAGGCAGCAGCGTGGGATGGCAGGGGGCTACTCGGGATGGGGCCGGAGCGCACTAGAATAGTCGAGTAACCGATAAGAATTCATGCGGTTAATCGGCTGTTCAGTTAACCGATATTTAACATCCCTAACCACCACGGCCTCCTGCACGGTGCCCCCCTCCAGTCCACCAGCACCACAGTACAAGCATACACAACCTCCCTTCGGAAGGGACGCGCTCCCAGAACCGCGTACCCCGCTGACAGCCGCAGGGGGGCTGTCGCTACCCTCCCTCCTCCCCTCGTGGCTGACTCTGACCAGACCACCCGCGTGTCGACGGACGCCCCAGTTCCGCCGTCTTCCACCCCTGACATCCGCTTTTGCCTCCTCCCCCCAGTACAACACCATCCTGAGCGAGATGGACAACATCTATTCCACTGCCAAGGTGTGTCCTCCCAACCAGACCGCCAGCTGCTGGGCTCTGGATCCAGGTACGGCGCCGTCCCGTCCCACCGGGGTAGGAGCCCTCGGCCCGGGACTCAGTCGCTTTCTGAGCTTCGGGGCCCCTTGCTCAGGAAGGGGGTTTGAACCTGCATGGGGCTCCGCTGCAGCCAGTGGGAGCCTCCCAGGTTCAGGCCCTTCCTCGAGGCGGCGCTGCCTCCCGCTCGCTGGCCCCGTCGTCCCGGTGGAGGCTCAGACTCCTCGGTCCAGGCGGGCAGGGCAGAATCGCCCCCCTTTGCTGCAGGGTGCACAGGTGGCTGGGTATGTTGTGGGCCATTGACGTCTCAGGCACTGGGCAGGACAAGGTCTAACTAGAGAGCCCCAAACGCACCTTGGGGGACCAGCTGCTGGGGGGGGAGCTGGAAGGTGGCGCCCCACCGGAGATGGGGTGAGGGAGGAGAAAGGGAGCGTCGGGCTGCTCCTGGCGGGTGTTAGAGCCGACACACCTGGCTGCATCCCAACCTCGGCGCCCTCCACAGCGGCCTGCTCCTGCTCCGCTTCCAGACGTCCAGCGCCCCCGATGTGGGGGGCTGTGTGGATCTGGCGGGTTTGTTCAGCATGCCACAGTCAAAGGGGCCATTGGAGGTCGGCCTGCAGACCCCTCCCCCCATTCCCGGGGGCTGGGCTGTGGCTCATTGTGAAGCCGGGAGACTTTCTGGCACCCCGACACGTGAGCGTGGGGCTCTAAGCTCAGGCCCGTCTCTGCTTGGTCCTGACGGGGGTTCTTCCCCCCTTTCCCCTCCCCCCTGTGCCTGAGCAGCCAGGGACCTGCCAGCCGTAGGACGCTGGGGAGATCGGCTGTGGGTGGAAAGACGCTCCCCCCGTGAGAGCTGGCTTGGCCCTCTGACGTGTTTCCCTTTCCCGCTTCAGAGATAACCGACATCATGGCCACCTCCCGCAGCTACCAAAAGCTGCTCTACGCCTGGGAGGGCTGGCACAGCGCCGCCGGGAACCCCCTGAGGCCCAAGTACAAGGCGTTTGTGGCGCTGAGCAACGAGGCCTACAGGATGGACGGTAAGAGGGGCCTGGAGCCTCGAGTCGGGTCCCCTGCTATTGCAGGTGTCCCAGTCGCGACGGGGCTGTGTGTGGAAAAGCTTCCCAAAGCAGCCCCAATGTAGCCACGCCAGTGAGGGACAAGCACCCTCATGCTTCAGGGCATGAGCTGATCACTATCGGGGGTCAGGAACTTCTCCTCCCTGCACGCCCCCCCATCCGCGGTGCTGCATTGCAGGGAATGCGTTGAGGGGCGGCGCCTCTCGCCCGGGTGCACAACCGGCGCCCCTGGCACCCTGCTGCTGAAAGCGAGGAGAGCGCTGAGTTGCCCCTTCCCACGCCACAGCTGACACCAGGTGGCACAGGCGGCAGGATGCCGGCCTCGGTGGGCCCCCGGTCCGTTTCCGCACGGCGACCGCTCGGCCCTGGGGCGCTTGCCGGGGCTCCGTTCCTTCATTCCTGCTGCCCTCCTGCTCCGCTAGACATTTGCGGGGTGGCACAAGACTAGCGAGGGAAAGAGAAGTGACCTCAGACTCTGGCCCACTGCGCGAGATCCTGGGGTCTGGCCAGGCTCTGCTCGGAGCAGAGCTGGAGAGTGTACAGCAAAGGGAACTTGAGGATGGTGCTAACACAGCCAAGCAGGGTCATGGCCACGCCCCCTTCCCCTCTGGCCACGCCCCCTTTCCCCTCTGGCCACGCCCCTGATCAGTAGGACATGGGGGCTGAGCAGGGATGCAGTGCTGGCTCTGCACCAGCTGAGGATTTCCCCCATGCCCCCAGCCTTGCATCTCACCTGGAGGGCTGGGCGTCTCTACCCATTGGGTCAGCAGGCATCCCTGCTCCCCCGGGATAATTCTGGGTAGAAAGGCCAGGAGGGGCGGTCCCTGGGTCCGACTCAGCAGTTCACCGCGGCGGGCGCCGTGCTCTCCGTTGCCAGGTTTCAAGGACACCGGCGCTTACTGGCGCTCCTGGTACGACTCGCCCACTTTCGAGGACGATCTGGAGCAGCTGTACCACCAGCTGGAGCCCCTCTACCTGAACCTGCATGCCTTCGTCCGGAGGAAGCTGTATGAACGCTACGGCCCCAAGTTCATCAACCTCCAGGGCCCCATCCCTGCTCACTTACTGGGTAAGTGGGCCAAAGGCGAGGGCAGTAGCTGTCTCGGGAGGCTCTGCAGATCTGGGGGGGCTGACGGTGTGCTAAGGGAACAGGGCAGACGCGAGGGGGGGCGGGGAGCGAGACGTGTTTGGGGAGGGGGAGGCAGGATGTGGGGAAGGCCTGCTTGTCCTACTCTGGATACTGCATGTGCAAAGAAGGCTGCACCTGGGACAGGGCCATCCGTAGGCGTATGCAGCACATGCAGCTGCGTAGGCCGCCTGAAAAGCGTGGGGTGCCCCTCTCCAGGTGCATGTGCGGGTGCACCTCCGGATAGCGCTGACCGCATCCACAGGCCCCTGTCTGGCCCAGCCCCTGCTAGGGCTGCCAGGTGTCCGGTATCACCCAGACAGTCCGGTATTTTCACCTCCTGTCCAGTAAAAAAATGTAAAGAATTCTGGACACCGGACATGGCCGGTATTTTCTGAATTTTTCCCCAGCCAGGAGGTGAAAATGCTGGGCAGCTGGCAACCCTACAAACACTCAGCACCTGGCCCCTGAGCCCCCCAACCCTAGCCCCCATGCTTACCTGCTTCCCCAAAGCTGCTGGCACAAAATGGCTACAGCCAAAAGACCTAGGCTTCCCCTGGGGTCTTAGTGCTCAACTGCTCCCCTGTTCCTATCCCTGCACTCACTCTTAAAGGGACATGCTGGTTTTTTTTTTTTTTTGCTCAACAACTTTGGTCCCCCCGCCCCCTTTCCCCAACAGAATTTTTCCCAGTGTTTTTTTTTGGGGGGAAGGGGGGGTTCGGTATTTTTGTTTCAACCATCTGGCAACCCTAGTCCCTACCCCGGCGCTGCTCCCTTGGCCGGCAGCAGGGCTGCCCTCTCCCCACCCACGGGTTGGTCAGCCAGCGCTGAGCTGAGGGCTCCCTCCTGCCACACTGGGGTAGGGGTAGGCTCAACTCCGTGCCGACCCTCCAGAAAGCCCCAAGCCCGAGCCAGAGCCACGTGGGGATGGAGGGGCACAGGGGAAGCTCCGAGCTGCAGCAGAAGGCGGGGGGCAGGATGGGGGGTTCCATACATTGTAAGGGTGGCCTGGCCCTGCCCTGAGGGAGTTGATACCAGCCGGAATTGACCTCAGGGCCTCTGGATCTATAGGCAGGCGCCTCCCCTGCCTGAGCTAAAGGGGCCTCGTTTTCTCCGATGGTGCTGCAGGCCACTCCCTGGTGTTGGTGGCAATCAGGCCACAGGAGCGGTGCAGCTGCCGTGCGGGGAGCACACGGTGCTCGGCTTGTTATCAGCCGGGAGCAGCTGCTCACAGCCGTTCCAGGCCTCCCCCAAGAGAGGAAAACAGCAGGGGGACGTCCCACGCAAACCCCAGCCCCGGGTCTGACCGGGCAGCACTGGGGCTGCAGCCGGAGGAAGGATTCCCAGCTGTTTCGCGCTGGGCAGATTCCCCCTCCCACCTGATTGTGCTAATTGCACGGCTGGGGTGTTGGCTGCGGGCCATGCGATTGGCTGGGGGAGGGGAAATGCATGGAGCCCCGCTCTGCACTCGGGCTTGCACAGATGCAGTGAATGACCCCAGCCTGGCCAAAGGGGGGGCGGGGGCGGGAAGCCCGGCCATTGGAAAGCTCTTGGCTCAGAGGATGGAAGCCAACCATGCCACCCTGCCCATCTCCACCCGCCCCCACTGGCGCTAGGAACCCGCACACCCGGGATGGCCTGACACGGCTCGGGAAGCGATTTGCCTGCGATCACCCAGAGAGTCCATGGCAGGGCAGGCCACAACCCCAGGCCAGCCAGACTCCCTGTGCCGTGCTCTGACCATTGGACGGCGCTTCCTCGTCCGGCTGCAAGAGCAGATTGGGCAAACAGCTTTGGTCCATCCTGGCGGGTCCCCAAACAGCCGTATTTGCCTGCACCTCCGCAGGGACGGGGGGATCGCAGCTCCCGTTACCCAGAAACGCTGTCACGCGGCCAATGGGAGCTGCAGTCCCCGTACCTCGGAGGCCCAGGTACGTTTAGCAGCAGCGGCCCACCAGGGGCTCACCCTGCTGAGCCCCTGCCTTTTCATTGCCCAGAGACAAGGAAGGAAACCTCCCCTCCCTCGGGTTGCCGCAGCGAAGCCGAAAGGAGCGGCAACGCGAGAGGAACCTGAGGGAGACGTCCCATCCCAAGGGCTCCTGCTGCTCTCCCAAGCACGCTTTCCCCGGGCCTAGCCCCCACAGGCAGCCACCTTGCTCTGGTCTGCTGGCTCTAGCGACGCCCAGCCCCCGCAGGCAACCACCTTGCTCTGGTCTGCTGGCTCCAGCCACGCCCAGCCCACGCAGGCAGCCATCTTGTTCTGGGCCGCTGGCTCCAGCCACGCCCAGCCCACGCAGGCAGCCATCTTGTTCTGGGCCGCTGGCTCCAGCCACGCCCAGCCCAGCCCACGCAGGCAGCCATCTTGTTCTGGGCCGCTGGCTCCAGCCACGCCCAGCCCACGCAGGCAGCCATCTTGTTCTGGGCCGCTGGCTCCAGCCACGCCCAGCCCACGCAGGCAGCCATCTTGTTCTGGTCTGCTGACTCCAGCCACGCCCAGCCCGTGCAGGTAGCCATCTTGTTCTGGGCCGCTGGCTCCAGCCACGCCCAGCCCACGCAGGCAGCCATCTTGTTCTGGGCCGCTGGCTCCAGCCACGCCCAGCCCACGCAGGCAGCCATCTTGTTCTGGTCTGCTGACTCCAGCCACGCCCAGCCCGTGCAGGCAGCTATCTTGTTCTGGGCCGCTGGCTTCAGCCACACCCAGCCCGTGAGTGTGCGGAGGGGCCCTGTGCGCTCTCCGCTCTGTTCTGCTTCCCAGGGCCTGGCCCGGCTGCTACCGCAGCAAACCCCTAAACAGTTCTGTTCCCTCGCCAGGCAACATGTGGGCCCAGCAGTGGAACAACATCTACGACATGATGGTCCCCTTCCCGGACAAGCCCAACCTGGATGTCACCAGCACCATGGTGCAGCAAGTAAGGCCTGGCTGCCCCTCGCGGCCGCGGCTTAGCCAGTCGCCCCCAAGGCCTGGCCGGGGGCTGGAGGTAGAGGCAGGCAGGCTGGAGGAGGCCCCCCTGCTGCCCGGAGTGAGGACGAGCCACGTTGCTCGCGGGGTTGCCGGGCCAGGCCTGGTGCGTTTTGCTCCCTAGACGGCCTCGTGCCAACTCCCCGGCGGCCTCCAAGCGACTCCAAGGCCAGAAGGGAGCACTGTGATCGCCGAGGGCCTGCATCGCACAGGCTGGAGGGCGCCCTGCAGCCGAGCTGGTCTTTTCATATCCAGCGTGGCCCCTGACCGCTGTGGGCAGAGCACCCCCCATTGTCCCGGGCACCCATGGGCTCCCCCAACCCGGCACCCCCAGGCTGTGCTTGCTTTGTGCCTGCACTGTGCCCCTTTGCCCGACCTCTGCGCAGCGCCCCCTTCCTCCCAACCCTTGCACTGTCCTCCCACCTGCCCCCAGCCCTGCTCCACTGCCCCCCCGCCCAGTGCCCTGCACCCCCTTTGCCAGCAACACCCACGCCCAGTTGCCCCTCGCCCTCTGGCTACAGCGCCCTGGGCATGGGCCCGTTTGCCCAGCCGTAAGCCTGGCCCAAGGCTCAGGGGAGTGACCAAGGCCAGGAGAAAGCAGGCGCAAGCGGGGAAGGGGAGTGTGCAGTTAGGGGCGGTGCAAGGAATCTCTCCCTTGGCCCGCGGAGGCAGTGAGGCAAAGGCTGCGGGATCCCAACCCCCAAGGGAGCTGTCAGCCCTCGCCGGGCCCTGGGAGGAACAGTTCTGCGCGGGGCGGGGGAGGGGTCTGAGGACACGGCCGCGGTTTATCACTGGGCCGCCCTGAGCAATGGGCCTGTGCTCTGGGGCTGGCGATCAGCGGCCAGCGGCTCCTTCCTGGCGGCTCTGCCCCGGGAAGCCAGTGCCCCGGGGGCCTTTCCTCCTGCGGTCACTGCTCCCAGAAGCCCAGCAGTGACCCGTTCCCAGTGGCGGAGCCCAGGGCAAATCTCCTCTTCTGGGGAGGGGCTGATAAAAGGCTGCCAAGGATCAGGCCTCATTGGCTGCCCGCCCAGACTCTGAGGCCAGATCCAGGCGAGGGAACGTCACGTCCGGTGCACGGCGAGGGCACAGACTGGGTCAAACTCCTGCTGGGGGCAGCTGTGGGGCCGTTCCGGGGATCGGACCCAGGGAGGAATATGGCCCAAGCCAGAGGAACAAGCGAGAAAACGGAGAAAGGGGGGAAGAGAAGCAGGAGACCCTCCCGCTGCTGAGGCGGGTGCAGGGTGACTGTCCCGGAGAGCCCCAGCTCCGGCCCCCGGGCAGCCTCCTCCTAGCGCGTGTAACGCTGCTTCCTTGGCCATGCCCGCCCAGAACTGGAACGCCACGCACATGTTCCGGGTCTCCGAGGAGTTCTTCACCTCGCTGGGCCTGATGCCCATGCCGCCCGAGTTCTGGGAGAAGTCCATGCTGGAGAAGCCGTCGGACGGGCGGGAGGTGGTGTGCCACGCCTCCGCCTGGGACTTCTACAACCGCAAGGACTTCAGGTGCGGGAGGCGGGAGGCCAGGCCCCTCAGCGAGAGAAGCTAGGGGGCCATTTGAGCCCCCACGCAGCTGGGGGAGGGGCACAAGAGCCACGTTAGCTCCATGGGCGGCCGGTAATGCGGGCAAAGGAAGGCACAGCCTTCCCAAAATTGCATGTGCATCCCAGCCACCAGGGAGGGCTGGGGCTGCAGCGTGGCAGCCCTGCTCCCTGGCTGCTAGGGAGGGCTGGAGCCAGGCCACAGCACGGCAACCCCGGGCCTCCAGGTGGCTAGGAAGGATGGGGCTAGGGGTGGGCGGGGCTTGAGTCCAGGGGCGGGGCCTCAGGCAGAAGAGGTGGGGCTGGGGCTTCCCTTCCGCAGCTGGGCCTTCACCTGCCACCCATAGTGCAGCTCTGCAAGGAATCTGGTAGGGGGAGGGAGCTGGGTATGCCACCCGCCAGGGGACGCCTGGCCTCAGTTTCCCAGTCCTGCCCCAGGGTGCTCTCCTCCTAGCAGCTCCCGAGGTAGGAGTTAGTCCTGGTCAGCGCATACTGGCATAGCTACATCCGTCAGGAGTGTGACCCCCTGTACCTCCTAGCCACGTAACCGTGCCAACAACCCCCATTAGTGACCCCCACACCTGCGGCTCCTAGCCATGTACCCATGACAGCAACCCCCATGAATAACCCCCGACTTAGACCTCCTAGCCATGTACCCATGACAGCAACCCCCATGAGTAACCCCCGCCTTAGACCTCCTAGCCACGTAACCATGACAGCAACCCTCATGAATAACCCCCGACTTAGACCTCCTAGCCACGTAACCATGACAGCAACCCCCATGAGTAACCCCCGCCTTAGACCTCCTAGCCACGTAACCATGACAGCAACCCTCATGAATAACCCCCGACTTAGACCTCCTAGCCACGTAACCATGACAGCAACCCCCATGAATAACCCCCGACTTAGACCTCCTAGCCACGTAACCATGACAGCAACCCCCATGAGTAACCACTGCCTGCAGCTCCTAGCCACATAACCATGACAGCAACCCCCATGAATAACCCCCCACCTGCACCTCCTAGCCACGTAACCATGACAGCAACCCCCATGAATAACCCCCCACCTGCACCTTCTAGCCACGTAACCATGACAGCAACCCCCATGGGTGACACATCTCCTAGCCACATAACCATGGTGGACACCCCCATGAGTGGCCCCCCCCACATCTCCTAGCCACATAACCATGACAGCAATGCCCCCAGAACAGATGCAGTTATGGGGTGGGGGGGCTTCTGTCTGCATGGCTCCCGTGTTCCCATCCCAGCAGAACTCCCTGTCCTGTGCCTACGCTCCGGGCTGTCCCATAGCTGCCACCTTCGCAGCAGCTGCCAACGAAGGTCGTGTTCCCATCTGGCTTAGAAACCCAGGTTCTCCCCTTTCCACCCACATCACCCTCCTGGGTTCCACATTGCAGTGACCCCCCCCCCCTCCCAGCACCCTAGGGTCCCTGGGGGTGCGGGAGAGCAATGGAGTATTCTCCATCCTCCGTAGGCCAGCATTCCCAGCGGGCGTGGGGGCTGTGTAGGTTGGTGACTCTCCCTGCTGGGAAAGCCGGCTCCCTCCCTCCCGGGGTGTATCCTGGGAGTGTGTGGGGACAGGCGGCTCAGGCCCTTTCCAAAGGGTGCCTGCAGCCAGGACTCTGCCCTTTGCCCTGCAGGATCAAGCAGTGCACCACGGTCACCATGGAGCAGCTCTTCACGGTGCACCACGAGATGGGGCACGTCGAGTACTACCTGCAGTACAAGGACCAGCCGGTCTCCTTCCGCAGCGGGGCCAACCCCGGCTTCCACGAGGCCATCGGCGACGTCCTGAGCCTGTCGGTCTCCACCCCCGGCCACCTCCAGAAGATTCAGCTCCTCAACCACGTGACCCAGGACACAGGTACTAGCGGGGACCTGGATACCCTGGGCAGGCGGCAGGGAGAGGGCAGGGCGGGCAGGGGCAGCAGCATGAGCAGAGAGCTCCCGTTCATGCACAGGTGTCTTTAGGCTGCAGGGGGCTGGGCTCCCAGCTGCCCTGTCGTGCCAGCTCTTGTGCACTAAGCCTGTCGCACGTGGGCTGGTCTGTGTGAGTGTCCGAGCCCAGAGGTAGCTCTGGTGGGATTTTCCCCTTTTGCCTCCGAGAGCTTCGAACCACCTTCATTTCCTGCTTTCCGGGCTGGTGCAGCACATACATCCTAGACCGGTGCCTTTCTTTCCATCCACCCCAGCACTTGTGCAGCATTCTTAAATGGAGAGATCTCCACACACATCCCAGAGGTGCATGAGCACCTTTGCCGCCCTTTGACAAAAGGAAAAATGAAGGGGGTAGAGGGGATAAGTGATGTGACCGAGGACACCCAGCAAGTCTGTGGCAGAGCTTACAGGACTCCCCGGCAGTTCTGACTGACAGGCCCCTCCTGCTAACAATTAGCTCATGTTGCCTCCCCTGGCTGCACCCAAAAGTAATAGCCTAGAGCCTCAGCGGGTGCCATTTGGCCTGACTCCATTGACACCAGATGAGGATCTGGGCCTGGCAGTCCAGAGATGTGTGCAGCAGGGAGGGGCCATGAATCTAAGGAACCCGGCTGGCATCCTCCAGGGCAGCTGTTCTCTTTCCCTTCCAAAGAATGCTCCTTTCCTGCCCCCATCCCCATCCCCATCCCACTCCAGCCTGTTGGGGGGAGATTCAGGGCTCGCCTGGCCCTCCCCCACCCTGCAGTCCTGGCAGTTGCTCACTGAGGGGCCAGCAGGACAAACAGCTCAGTTCAATAAGCCAGGCAGCTCCAGGCTGCCCAGCGAAGGGAGTGTCTTTGCGGGGAGGAGGCGGAGGAGTGGGAGAGCTGGTGCGATTAGGTCCAGCAAAGGTCACCGGCAATTAAGTTCTTCTGATGAGCACGGATGATTTGCTGTGTGGGGGGTTGGTCGCTGGGGCCTCGCTGCCTGTGATCTCGGAGCCTGAGAGTCTAGTCCGGGCCCTGTGCGCTGTGGGTCAAACGCTGGGACCTAGGCAGCCCTTACCCAGGGAAAACTGCCCCCGGGCCTGAGCCCTCTGGCTCCCGTGGGGGTTGGTGTGCTCAGCCCAGGGGCGCGAGGAGACGTTTCCCCACAATAAGGATTCTGGGTTTGTCCTTAAGCCTGGCACGGCCCCGGGAACGCTCAGACCTCGCTTACTCTGATGCCAAGCAGGGTTCGTGGGGCTGCCCCAGCCGGGGGCGGGAGGGTCCCAAACCATGTGCAGAGCCAGATGCCCCGTTCTGAAAGGGGCCCCAAAGCAGCCCCTGGCGTTGCAAGCTCCGGGAAGCGCAGGGAGCCAACTGGCCCCCTGCCCAGACATCGGGATGCCAGTATCGGCGCCTCTGATGGACTCCTACAGTAGCACCTCAGGGTGCTCCATCGCAGGCCAGTGGGGAACCAGGACTCAGGCTTGAAGCAAGCCCTTCTCCTTCCCCCCAGAGTGTCGCCCCTGTAGGCAGCTGCTCTGCAGAGGAAGGAACATTCCTGGGATGCGATTTGTGCTGGCGATTCTGAGCCCGGCACAGCTGGATAGCGTCCGAGCAGCCAATAATGGGGCCTGCTGGGCTAGCGATGCTGGACAGAGTAGCCGAGAGCCTCTGCCCTGAAGAGCTGGTGACCCAAACGGGCCAGGCAGAGCCGGGGGGAAGGGGTAGAACTCGCCCACCGAGGGAACCATGGTGGCAGCAAATGGCGTTACTTCTGCATTTGTTGGGTGGGCTTGGTAGGAGAGGATCCGCGAACTGGAGGGAAAAGGGGAGGGGGAAGAGGGTGGGTGTGGAGAGAAAGGACTGAGGGAAGGTTGGAGCCATCAGCCAGTCTCAGGGATGAGAGAGTCCAATCAAAACAGTAGAAAGTTCCCTGAAAGTCCCCAGTGTCCTGCTTTGGCTGCTTCTGCACCCGCCAGCCCGAGTCTCTAGCCTGGCATGTGCCTGCCACGTAGGTCAGTCTGTTTACGTCTCTCCCGGCACGTCGACACAGCAGGGCTAAAGGCGAATGAAGCGGCTCGGCTCAGTTGCGTCGCTGAAGTCGAAATAGCCTTGTGCGGCTGTCGGCACAGCAGGAAGTCGAGGGAAGAGCCCTCTCCCTCCGACGTCCTGTACTCCTCGTGAGACGAGGGCTATAGCATCGGAGTAAGATGCCCTCCCACTCGGCACCATTTCGAAATAACGGCGTGTAGTGTAGACACGCACTGTGCGGTGTCGGAATAACGCTGCTGTGTAGACGTACCCTCGGGGACCTGCCGACTTCCGAAGCCAGCCTGTGCCCTGGTGGAGACCCCCCGGGCTGACAGAAGACTTCTTCTATCCCCCGCGTGGGTCCAAATATGCGGGGTTTTTTGGTGGGGGAAAAAGCCCTGCACCTGTGTCACGAGGCCATTTCAGTCCCCACTCCTCCCAGCCCAGGAGCTACCTGCACGTACCTCCCACCTGCAGGGACCTGGGGCTAATGTCTGCAGCCCCCAGGTTCCTGCCCCACTTCCCTCCGGCTCTGATTCTTGCAGAGAGTGACATCAACTACCTGCTGAAAATGGCCCTGGAGAAGATCGCCTTCCTCCCCTTCGGTTACCTCATCGACCAGTGGCGCTGGAATGTCTTCAGCGGCCGCACCCCTCCCAGCCGCTACAACTACGACTGGTGGTATCTGAGGTACTGGGCTCGCTGGGGGGAAGGCAGACGGGTGCATGGGCCCATGAATGTGGGCGGGTCCGTGTCTTCCCACACGTGTGCGTGTGCATGTGCGAACATGCGTGTGGGAAGCGTGAAGAGTGGTGTGCTACTTCTGGCTTGGCAGATGCACCGTGCAAACAGCTGGCGAGCGCTTGGGGGGGGGGCTGGATTAGTTCACCCTCGGTCCCAGAGTGGGCTGACGTGAACCGAAGCAGGGTCACTAGCATTTTACCCTGGAGAACTGGGGCTGTGGCTGGAGAAACTGACCAAGCACCAGACCCAAATCTGTCCTTGATGTGGGTGGGTCAGATACCTTTGAGCAGCCAGTACAGCTGATGGAACCAGAAGGGGAGAAGCCTTGTGACAAAGGCATCTCCCGTAATGTTGCTGAGAGGGGAGAGACCTGATCTCTCACAAGGGAGCATGTTCCTAGCCTTGGGACCAGGCCAGTACTCTGGTAGTGGAATGGGCGGACAGGTACAGCTGTAGGTAGATGGAGGAGGGAGGTGTACATGTGGATACTTGCATGCGTATGTTTGGGTGAAGATGCTTGGATGGATGGGTACGTATGTGGGCCGGCGGGTGGATGGGTGTGTGTGTGGGCAAGCGGATGGATATGTGGATGGTTGGGTATCTTTGTGGGCGGGGGGGGGGGGGGGGGTTAGATGTACAGCAGTATCTTGAATTAAGCCCCAGACACATTCAGGGTTGCTCATCACCCCTCTTCCTTCTTGCTCCCTATTTGCTCTTCATGCACCAAGTGTGGCTCTTCTGTCTGATTCTTTCATGCTCCTGCTAATGCCGTTCATTTTGTCCGTCCACCCAAACCCTGTGTTTTACAGAACAAAATATCAGGGCATCTGTCCTCCCATTGCAAGGAACGAAACCAACTTCGACCCTGGTGCAAAGTTTCACATCCCTGGCAACACCCCCTACATCAGGTACTGGAGCTGTCTGTGACTTGGACCACTGGTGCGGGGCGGCGTGTTGGGCCAGTCCGCTGGCCTGAATTTGACAAGGCTCAAGTCAAGTTCTGTGGGGCACGTTTATCTGTGTCACATAAGCCCCGGGGAGTGGCTCTGGGGAGCTGTCTGGATCAGGCAGGGTCTCCCAGGTCCACAGCGAGGGGTATGCGCAGAGCTCAGCGTACCTTGCTGCCTTTCCAGCCGGGAGTTCTGCAGGCCAGGAGAGAGACCCGCTGGCTACGCTGGGTGGGCCCCACTCTGGATAATAAGGGGTGAACCTGCCGTGTACTAGCTAAGGTGTATGTGGCTGGGCCCTAGTGAGAATTAAAAGCCTTAAAATTAGTGACAGCTCCTGGAGATTTTTGTAAAGAGCCCAGGAAACCTGAAGGTGTTCCATGTTTGTAATGGCAGAGCACAGTCACCAGCAGAGGTGTGGGGACCCAGCTGTGCAGTGACAGGGAGCGCTGTGGGGCAGGATTGGAGCACGGTGCGGCGTGGGGACCCAGCTGTGCAGTGACAGGGGGCGCTGTGGGGCAGGATTGGAGCACGGTGCGGCCTGGGGACCCAGCTGTGCAGTGACAGGGGGCGCTGTGGGGCAGGATTGGAGCACGGTGCGGCGTGGGGACCCAGCTGTGCAGTGACAGGGGGCGCTGTGGGGCAGGATTGGAGCACGGTGCGGCGTGGGGACCCAGCTGTGCAGTGACAGGGGGCGCTGTGGAGCAGGATTGGAGCACGGTGCGGCGTGGGGACCCAGCTGTGCAGTGACAGGGGGCGCTGTGGGGCAGGGTTGGAGCACGGTGCGGCGTGGGGACCCAGCTGTGCAGTGACAGGGGGCGCTGTGGGGCAGGGTTGGAGCACGGTGCGGCGTGGGGACCCAGCTGTGCAGTGACAGGGGGCGCTGTGGGGCAGGGTTGGAGCACGGTGCGGCCTGAGGACCCAGCTGTGCAGTGACAGGGGGCGCTGTGGGGCAGGATTGGAGCACGGTGCGGCCTGAGGACCCAGCTGTGCAGTGACAGGGGGCGCTGTGGGGCAGGATTGGAGCACGGTGCGGCGTGGGAACCCAGCTGTGCAGTGACAGGGGGCGCTGTGGGGCAGGATTGGAGCACGGTGCGGCGTGGGGACCCAGCTGTGCAGTGACAGGGGGCGCTGTGGGGCAGGATTGGAGCACGGTGCGGCCTGAGGACCCACCTGTGCAGTGACAGGGGGCGCTGTGGGGCAGGATTGGAGCACGGTGCGGCGTGGGGACCCAGCTGTGCAGTGACAGGGGGCGCTGTGGGGCAGGATTGGAGCACGGTGCGGCCTGAGGACCCAGCTGTGCAGTGACAGGGGGCGCTGTGGGGCAGGGTTGGAGCACGGTGCGGCGTGGGGACCCAGCTGTGCAGTGACAGGGGGCGCTGTGGGGCAGGGTTGGAGCACGGTGCGGCGTGGGGACCCAGCTGTGCAGTGACAGGGGGCGCTGTGGGGCAGGATTGGAGCACGGTGCGGCGTGGGGACCCAGCTGTGCAGTGACAGGGGGCGCTGTGGGGCAGGGTTGGAGCACGGTGCGGCGTGGGGACCCAGCTGTGCAGTGACAGGGGGCGCTGTGGGGCAGGGTTGGAACACGGTGCGGCGTGGGGACCCAGCTGTGCAGTGACAGGGGGCGCTGTGGGGCAGGGTTGGAGCACGGTGCGGCGTGGGGACCCAGCTGTGCAGTGACAGGGGGCGCTGTGGGGCAGGATTGGAGCACGGTGCGGCCTGAGGACCCAGCTGTGCAGTCACAGGGGGCGCTGTGGGGCAGGGTTGGAGCACGGTGCGGCCTGAGGACCCAGCTGTGCAGTGACAGGGGGCGCTGTGGGGCAGGATTGGAGCACGGTGCGGCCTGGGGACCCAGCTGTGCAGTGACAGGGGGCGCTGTGGGGCAGGGTTGGAGCACGGTGCGGCCTGAGGACCCAGCTGTGCAGTGACAGGGGGCGCTGTGGGGCAGGATTGGAGCACGGTGCGGCGTGGGAACCCAGCTGTGCAGTGACAGGGGGCGCTGTGGGGCAGGATTGGAGCACGGTGCGGCCTGAGGACCCAGCTGTGCAGTGACAGGGGGCGCTGTGGGGCAGGATTGGAGCACGGTGCGGCGTGGGGACCCAGCTGTGCAGTGACAGGGGGCGCTGTGGGGCAGGATTGGAGCACGGTGCGGCGTGGGGACCCAGCTGTGCAGTGACAGGGGGCGCTGTGGGGCAGGGTTGGAGCACGGTGCGGCGTGGGGACCCAGCTGTGCAGTGACAGGGGGCGCTGTGGGGCAGGATTGGAGCACGGTGCGGCGTGGGGACCCAGCTGTGCAGTGACAGGGGGCGCTGTGGGGCAGGGTTGGAGCACGGTGCGGCGTGGGGACCCAGCTGTGCAGTGACAGGGGGCGCTGTGGGGCAGGGTTGGAGCACGGTGCGGCGTGGGGACCCAGCTGTGCAGTGACAGGGGGCGCTGTGGGGCAGGGTTGGAGCACGGTGCGGCGTGGGGACCCAGCTGTGCAGTGACAGGGGGCGCTGTGGGGCAGGGTTGGAGCACGGTGCGGCCTGAGGACCCAGCTGTGCAGTCACAGGGGGCGCTGTGGGGCAGGGTTGGAGCACGGTGCGGCCTGAGGACCCAGCTGTGCAGTGACAGGGGGCGCTGTGGGGCAGGATTGGAGCACGGTGCGGCCTGGGGACCCAGCTGTGCAGTGACAGGGGGCGCTGTGGGGCAGGATTGGAGCAAGGTGCGGCCTGAGGACCCAGCTGTGCAGTCACAGGGGGCGCTGTGGGGCAGGATTGGAGCAAGGTGCGGCCTGAGGACCCAGCTGTGCAGTCACAGGGGGCGCTGTGGGGCAGGATTGGAGCACGGTGCGGCCTGGGGACCCAGCTGTGCAGTCACAGGGGGCGCTGTGGGGCAGGATTGGAGCACGGTGCGGCCTGGGGACCCAGCTGTGCAGTGACAGGGGGCGCTGTGGGGCAGGATTGGAGCAAGGTGCGGCCTGAGGACCCAGCTGTGCAGTGACAGGGGGCGCTGTGGGGCAGGATTGGAGCACGGTGCGGCCTGAGGACCCAGCTGTGCAGTGACAGGGGGCGCTGTGGGGCAGGATTGGAGCACGGTGCGGCCTGAGGACCCAGCTGTGCAGTGACAGGGGGCGCTGTGGGGCAGGATTGGAGCACGGTGCGGCCTGAGGACCCAGCTGTGCAGTGACAGGGGGCGCTGTGGGGCAGGATTGGAGCACGGTGCGGCCTGAGGACCCAGCTGTGCAGTGACAGGGGGCGCTGTGGGGCAGGGTTGGAGCACGGTGCAGCCTGAGGACCCAGCTGTGCAGTGACAGGGGGCGCTGTGGGGCAGGATTGCAGTGACAGGAGACCAGACAGATGTGCAGGGAGAGCAGGTGAAATGCAGCTGGTGCTTCCGTCTGCTCCCCTCCTCCCTTCCCCTCTGTCAGCACAGAAACCCAGCTCCGACTCTGGGCACATTATGGCCGGGCCCGAGAACACATCCAGGGATACGCCGAACATATACAGCGGGGGGAGGGGCAAAGAGACGGGGGGGACAAAAGGTCGGGGGGGGGGCACGTCCCCACAGGGGAGATCGGCGGCTGTCTCCTTGCTCCCATCACCCAGCCCTGAGCCTGCGGCTGTGGCCCTTGCTTTCTTCCCAGGTACTTTGTGAGCTTTATCCTGCAGTTCCAGTTCCACAAGGCCCTGTGCCAAGCCGCCAACCACACCGGCCCCCTGCACACCTGCGACATCTACATGTCCAAAGAAGCCGGAGCCAAACTCAGGTGAGGGCCGCCGAAGGCAGGGGGAGGGGCCCGGCCCGAGCAGGGGGCTTGGGAGAGGCCACCAGGGCGCCCGGAAGGCCGGGGGAGGGGGATGTTCTTCATGCCCCCCCGGCCTCTCTCACTTGTTCCCTCTGAAGCAACTGGTTTGCAGACATGTTGGTGGTGCCCAGAACATCCAGAGCCCGCACCCCTCCCCCGCTCAAATCCCCTCCCCCACCTGCCTAAGAATCTGGGAGGGTGTTTCGATCGGGGAGGGGTGCAGGCTCTGGGAGGAACCTGGGGTATTGGGGTGCAGCAAGGGTGGGTGCAGGCTCTTGGAGGGAATTGGGGCCTTGGGGGCAGGAGGAATGAGGGGGGCAGACTCTGCGGTGGAGTGTGGGTGCAGGCTCTTACCGGGGCAGAGATGCAGGAGGGGGTGCGAGTGCCGGGCTCTATGAGGAAGTTTGGGGGCTGGAGTGGGACAGGATGGGGGGCCAGAAGGGAGGTGCAGGCTTTCAAAGGAGTGGGATGCATGAGGCGAGGCGGGGGGGAGCCTCACTTCCCAGGGGGTCTCCGCACGCTGCTGCCTGCCAGCCCCACATACATTCCCGGTCCCGATTTCAAACACCACCGGGAGCGCCGTGGGGCTTCCCGCCCCTCACTCCTCTTGGCTGCCAGCGTGCACGTCCCTGCAGCCCGGGGGTGTCTCCATGTTGCTGGCAGACGAGCCCCCTGCCTGGCCCAGAGGGATGTACGACCGGCTGGGAGCGAGCGGCGGGAAGACGCTTTAGCTCCGCTGCACTGCTGCTGCTGCCACCAGGGCCCCCAGGGAGTATTAAATTGCCCGGGGGCAGCAGGAGGGGCTGATGGACACCTGGGGGGAGAGTGCATGGGGCAGCAGGCAGGAACAGGGGGACACACATGGAGGTGGCAGGTGGGGCTGGGCAGAGACCTGACTTTGTTGAGCTCAGCCCCGGGCCAGGAATATGCCTCGTGCTGGGCACCACGGGCCAAGATAAGTGGCCGCCCGTGCGTCCAAAGGCAGGGCCCTGGGCCACAGGAACCACGGGTCTGAGCCAGCGTGGCTGCTCTTTGGGACCAGTGCGTGGGTTCATGAGGCGGCTCGGTGTGGCTGGAGGGCCGGGGAGCTCAGTCTCACACCGGCTGGAGAGGGTTCGCCTTTCGCGCCAGAGGTAGCGTGGCTGCCTGAGAAGCAGAGTCCCTGGCTCACGTGGTGAGAGCAGCCTTCAGCTACCTCAAGGGGGGTTCCAAAGAGGATGGAGAGAGGCTGTTCTCAGTGGTGGCAGAACAAGGAGCAATGGGCTCATGTTGCAGTGGGGAAGGTCTAGGTTGGATATTAGGAAAAACTATTTCCCTAGGAGGGTGGTGAAGCCCTGGGATGGGTTCCCTAGGGAGGGGGTGGAGTCTCCATCCCTAGAAGTTTAGGTCCCAGCTTGACCAAGCCCTGGCTGGGATGATTGAGTTGAGTTCGGTCCTGCTTTGGGCAGGGGGCTGGATTCGGCGACTCCTGAGGTCTCTTCCATCCTATAATGGCAGAACAGCAAAGCATTGTGGGACGTTAAAGAGGACAAAAGAATCTGGCGATGACGGACTTTTCCGACTGGGGTGGGCATACAGCACTTGTAATGAATGTCTCTCTCCGTCTGAGTTCCACTGTCACAGAGGCTCATAATATAACTGCTCAGATATGACACTCTGGGTACCGACAGCATCAGAGACGTTAATGCACGCCGCAACACACGAGCGTTCAATACAGTCGAGACGTTTTTATTCTAATGCTCATATCGACGTTAGTACTAACACACAGGTGTGCCAGGCGGATTCTAGCTGTGTGTGTGTGTGTGTGTGTGTGTGTGAGCGTTCAATGGCGCTGGCACCCGCTCTGCCGGCGTCACGCCGTGTCTTGATGCGCAGAACTCCACACGTTGTGCTCGGGGCCGTCCACCTGATTGCCTCTTGCTGGCATTTGCTTTCCCGGGTCTCTGCAGGGAGGTGCTGCAAGCCGGCTCTTCCAAGCCATGGCAAGAAATCCTCTTCAATTTGACTGGCACGGAGAAGATGGACGCTGGGGCCCTCCTGGAGTACTTCAGCCCCGTGACCGAATGGCTTCAGAGTGAGAACCGCAAAACCAATGAGACTCTGGGCTGGCCGGACTTCGAGTGGCGCCCGCCTGTCCCCGAGGGCTACCCCGACGGCATCGGTAACGCTTCAGCGCTGGGTCTCGGGGAGGCGGGGGAGGTGTCCCCCGGCGGATGCCACGTGGCATGGTTCCTCAGAACGCACATGGGCGAGGGGTGAAGTCTCTGCCAGAGGGCAGTGCAGTGGGTTTGTCCCAGACAGCACAGCACCATGCCCCGGCGGGGCTCCGGATAGCCGCACACGCTCGTGCGTCTCAGGGCACTGCGCCTTCCCCGATGGCCACACAGCTGAGCCACACCTGGATTGACCAATGGTCTCTTCCGGCATAAGAATTCCTGCGCTCCCTCGGGAACAGACAATCCCTGAGGTTTTCTGTGCTGCCTGCTGATTGGCTGGCTGGTTGAGTCTAGAATGCCAGGCTCCTCCCAGTTACCGGTACTCCTCCTCCAGCCCCGATGAAGAACGGTCGATGTTTCACCGGCCACTTACCTATTGGCTTCTCCTGTCACATCTTTCTCAGGGGGCACCAGGGCTGGAAGGGGAGCCAGCTCAGGCTCCTGGAGAGACTGTGGTGCCGGCAAAGGCTCAGTCATGGATTTTCCGAGGAGGTTCTGCTTGCACCAGGGGAAGGACTCGTGTGACTGCTTTACCCATTGGGCTTTCTGCCTTTCTAGATAAAATAGCCGATGAAGCACAAGCCAGAGACTTCTTGGCAGAGTACAACAGCACAGCTGAAGTGGTGTGGAACGCCTACACTGAGGCATCCTGGGTGTACAACACCAACATCACCGACCACAACAAGCAGATCATGGTATGAGACCCCCAGCCAGTGATGCTGACAGCAAAGCCAAGCAGGCTGTACCCAAAGTCCATTGCAGGGGAGTGCAGAAAACCAGGGTGGCTGCCGGGGGGGACACATCTGGTAGCCAGAGGGTAGCATTTGTACGCTGGGAGGTGCTTTTCTCCTGGCATCCCTAAATGAACTGTTAGATTGGTACTTTAGACCTCGAGCTAGGTCTGTGGGCAGCCTGCAGTGAGCGCACGCCCTGGCTGCCCATCACGTGCCCAGAGGGGGATCACCAAAGTTCCCCCTAAGCTGCGCGGCTGAATGTAATTAATTGGCTTGGGGGAAAGTCCCATCTGCTGGAGGAGAGAGGGGGGGGTAGGGCAGAGGCAGAAACCCAGCCGTCTCTTCAATCCTCCTGGGCTGGGAAAGGGCAGGCAAAGGGGCTGACTGCATGCGGTAGGTGGGGGGAAGAGGGAGTGATTGAGAGCTGGCATCTGTGAAGTGGAGTGGAGTCAGGGCAGGTTGTTTGGGATGTCTGACTCTCTGCAATCCTCTCTGTTAGGCTGGCTTGGAGGGAGGACGGGAAAGCCTGTGTGTGTGTGCGTGTGCGTGTGTGTGTGTGTGTGCGTGCGTGTGCGTGCGCGCATACGCTGGGAGGACGTTTGCGTGATTACATTTCAAACAGTTTGCATATAGATGTTAATGGCTTAAGATAAGAGAGACAGAGAGCGACAGAGGCAGAGTGCGTGCGTGTGTGTGCGTGCGTGTGTGCGCGTGTGTGTGTGTGATTGGTGGTGTACATCCACACACTACTTCAATATTGGTGGTGCATATAAAAAAAATTCAGCCTGCTCAAAGATAGAAAATGTGAGAGGGAACACTGGGGACAGGGGTGGATACAGGGCAGGGCGAGCGGGGTGGCCGCCCCGGGCTCTGCGCATGCGCCGTGGCAAAGGGGGGCCCCGCAAAGTTATGCTGCCCTGAGCCCCGCAAAACAGTCATCTGCCCCTGACGGGGGACCTCAACCAGGTGATTCCTTCCCTGTCCTCCCATGGTCCTGCAGCTGGAGAAGAACCTGGAGATGTCGGCCCACACCCTGAAGCATGGCGTGCAGGCCCGGCAGTTCGACTACTCTGACTTCCAGGACCAGAGCGTCAAGCGCATCCTGAAGAAACTGAGCGACATTGAGAGAGCCGCCCTGCCGGAGGAGGAGCTGAAGGAGGTGAGATGTGGGCGGGCAAAGAGTTCTGTGATACCACCGAGAAGGCCCTGGTCCTCCTGTGTCTGAGACCACACGCTGGGTGCTAACCACGCAGGAAGGCACCATCCCTGGCCCACGGGGTTCACCAACCAAAGGCCACGTGACCCAGCGTGCAGCGTGGCATGGATCTTCAAATGCAGCTGGAGCATTGCATGCTGGGCCCTGCAATCTTCTATGCAACTTCACAGGAGGGATGGGATGGTGGGTTCCCAGTGGCTTTGGGCAGGCGGCAAACGTCCCCATTAGAACATGGATTATTCCTAGTGACAATAAAGAGAGTTTACGAAGTTCCTCCCAATCGAAATGCTCCTCCCGACTCCCAGTGTGACTGGCCCGTTTTTAAGAGGGATCTTTTGTGGTCTGTGCTATTGGGGCAGACCAAGGGGGAGGGAGGTGTTGCCTGCACACCACTGCCCTCTGTTGGATGGAATCAGTACTGTTCAATTTAGACCTGCTGCTGTGGTGCCTTGTGGGAATTGTAGTTCTGTTGCCTCACGCCTCCATGCTCGGGTTCCCCAGTTGGACTCAATTTCCCATGATGCAATACCTCCCTTGGCAAAAGGGGAAGGAAGCCCTGGTGCATCATGGGAGATGGAGTCTAACATGGGAGCTCAGCCTATACAGTGAATGGGAGCATGAGGCTCCTGACCTATGGCTCATTTTTCAATGGCTCCGTTCGTAGCTGTGCTGGGCGTGCCATGATTAAACCCCTTGGTTTCCCATGGTCTCCCTCGGGCTGGAAGAGATGGAGGGTGTTTGTGTGCGCGGGCCGGGGAGGAGGATGGGCTGGGACTCCGAATCGCCAGGCTCCAGCCTCCCTTACAGGAGAGACGGAACTCCCTGGAGAGGGATTTGCATCCTGTGGGCTTGGGATTCAGGGCCCTGGGGCTGCCACTGGCTCGTGGATAGAGCGTGGGCCAGTCTCCTCTCTCTGTGCCTCCCCCCACCACCTCCCCGGGAACTGTGAATTCACTCTTGTCTGTAGAGCGCTTGGAGATCTGGGTGGAAGGGCGGCAAAGGGGGATGGGACAGGCGGTGGCGTTGTCCTGTCTCCGGGCGCAGAGCAGCGAGCAGGCACCTAAGTGGATACGATTTCTTTCCCAGTACAACAACCTCCTCTCGGACATGGAGACCGCGTACAGCATAGCCAAGGTCTGCAAGGGGCAGGACAAATGCTACTCCCTGGATCCAGGTGAGATGTAGCCCAGCCTCCAGCGAACAGCCGGTGCTCAGCACCGCCAGGAGTTCTCTACAGCGGCTCCGCAATTGTGGCTGAGATCTGTGTGTGTGTGTGTGTGTGTGTGTGTGTGTGTGTGTGTGTGTGTGTGTGCGCGCGTGCGTGCAGCAAACTGAGCAGCAAGTGTGTGACGGTGCCCAAATGCCCACGTAACTCTGGTGTCGTTTGAGCTCAGCTGTGAGGGGGTAGAACCCACAGGAGCCAAGTAGCAAACCCGGTCTAGAAGCAGTGCCTTATCAGGCGCGCTTCGCTGCTCGCTAGGACTGGATGTCCCCAGCAGGAGGCGCTCCCGCCCCAGAGCACAGGAAATATGGAGGCCTGGTTACGTCAGGGGCAGTAGAGAACATTGGGACCCACAAGGGTTCTCCCAGGAGGGCTCTGGGAGAAGGTGACTTAGAGGGAAAAGCAGAGTCCAAGCTATGGCAGGGTGCAGCAGACCTGCTGGGTGAGCGTGCGGGGAGGTGGGAGTCGGTACCGCTGGGCGAGCAAGCAAGGACATGGGAATGGGTGCTGCCAAACGAGTGAGCAGGCACGCGGGAGTCAGCGCCGCCGGGCAAGAGAGAGGGGCCATG
This sequence comes from Pelodiscus sinensis, assembly GCF_052426305.1. NCBI lineage: Eukaryota > Metazoa > Chordata > Testudines > Trionychidae > Pelodiscus > Pelodiscus sinensis. Next base: position 9,684,103 of record NC_143080.1, on the reverse strand, counting down.
GGAGTTGGTGGTGCTGGGCAAGCAAGTGAGCAGGGCCGTGGGAGTCAGCGCTGCCGGGCGAGCGAGCGAGTGAGCGGGAGTCAGCGCTGCCGGGCGAGCGAGCGAGCGAGCGGGGCCACGGGAGTTGGCGCTGCCGGGCGGGTGAGCGAGCGAGCGGGGTCACGGAAGTTGGCGCTGCCAGGCGAGCAAGCAGGGCCTGTTGCAGCAGAGCTTTAAGAAAGCCTGGGCAGGTGAAGGAAGGCCGAGCAATGGGAACCGCTCAGTGGTGGCTGGTCTGTGGGTGGGAGAAGCAGCAGCTGGGGCCACGGGTTCAGCAGCGCGCTCCGGGGCGCCCGTGGGCCACGATGTTACGTGGCGCGGCAGGGAGCCCCTGATCGTTTCCTCTCCCTTTAGACCTCACCGACACCCTGGCCAAGTCGCGGGACTACGACGAGCTCCTCTTCTTCTGGAAGGGCTGGCGGGACGCCTCCGGGAAGAAAATCCGGAGCAAATTCAAGAGATACGTGGAGCTGAGCAACAAGGCAGCCAGGCTCAATGGTCAGGTTCCCTCTATGGAGCGGCCTTCCCAAAGGGGAGGGGGGCCCCGACTTCCTAAAACAGCCTTACCCCAGCTGTGCCCCCATCCTGCTACACTCCTAGCCCCGCCCTGTCGACACGCCCCTGGCCCCGCCCCTACCCTGCAGATCTCTCATGGGCCTCAGCTTCCTGCGCCCAACCCTGAGCTCGAGACATGACCTCCCTTTTACTCTGTGGGTTCTAGTGTGGCTTAGGCTTAGGGGTAGGGCATTAGCCTGGGGTGCACAGGGTGGTGGGTTCAAGTCCTACCCACCCCTTTATTAGGAAGGCAAGAGAAGAGACCTGTTGAAGGTGGGAGGTGGTATGCGGTCCTTGAGTGGACTAGGGGAGAGAGCATCAGGAGCACAGGGTCGTGGGCTCAATCCCTGCCTACTCAGGCAGCTGCCCGTTAGCAGCTTGCCCAGTGGGAATTCAGGCCTCGAGTGTCCTTAGGCGCCTGGCGAATCTCCCGGCAGCCCCAGGTGAACCCCTCGGGGTGCTGTGGACACTTGGCTGAAGGGAAATGGGCTAAAAAGCAGCAGCTGCCAGTAAGGTCCTGGGGTAGCCCAACGTGAGGGGAGCTGGCTGAGTGGACAAAGGAGGCCGCCTGGAGCCAGGCACGATGGTGCAGAACTGAGGTCCAGTCAGCCACCGTTGGCCCACACTTCCGCCCCCAGCACAAGGGGGCGGGGCAGGGCAGGGCGGGACGTCCCTGGGCCGGGGCAGTGCAGCTACTGGGCACCGAGGGAGGGGAGGCAGGGTGCCAACAACCCTCCCCGCTCTCCCACATCTGGGCAGGCCACACGGACAACGGGGCCTTCTGGAGATCCCTCTACGAGACGGCCACCTTCGAAGCAGACCTGGAGAGGATCTACCAGCAGCTGCAGCCCCTGTACCTCAACCTGCACGCCTACGTGCGCCGCGCCCTCCACAACAAGTACGGCCCGGAGCACGTCAACCTGAAGGGCCCCATCCCGGCCCACCTGCTCGGTAAGGCCCTGCCAGGCCCGGCGGGGCCCTTGTGTTTCCCGTGGGATGCTCTCAGCGGGTGTTACGGCTGGGCCCGGGGCTGGCAATCAGGCTGTTAATGTGGGGGTGACGGTGCTAGTCAGGGGAAGGGCCCCTGTCCTGTGAAAATGAGGGCTCGTGAACAGGGACCACACTTCCTGGCCTGGGGAGGTCCGGCCTTGTGAAAAGCCCAGCACATTGGGTGCTGTGTACGGGAAATTGCCTGGAGCTCTTTGGAAAGTCCAGCTCTGGGCACCAAACGTTAGGCACTTAATGGTGAGACCTGTAGCCAGCTGGATCTACCCTGAGTGCCGGATCTACCCTGAGTCCCGGCTACCCAGGCAGGATCTCTGCCTCGCGCCCTGCAGCTCTACATACTCAGGGATCTCTGCCTCGCTGTACCCTTGGGCCCAAGCTGAAGCCAGGTTTCAAAGCCAGGGCCACTCCCTTTCTGTGATACCTCTCTGGCTCCATCACGGCTCCTCCTGAGCTTTGATATGAAGGAGGGGTCATTGCCCCTTGTACAGAGGGGAAACTGAGGCAGGTAAGCTCCAAACCTCCGTAGAAACTCAGGGAAGGCAGGAGCCCCTGAACGCAAGAGGTTTGCCCGAGTGCACCCAGCAAATCAGAGCCAGAGTGGAGACTGGAACCCAGGTCTGGAAAATCCTAGGCTCACGCTCTAACCATTGGGCAATCCTTCCTCTCCCTGCTGGCAGCTGAGTTACGCTGGGTTATGTCAGGGCTATCAGGGCTAAACGGGGACTCCTTCTGTCACGTGTTACCCTGAGAACGGGGAGCATTTGAGGACATAAGGGGCATTTCTGGCTGGGATTAACTTCGGTTTTGTTCTGCTCTCCCTTTGTCCTCCCCTTCCTGCCCCCACCCCCTGCGGGCTCTAGGCAACATGTGGGCCCAGTCCTGGTCCAACATTTTTGACCTGGTGATGCCCTTCCCTTCTGCCTCTAAAGTGGATGCCACCCCGGCCATGCAGAAACAGGTCAGTGCCGCCACAGTCCCCGAGACTCTCCCCTCGGGAACCCCTTTGCTCTCCAGGAGATGCCGACTCCCCGCCCCCTGAGAAACACAGTAACCGGCAACCCCTGGGCCCGGGGCCCCAGGCCCTCATGCAGCCAGCAGCCCGTGAGACGCTCTGCGGTAAAACGGCAGAGAATCCAGCCAGCCCCTTACAGGGACGTGCTCGGTGCCGCTGCTGGCACCGCTTGGGATCCAGGCCAGGTGGGTCCTGTTAGCTCCACCCTGGGCTGAAAAGGGGCTGAATCTCCTTCCCCTTGTGCCCTGCTCCGCCATGCCCAGCCGTGGGTCAAATCGCTCCCCCCCCCCCGCTCCTCCGGGGGTGTAACATGAACTGGGTCCGGTCAGAGCAGCATTCGTCCGGATTGGGGGCGGGGGAAACAGGCCAGAGGGGTCCTGCAGGGACCAGTCTTGTGGGGAATAAGCAGGGAGGTTTGTGTTTTGTGTTGCTGCGGGGGCCAGGGAGCCGGTCAGAGCCCCCCTGCTTAGAGCTGGCCCAGAGCCGCCTGATTCTGAGTGCTCCCCAGGCTGTCCCCCGCCCAGGAGCTAATCCCTGAATCTCCCCTCCCGGCCCTGGAGGGGGCCTCTGTTAGCATTTCTCCCTCTTTGCCCCTGGGCTAAGGAGCCAGATCCTGGCTTGTCTATGCTTGAGACACTCCAGCAGCCCAGCTGCTGTGCCTCAGTGTAGCCCCCCGCTGCAGTGATGGGAGAGACTCCCCTCGGCGCAGTTAGCTCCTCCCCTCGGCACAGTTAGTCCCTCCTCTTGGCATAGTTAGCTCCACCCCCAAGGCCATAGTTAGCCCCCCTGCTTCCTGTAGTTAGCCCCGCCCCCGAGGTCGTAATTGGGCGGGTGGACGAATTCTTCCTTCGACCTCGCGCTGCCCACACCAAGGTTCACTAGGTCGCACTAGGCTGCACTAGGTCGCCGGAGCTGGATTTTCACCCCCCTGAGTGAGGCAGCTCAGCTGGTTCCCAGAGGGGATGCGCTCGGAGTCCTTCCTTCACCTCTGTTGTTGCTGTCTCAGGACAGCGCCAGAGCGGGACTCCTTCCCCTGCTCCTCCCCCTGCGCCCGCTGCAACCAGTGAGAATGTGGCCTGGCCCTGATGGGAGCCGGCTCGTGCCCTGGGTTTCAGAGTTGAGAGGCGCTGCCGTGTCACTGCGCCTGGCTTCCTGCCGCCGGCTCCCATGTGCTCTCTGCTGGCTGCACAGGGCTGGACCCCGCAGAAGATGTTCGAGCAGTCGGATAAGTTCTTCACCTCGCTGGGCCTGATCCCCATGCCGCCCGAGTTCTGGGCCAGGTCCATGCTGGAGAAGCCGTCGGACGGGCGGGAGGTGGTGTGCCACGCCTCCGCCTGGGACTTCTACAACCGCAAGGACTTCAGGTGCTTCCGGGAGCGGGCTGGGCCGTCCCCCAGGCTGGCCCCGGGCCCTGCGGCACTGCCAGTGCTGGGAGAGAGCAGAGGGGCCTTCGTAGAGGGACAGTCCGTCCTGCCCCCGAGCTGGTCCCCCACCCTGGGACACCCAGCCCAGCGAGCCCCAGGCTGGCTGCAGGCCCACGTGCCCACTGCTTTCGTGTGGGGGGTTTGCCAAGCCCAGTGGCAGGGAGGCTGGGGCAAGACGCGGCCCAGTGTTTTGAGCACCAGCCCAGGGCAGCAGGCAGGGTATATCCCACGGAGCCGCCTCTGCCCCGGGGTGCCAGGCCTGCGTCCCGGCGGCTACGTCTGCCTGGCCAGCCAGCCTGCCCCGGCCCAGGGCCTCCTGCTGGGGGGCTGGAAATAGCAGCTGAGGCTCCGCGACCCTCCCGTATTGCCTGGTGTCAGGGCCCAGCCCCCAACCTACCCTGCTGTTTTTAGCCCCACCGTGTGAGCCTGAGTTAACTGACCCGAGCTCTGAGACTCACGGCCATGGGCCTGCCTGGGAGCGTGGGCTGCCCGCCCGCCCGTCTTTCTCTCCCTGCCCCCCTTAACTCCCCACTGCGTTCCAGGATCAAGCAGTGCACGGTGGTGAACATGGACGACCTGATCACGGTGCACCACGAGATGGGCCACGTGCAGTACTTCCTGCAGTACAAGGACCAGCCCATCTCCTTCCGCGACGGGGCCAACCCCGGCTTCCACGAGGCCATCGGCGACGTCATGGCCCTGTCGGTCTCCACCCCCAAGCACCTGCACAGCATCAACCTGCTGGACCAGGTGGAGGACAACAGTGGTGAGCTGGCCAGGGCCTGGGCCGCTCCCTGCTGCTAGCGAGGGGCCCGCTGGCGATGGAGATAGCGTTGGGGCGGGATCCAGTGTACATTCCTGTGGGATGCCTGCCTGCTGTCAGCACTTGGAACCTCCTGAGGCCTGTCAGTGGCCAGTGATGTGGATGGGCTGGTGGCCAGTGGGCGTGGCAAGAAAGGGGTGTGGATAGTACAACTCTGGGGCCGTGTCCTACCCGCCTTCCAGTGCTGGAGGGCCCCCGTGTTCCCTCGAACTTTTCCCATCCATGTGCGGAATGAATTTTGTTGCATGCACTGAGGCATGTGTGGAGTGCGCACCACCCCATGCTGCCAGCTGTGGGTGCACTGCTAACCAGCTGGGGTGGTGCTTGACTCTCTCCTGGGTGGCCGCCCTTGCGCACAGCCTACAGGGAATGGGGCTAGCCAGGCGTCTTTGTTCACCTCCCGTCCCCTCCCCCTCCTTCGCAGAGAGTGACATTAACTACCTGCTGAGCATCGCCCTGGACAAGATCGCCTTCCTGCCCTTCGGGTACCTGATGGACCAGTGGCGCTGGAAGGTGTTTGACGGGCGCATTAAGGAGGAGGAATATAACCAGCAGTGGTGGAACCTCAGGTCAGTCAGATGTTCCTGCCTGGCGCTGGAGGCGCGTCGGACTGCACCCCAGGGTGTCCAGCCCCGGTCCAGTCTGGGGATTTCACCCCCCCGCAGCCAGCCCTTCCGTCTCCCTGTAGCGTGCTCCCCTTGCGAGCCCTCTGACCCACCGGCCCCTCCCTGCCCTTGACAAGGTCTCTGCTAATTGCTACACCCCCACCCCTGCCCAAGGGCATAGAATCATAGACTCATAGAGCTGGAAGAGACCTCAGGAGTCATCAAGTCCAGCCCCCTGCCCAAGGCAGGACCAATCCCAAGTAAATCAACCCAGTCAGGGCTTTGTCAAGCCGAGACTTAAACACCTCTAGGGATGGAGACTCCACTACTTCCCTAGGTAACCCATTCCAGTGCTTCACCACCCTCCTAGAGAAATAGTTTTTCCTGATATCCAACCTGGATCTCTCCCACCACAACTTGAGCCCATTGCTCCTTGTTCTGCCATCCATCGCGACTTAAAAACCTGCCGTGGGGCCATGCCAGCTGCGGGTCCCTAACCACTACTCTCCCCTGCCGGCTGCAGGCTGAAGTACCAAGGCCTGTGCCCGCCCGTGCCCAGGTCGGAAGACGACTTTGATCCTGGGGCGAAGTTTCACATCCCAGCCAACGTTCCCTATGTCAGGTAGGCAGGCCGGGCCGGGGTTACCCGTGTGCGCCGTGGGCCCCAGCCTGGGACAAGGGCCGCGATGGGAAGAGAGACCGAGGGGCGGGGCAACAGACGGGCGTGGGTGGGCCGGGCGGTGGTGCCAACCATGGAGCCCGTGTGTGCTGTCGGCTAGCCGATCACGGCAGCTCGGGAGCAGGGCCGGATGTGCCTGCTGCTTGGGGGGCGAGGCCTCTGGGAAGACCAGGGAGCTGCGGGCAGCAGCCGTGATGCCGCCACACGAAGCTCACCGCGTGGTCGTTTCCGCCGGAGCTAACCTGCCGCTCTGAGCGCTTGGAACGATTTGCAGCTCCGTGGTGCCGGGCGTCAGACAGGGGAGCTAACCCCGGCCTTGCGGGCCCGTCCCAACGGTAGCCTGTCGTCGTGGGCCTGACAGCGGCAGCGGCTCTCCACGCCTGGGTGTCCAGACAGGCCCGAGAATGTCGCCTTCCCTCCATTCCCCACTCCAGGTACTTTGTCAGTTTTGTGATCCAGTTCCAGTTCCATCAGGCCCTCTGCAAAGCGGCCGGCCACACCGGGCCCCTGCACAAGTGTGACATCTACCAGTCCAAGGAAGCCGGAGCCCTGCTGGGGTGAGTGGGACATCGGGGAGAGGCGCCTGGGGTCCTCCGGAGCCTGGTGCTGGGAGTAAGAAGGGCAGGAGGCCTGGCAGATGAGTTATTCTCCGGATGAGCTTTTCCCGTCCCTAGCGCCATGTCCCATCTCTCCTTTGACCCGGGACTTTGGCAGCCTCTGAACTCTGGGGTGGTGGGAGGGAGCGTGGCGGGGCGCCTGCCTTCCGTTAAACTCTCAGAACCCCAGGGCTGGCAGAGACCTCAGGAGTCACCGAGTCCAGCCCCCTGCCCAAGGCAGGACCAACCCCAACTCAATCATCCCAGCCAGGGCTTTGTCAAGCTGAGACTTAAAAACCTCTAGAGATGGGGGGTTCCACCCCCTCCCTAGGGAACCCATCGCAGAGCTTCCCCTCCCCCCCCCAGGGAAATAGTTCTTCCCAGTGCTTTTCTTGGGACGGTACCTTCTTTTGGGAGCCGCTTTCCCCCAGCACAGCCCCCAGCCGGCCTGGGGAGCGCGAGCGCTGCGCCAGATGGAAGCCCGCTCGGGACATGCAGAAATCAAAGGGGCCGCAATTGGATTTTGGCCCCGACCTCCCACGTCTCCCTGGTTACTCCCCGGCACTTTTTTTTTTTTTTTTCTTTCCCCATGACAAATTTTTATCACATTTTTTCTTGAAACCATTTGGCAACCCTAGTACTGGCACCTTGTTTTTAAACAAAACAAGCAATGGTTCTTCCTAATCTCCAACCAAGACCTCCCCCACTGCAACTTGGGACCATTGCTCCTTGTTCTGCCACCTGCCACCACTGAGAACAGCCTCTCGCCATCCTCTTTGGACCCTCCCTTCAGGTGGTTGCAGGCTGCTCTCAAATCCCCCCTCACTCTTCTCTTCCGCAGACTAAACAAGCCCAAATCCCTCAGCCTCTCCTCGTAGGTCACGTGCTCCAGCCCCCGAATCATTTTCATTGCCGTCCGCTGGGCCCTCTCCAATGCGTCCGCATCCTTTCTGTAACGGGGGAGGGGGCCAGAATTGGTCCCAGCTCCCCAAACGGGAGAGTCCATTAACCCTCCTGTCTCCCGTCGGCAGCCCCAGCGGCTTCTCCGAGGGCCGCGCTAGTGACTGTCAGGTGCTTTGGGAGCCTCGTGCCGCGCAGTGAGCAGGCTGGTCTCCAGTCCCCCTGCACTCTCCTCCCCCCGCCCTGCCGGGGGCACGGTTGGCTCTAACGCCGCTCTGGAGTCCCGGGGGGCTCCAGGCAGAAATGCCGGGGCCTGCGCCCTTCCCTGCCAGGTGACGGTGTTGGGGAGAGCAGCTGCGGTCCCCTCGTCCTCTCAACGGAAGCACTCGAGCCATCGGTATCCGTCGCTATTTGAAGGGAGGTGGCCGGGTCTGTGGGAAGGGGCTTGGCCTTTCCGCGGACAGAGAGGTCTCCAGCCTGTGGGGCGCACCCTCCGAGGGGGCAGGAGGGAATGTCCAAGGAGGCGCAGCGGGGTCTGGGCCAGCCCCCCCACCCAGGGGCCTGGGCCCCCTCTTCCTGCCCCAACCATGGCTCCAGTCCCGGCTCCCCTGGCTTTTGCCTGTGGCTCCGCTCCCGGCCCTGGCTGGCTCCCAGCTGCAGCTCCCAGGGCTGGGGGGAGTTTCCGTAACTGCTGGGGGAGGGGGTGGCAGAAAAAGTTTGGGGACCCCTGCGCTAGAGCGAGCTGGTGCAATACAAGAAGCTGCCACAAGGTGGCACCTCGGTTCCTGCATGGATTAAGGCTGATTAAGGCCCCCCCCCCCCCGCAAAGCTTAACCCTTTCACTGCTGCACAGATCGCAAGAGAGTAGAGTGCCCTGTGTCATCCCTGCCCAGTCCTACCTCCCTCTCCACCCCCTCCCGGCTGCAGCCCAGGGCTCAGCCTCAGCCCTCCGCGTCCGTACCCTGCTGGCCTTGCAGGCAGGTGACGGCGTCGCCCTTTTGGGGAGGGGTGCTGAGTGCAGGGGTGTCGGCACAGGGTGACGCTCCCCCACTCACCTGGACTCCACGGGTGGTGCAGCTGCTGCGGTGCCCCCGAATCCGGGGTCCTCCATTGGGCGGCTTGTCCCTGAGGCTGCGGCTTCCCTGCCTTTGGTACCCAAAGCCAGCCGGGATAAGCCGACCTATGCTGCAGTCACCGCCCCTGCCGAGCCGCGTCGCCAGCCCGCAGGGGACAGGCCCGGGGCTGGGAGGCCGGGGCCGTCCGCAAAGGCAGCGGGTGCGCGTGTGTCTGCAGCCGCTCGCTCCCGCCCGCAGGAACGCCATGAAGCTGGGCTTCAGCAAGCCCTGGCCGGAGGCCATGCAGCTCATCACCGGGCAGCCCAACATGTCGGCCGACGCCCTGATGACCTACTTCAAGCCGCTGACGGACTGGCTGGCTGCTGAGAACACCAAGACCGGGGAGAGCCTGGGCTGGCCCGAGTACAACTGGACGCCCTATGCGGGTATGCCAGCCCCCACGGGGTCCCTAGCCGGTCCCAACCACCGGGCGAACGGGGTCCTGGGGGTGGAGCTTCTGTGCGTTGCTGGGATACAGTCTCCAGGGCTGCCTGTCATCCCCGGGATGATGCTCGCCCCTGAAGACCAGAGCCATGCATGGGCGGGGTTGGAAAGGATCCAACGGAGGCTGCTGGGTTTGTGAAGGGCTCCCCACCCCCCGGCAATGTCTTAGACCGGGGGAGGGGGGATGCAGCAGCCAAGGCCAGCGAACGCTGGCTCGCCCAGCACAAGGCATCGCAAGGTGCTGGCAGGACACCGTGGGGCGGACACCGGCCCCAGCAAACCGTTCGCCACAGATGCTTCCCCACGAGCCAGGGGCCTGTGGTCAAACGTTCGAGCCCTGCCAAGGGCCCGCCCGCTGTGGAAGAGGTTTCCCTGGCCCTGGGTCCAGAGGGCTCCATTGGCCCGCAGCAGCTCGGCCTGCTCTACCAGCCCCCGTTTTCTTCTTGCTTTCACGCAGGTCAAGCGCCGTCTAGTGCCAGTGCCAGAGCCAGTTTCCTGGGGATGTCGCTGGATAGCAGCCAAGCCGTCGCAGGCCAGTGGGTCCTGCTGTTCCTCGGCGTTCTCCTGCTCCTTGTCTCGATCGTCCTCGGAGTCAAATTCCACTCCTCCAGGAGAAGGGCTCACAAATCCAGCTCAGAAATGGAACTGAAATAATGCTGCATCTCACTCCTTTCCTTTGCTGTGGGTGCTCGCATGGGCCACGGGGGAGTGTGTGTGTGTGTGTGTGTGTGTGTGTGTGTGTATGCATGGGGTGTGTGTGTGTGTGTGTATGCATGGGAGATGTGAGTGCCAAGTGTATGCATATACAGGCCACGTGTGTCTGTGTGCATGAGTGTGTACATGGCGATGTGTGAGTGCAAGGTGTATGCATGCATGGGCCACGTGTCTCTGTGCGTGTATGGATGGGCCGTGTGTGTATGCATGAGAATGTTTGCACATGGGCCTAATAAGCGTGTGCCCGCACGCATCTGGGCCTGTGTGTGTCGGGGACATGCTCGCGAGCCTCGTGTGTCGCTGAGGCAGGAGTGCAGTCGGATGCATAGGACTCTTCCTTCCAATCAGGTCAAAACTTTTTGACTATGCAAGAGCCAGAGCAGAGAATAATTATTTATTTGCCAATGTCTGAATTCCCAGACCCCCGAGATGAGGAGTGGGACCGTGGGGTTTGTTTCTTATCCACCCCGGTGCGGATTGGCCAGTTTGAATCAAAGTAACATTGTTCAATTCCCTAGTGATTGGAAAAGGTTTAATTAATTGGGCAGGGGGGCTGGTTTGCATCCCATCCACTGTGCCTGGGAGCTGGGAGGCCGGGGGATGGCATCTGATGACCTCTTGAGGTCCCTTCCAGTTCTAGCGCTCTCTGATTTCTGCAGCTCCGCTGCGCCGTTGGGAACACCACAAGGGCTTCATGTTAGCCGTGGGAAGCTTTTTGTGGGAAAGGGGCCGTCCCTCCTTAGGGCAAGCCCGGCCCCCAGGCACGCACAGATGAAAAATAAAAACCATCCTGTTTTCCCCCCACTAAAACGTCTTTGTTGTTTTCTTCGAGTGGGGGCAAGATGGAGGCTTCGGTCAGACCCAGAGCATGCGCCCGCACAGAGGCCAGATTGAAACGTGAATCGGCTTATGCCTGCAATAGCACAGGACTGGATTTCTTAGCCTCTGGAAGCCTGAGATGCAGCCACAAAACCAGAGAGAGAAAACTGGCTGCTCCCAAAGGAAACAAGGGAAGAGGGATAGCTCAGTGGTTTGAGTATTAGCCTGCTAATCCCAGGTTTGTGAGTTCAGTTTTTGAGGGGGCAATTTAGGGACCTGGGGCAAATCTGTCAGGGATGGTACTTGGTCCTGCTTGGAGGGTAGCTGACTGGACTCAATGAGATAGGCATGTCTCTCTCTATTGTTACCCTGCCTCCCATGTGGCTGGCTCTCTGCAAACTGCTTCTGAGCACATGCTTCCCTGCAGAGCCTTTCAGTCTGCCAGCAGCACTGGGAAACCCCTGCCCATTTAAAGTGTAACTTTATTACAGTTTTCAATACTCTTATCTCTAGACACTACAGGGCCAAAAAGCTGGTTAGAAACATAAGAACAGCCACACTGGGTTAAACCAAAGATCCATCTAGCCCTGTGTCCTGTCTGCCCACAGTGGCCAATGCCAGGTGCCCCAGAGGAAGGGAACACACCAGGTAATCCTCACGTGATCCCTCCCCTGTCACCCACTTCCAGGCAAACAGAGGCTAGGGACACCATTCCTGCCCACTCTGGCTAATAGCCATTGATGGACTTAACCTCCATGAATCTATCTAGCTCTTTTTCAAAACCTATTAAAGTCCCAGTCTTCACAACATCCTCTGGCAAGAAGTTCCACAGATTGACTGCGTGCTGAGTCACGAAAAACTTCCTTTTGTTTGTTTTAAACCTGATGCCTATTCATTTCATTTAGTGACCCCTAGTTCTTATATTGTGGGAATAAGGAAATAATTTTTCCTTATTCACTTTTTCCACACCAGTCATGATTTTATAGACCTCGATCATATCCCCCTTAGTCTCCTCTTTTCTAAACTGAAAAGTCCAAGTCTTTTTAATGAGGAAACAAAGTCAACCGCCTCTAACCCATCAAACGATCCCCATTTCCCTGTGGACCAAGCTGACTTCTGGGAGATGCCACATCAAACCTTCCATGTGCTGATTGTTTTACTGCTCAGAAGTGAATGGGTTCGACCTTTTGACATGGATTCAGCAATGTGCTTAAATTCACACGTTCTCCCTGTCGTCAATGGGACCTCTTGTGCTTAAAGTGAAGTGTGCGCCTTCGTGCTTTGCTGAAGCGGGGCCTTGGTTTTTTGTGTGGTTTTCCAGCTCTGCCTTCAGACTGATTTCCAGTTTGACTCTTTCAATGTATGGCCCCAGAATCCAGTCCCATTCCTACAGCTCTCTCCCATTATTGGGTAGTTAGAAGTTGACACTGCACTTTGCAGAACACAGAAAAGACACACACACACAGGCACACACACTCTGTTGCATGTGCACACAGGCACACACACACTGTTGCATGTCCCGCGTGCACTCACACACTGTTGCATGTTGCACGTGCACACAGACACACACACACACTGTTGCATGTCCCGCGTGCACACACACACTGTTGCATGTTGCACATGCGCACGCGCACACACACACACACACAATGTTGCATGTTGCACGGCACACACACACACACACACACCGTTGCACATTGGCAGTGTGTGCGGAAGGCTTCTACCCAATGTAACGGATGGAACATTCCCCTTTGCTCGTGTTCTGCTTGCACCGGTGTTAATGAAGCGGGCCCTGTTCACACTGCCCGGCGGGCTGGACGGTCACTCCCACCACGGCAAGAGGGGGCGACAGACACAGGAGTCCCTCCACCCATTTTGTGCTGATGTCAGTGTGACGGTGCGTCGGGGACCCCCAACCCTGCATCCCCATCCACAGCAAGATGTGACTCCGCCAGCCAATAGAATAGAGTTTCTTGCTTCTCAGAGATACAGCATATGCTCGATGTAGGCATAAGCGGATAGGCCGGCAGCCCTAGTTCCCTTGGGGGAAAGGGGTTCACAGGCCCCTGAACCCCCTAGACAGGGCCCAGCGAGAGCCTCAGACAGACTCCCTGCCCGCTGCGCCCCTGCACACTGCTCGACGCAGCCAGCTGCCAGGCAAGGGCAGAGTTTCGGGAGGGCGCCCGGGCGCCCCCCCTCCCTTCGCCAGCCACGAGCGAGGGGCGTGCGTGGAACTCAAGGACTTTCCCCTCAGTCCCTGGTAGCCCAGGGAACGGGTCAAAAAGCAAGTTGTGTCCCGGTGTGCACGGCTGCTGTTCCCCCCCCCCCCTCCGGAAGTCCACCCTTGCTACGGGGGGCATGTGCACACCTGGGGGCGGGTGTTTGTGGGCTGCCCATTGGCTGGAAACCTGCCACTTTGGGTGGCATGAGGGCGGGGGGTGAGGAAGGCAAGGGTCCTGCCTGAGGATCCCTCTGGGCTACTGAGCGCCTCCCAGCCAGAGCCTGCTCCTGCATCCACCCCACTCCTGCACCCCCACTGCCTGCCTGCCCCGGGTCACAAGCCAAACCCACGGCGTCCCTGCTCCTACACGCATACCTCCTCCCAGACCCTGCCTCCCCACTGCCTGCCCTAGGTTGCAATGCAAACCTCTGCACCCGAACTCCCTTCCAGACCCCACACCCCTTCCTGCACCCCAGTCCGCTACCCCGAGCCCCCCTCAGCACCCAGACCCCCATCCCAGACCCCACATCTCTTCCATTGATATCATGGGCCACTTACCAAATTCTTGGAATGCCCCTGCATCAAAAATTATCCCCCTCCTCCCCCGACCTAGGCCAATTAGCTGGAGCTGAAAAGGCAGCCTGGTCAGCCAGTTTTGATGTCCAGCTGGTCAGGCAATGGGATTTCCAGGGTGGGGGGAATTCTGACGGGGAAATTTGGGCTGATTCTGCGTTTGAACGAGACACAGAAATTTCTGATTTTTTTTATGGCATTTCCACGCCCGCTGAAATGTCGATGCTTCATTCAGACACTCGGGTCGGAATGGCCCGCCAAGGAGACATGCTGACAAGGGCCCGGTTGGAGCCTGGGCGTGCCATTTTGCTAAGGTCGGCCCGTTGCAAGAGAATAGAGAGCACGGGCTATGGGGAGGTTTCTTTTGTGGGGTTTCTGTTTAGCAATTGTTGAGTTTTCTGTAGCTTCCCAAAACCTACGGGGGGCAGAGCGGTGGGAATTTCTCGCTTTCTATGGCAAGATGAAATCTCCTTGCACGGGTCCCGAGGGTGCTTTGCAAACTGCCCCACGTTAAAACTCACAGGGAACCGTGGGGGTGCACCGGCAGGCTCTGCACAACCCAATGAACGTGCCACGCCTGAATGCGCTTTAGCAATCACAGCCCCATACTGGGCAGTCAAACCTGCCAACGGGGGGAGGGGCAAAGGGGGCAGTTGCCCCAGAGCTGGGCAATTCAAAGGGGACTGGGGATCCCGGCCCTTTAAGTTGTTGTGGGAGTGCCTCAGCCCCACCCACCCTGCCCAGCATCCTGCAGAAGCTGTTGGCTTCCCTGGGTGCATCGCTGGCTGCTCAGGCTACAGCTACACTGCCGTTTTTTTGCGGAAGAGGCTATGCAAATAGTGTTCTCATTAGCATATTTCCGCCGATTCTTTTTGCGGAAAAGGTTTTGCCAATAAAAACCCTGCGTAGACGGGGCCATTTGTCGGGAAAAACCCCTTTGTCGCAAGATCCTGTAAACCTCGATTTTTGAGGATTAAGGGATCTTGCAAAAAAGGGTTTTTTCCCGACAAATGGCCCCGTCTGCGCAGGGCTTTTTAGCAGCAAAACCTCTTCCGCAAAAAGGATCAGCGGAAGATATGCAAATGAGAGTGCAATTTGCATAGCCTCTTCCGCAAAAAAACGGCAGTGTAGCTGTAGGCAGCATAGACAAATCCTTGTACATGAAAACAGTCCCAGTTCTTAGCCAATAGACCAGGGGGTCTGCAACCTACTGCTCTAAGCTTAAATATGGCTCAGAACAGAACCAAACAGGGCTCTTTTGTCGCAAAACACACACAACTTTTAAAATGAGAAATGAAAAATTCATTCAAAAATTTAAAGATACGTAATTCCTCATGTCAGGAAGGGATTTTTTTGTCTGTTTCACCTTTAACTATTCATTTTAATAACCATCCGTCCTTGCCGCTCATTGGGGATTGTGCATATTCTCTTTTTATTTGCTTGGTCAAGAAATCTTTCCATCATTATATGTGCTGGTGAACTCTGTAACCCCCTAAGGCTATGTCTAGACTACAACTTTTTTCAGAAAAAGGTACGCAACATGCGCACCGCAATTTGAGTACCTTTTTCCGCCTTTTTTTGGGGGGGGGGAAGAGGCTTTTCTGAAATTTGGCCCATCTACACTGGGCCAAATTTTTGGGGAAAAAAACCCTCCTCTTTCAGAAGATCTCTTCTTCCTTGTGGAACGAGGAAGACAGGGCTTCTGAAACAGTGTGTTTGCTCTTCTGCGAAAAAAAGCAGAAGAGCAAACGCATTCCCTAGATGTGGCGGAGTTTTTTTGGGATACTGGTATCCCGAACCCTCCCCCCCCCCCGCAGTCTAGACATACCCTAACAGTAAATATGACAAAGAGAAAAAGAGAAGACGAGTACGAAAATTTTCAAAAGAAGTGGAGGGACATGTATGCACTTGTGGGTCTCTTATTTGTAGTGAGAGACTGTTCTCAAAGAAACAAACAAAAAAAAATGAATTTCATGACACAACATGTAGCATTTGCTACAAAATACCTCGAGGGTGACACATGCAAAAAAGCCTATAAGGAGCTGCTGTGAAAAATGTAAACTGGACAAAATAGCCTGATGGCATGGTCAAAAAAAAGAGGGAGCATGGGGATTACATGAAAAGATCATAGAATACTAGGACTGGAAGGGACCTCGAGAGGTCATCGAGTCCAGTCCCCTGCCCTCATGGCAGGACCAAATACTGTCTAGACCATCCCTGCTAGATATTTATCTAACCTACTCTTAAATATCTCCAGAGATGGAGATTCCACAACCTCCCTGGGCAATTGATTCCAGTGTTTAACCACCCTGACAGGTAGGAACTTTTTCCTAATGTCCAACCTAAACCTCCCTTGCTGCAGTTTAAGCCCATTGCTTCATGCTAAGATACTTGTCAAATATTGGTCATGAATTATTTGATGAGTTTCACAAGGACAGCATGTGACGTAGTGGGGGTACTTGCTGGGCTGTGGTGACCCCTGCTGTCTGGAGCAAGACCCAGCAGGGAAAACCTCACTAGGCCAAGGTAGTGCCAAACTTGTTGAACCAGTGGCCAGACACCCCCCATGGAGAGGAACAAAGGAAGGTGGATGCTGCCCTGGCTGGGGGGCAGGGCTGGAAGTTAGTGAGTTGGTGGCTGGCTGTCGGAGGGCATGGAGGAGAGCCTAGGGGAAGGGGCGGGAGTTTAGGGGCCCAGTCTCCCCCATCTCAAGGGGGCCTGAGGCATCCTAGCCCAGTCCCTGTAACCAGATTACATCTGTGCTGCGCTGTGCTGGAGGAGCAATAAACCACCCTCAATTCCACTGGCTGGTGCAGTCTGTTTGTGCCATTTCGGGGTGCAGGAGACGGGGAACCCCCAACGCGCCGTCACACAGCATCTTACAGAAAATTCAAGACATGTCATTATCGGCAAAACCAGTTCATGACAGAGCAGTGAAAATGACCCAACACGTCAATAAGAAACCAATGCAAAATCTGAGTACAGCTACTTATTTTTCATTTGCTTTGGACAAGGCAACCGACACGTGACGTTAATCAATGATGTATTCTGGGGTGATATATTTGTGGGAATGCTGCACACGAAGAAATGATTGCGATATTACCAAAGAAAAATCAAAGAAGGGGCAAAGACATCCCTAAAATGGCAATGAACTTTGTAAACGAGAAAGAAATACCGAATACCCTGATCTACTAATGCACCATGTTCGCTGATTATCTTGAGGCCAAGTTTTGTCTTGCTTTGTCGCCTGCATTGAGATTAAGTTATTTTTGGATATGAAGGGTGTCACACACACTGAGCATTCAAACTGTGACTGGTTGCTCAAGTTGTACTATCTTGTTGACCTTTCCGGTCATTTGAATGAGTTGAACCTTAAGCTACAAGGGCAAGAAAAATACAGTCCTCACTCTGCAGCAGGCAGGGTTTGGATTTGAGTCAAACTTGACAGTCTTCATCAGAGATATCGAGATAGTCAGACTGGCACGGTTTGAAAGATGACGAATGTTTCATGATTCGTATCGGAGAGAGAATCCTAGTAACAGTCTTGATTTGCAGCAGCTTGCTGGGTTTGTTTCTGAGCTCCTGATGGCATTCAAGTCTCGCTTTGTTGGCTTTTGCAAACACAGCGCTCTGTTTACGTTTCTGATTCATCCATATAAAGCATCCCTTGAAGAACTGGATTTGACCGTCATTCCAGCCATCTCAGTCAGCAAGCTGGAAATGGAAATAGCGGATTTCAAGGAGTTGGATGTCTGGGTGGAAAAATTCATCACGCTGAATTCTGATTTGGAACGCCTTGCTCGACAACAGGCACAATTGGCAAAGTTGCACAAATGGGCTGACGTGGAGAAATTAGAGCATGATGATAATCTGATTCTGCCAACTTGGAGAGAACTTCCCGTCACATACCACCCCGTGCAGAATGTTAGCTTGGCCACACTTTCATTGTTTGGCTGCATCTATACGTGTGAGCAGACTCGCCCTTACTTGAATCACATCAAAGGTAATTTGCACTCAAGACTGACAGAAGACAGCTTGAATGGGTGCATGAAGCTCCATTTGACCAGTTATGATGTAAACGTCAAAGAAATGAGTGAAAAGATGCAGCAGCAGAAGTCCCATGAAATAAAGTCCTTGAGTACAATGTTTCATTGATGCTATTAGTCATATTAAGTTGGATATTTTCAGTCAGGCCCATGGGCATTCTTATACAGGCTCTTCGTTGAGCACTTGTGCGGAATTGTGATGTCGTTTGGCTCTTTGGTTTGAAAAGGTTGCCGACCCCTGCAATAGACACTTGTTTCTTTTTATGTGATTTTAGTTGTATCAGGAGAGTTTTATTGATGGTCATTGGTTAAAACCTAAATTAGAACCCTAAGTACATATCTTCTTGCTATATATTGTAGAAATGTGTGTGTGTGTGTGTGTGTCTGTCTGTGAGTCTGTCTGTCCAAGAACTCCTCCTAAACATTAAGAGCTAGGACCACCAAATTCAGTATGCAGTGTCCTCTTATCATAACTAAAAGCAAGGTCCAGGTTTGCTTGTGCCAGGACAATGGGATGTGCCTGGAATGTGATTGTTTCTCTTAAAATGGAAAGGGAGGGGTCTGGTAGGAGGGACAGTTATACTGTAGAATGACCACAGGGAGCCGGAGATGGGGACCAGTGCAGATATAACCCCATTGGGACAGCAGAGAGCAAAGGTGGAGAAAGGGACAGCTATCTCCTACAGGTTGAACCTCTCGAGTCCAGAACCCTTGGGAACAACAGTTCTGAACGAGGGAATTTTCTGGACCATGGGTAGTCAATATTGTCTAGCAGCATTACCAAGACTTCTGCTGCTTACTGGGCTGTTAGGGGTAAATGAGAGCTGAACAACAGTACAGAACAATGAAAGGCAGGACTGGAGGCTGTAAACAAACTTTATGGAACCGTGGGAAACTTGGCCACACCCATGAAAAGTGGACATCCGGCTAACTCAAATCTTTCTGGACGACGGATGTTTTCGGACCAGAGAGTTCTGGACGAGAGAAGTTCAACCTGTATATATTTCAGAGCATTTGTTTGTGTGTCTATTTGTCTGAGTGTCAGTCTGTCCCCCCAGCTGGGGGACATGCACCCCTCCCCCTGCTATGCCCACCGCAGCAGCCATGGAGAGGCGCTTCTCACTTGCTCCCAAGCTGCTACAGTGAGAGAGGGCTGGGGTTTGTCCTCTGTTCCCAGGGAAGCCTGCATCTCGATGCCCTCCTCCCCGGCCCCACCCCAGAGCAACGATTTCAGTGAAGAAAAACAAAACTCATTTGAGTCAAAGACCTACGCAATGCAAGGTACATTTCCCAGTTATATTACATGCTTTTCAACAGTTTTCATTTGTGGACTCCTAAAACAATTCAAATGGCCGGGTGAAGGCTGGACCCCTTTGGGAAATCTTAGCTGTGTTCTGCCGACCCCCACGGGGCAGTGGCTCACAGATTGCAAAACATTATTCTATGCTAACATCACCCTTTTGTGCCCCTCTTAGACATGGTCTGCACATCCCCAGGGGCCCACAGACCTCAGCAATAACACATCGTATTGGACGTTTTCCTGAGAAAAGCGCCAAACAAATCTCATTGCTTTGTTTTCAGCATAAGGCGAGAGGCTTCGTTGCTTTATTTGACATCGCTTTATCTGGGTTTGACTTGCATCTCTTCCATTCCAATTAGTCAATGGTCTATTTTTGCCTTATCAAGACCAGAAAATCCCTGCGATTCGTGCGGACGCGTTCCCCGAGAAAACGTCAGAGGCAGCGACACTTTCTTGTGAAACGGTTCCACTTCCACGCGCCTGAGTTGGCCGACGGAAGGCTGCTCTGTCCGAAAGGCTTGGAGCCGCGCGAAGGATGGGAGGATGGGCGGTAGTGGGGGGCCTGTGCTCATTCGGAGCCAGTGGAAAATTCCGCTTGCCAGGCGTGGGCCAGGCGGAGGGAGGGAAGTGGTACCCCGGTTAGCTGATCCAAGCTCTCTGCTCTGCCTGAGGTTTACAGCTACCCAGCTGCCATGTGTTTATGTAAGAGCAAGAAGGGCACTGGAGTCAGCAGTCAGCTGCATGTCTCCCGGTCATTCTTCCCCCTCCGTCCCCCCTTTATCTCTGCATCAGCCACACTAAGGCTCCCCCCCCCCCATTTCTTCTCCTGCCTCTGGAAACAAGACCAGTGTTTACTCTCTGGTGATTAGGTGCAAAACTAATCCCGAACCAGGGATTATTGCAGCCTTAAACAGTCAAGACCTCAAACAGCCTCCAGAGTTAGCTGATGGGAGTTGCCGGAGCATCTTCCTTCCAAGGATCAAGCCCCTTCCAGATAGGGAAACTGAGGCACAGGCCTGCCACACCTCCCCCAAAGCGAGGCTGTGGCAGAGTTGGGAATGGAGCTGAGGAATCCCGGCTGCCAAACTTGCATTAAATCCCGCATCTCTCTGCAAGACAACGCCCTATGCCACACATTTGGGGTAAGAGTGATAGCTCTGTGCTAGGATGTGGGATAGACCATCTGACAAGCTGCTGTTATCCACTCCAACTTCCGACATTCCAGCTACACAGCCAGGGTTCCCTGTAAGCTGAGCACTTGGGCAGTCTCCCAGGGGAGATTCAAATGCAGCCCAGCTGAGTAGCACAATGTCCTCAGCCAGTAGCATGTGTTTCTACTGGTGGTGCACATCCACCTATGCTTCGGTGTACATGATGCCCATGACAAAATTTATTCTGCACCTGGATGGAAAAAAATTGGTGAAACACCAAAAATGTTCCTCCCTGAGTCCCCAAAGCAAGGTGCCAGATTTCACCTTAGGCTGGGGTCAAGTGTAAGGGCTAGAACCCTCCAGTGCTAGAAATGTTTGATTTCTCCTATAGTGGTGTTTGGATGCACAGACACTAAGATGATGCACTTATTGGCAGCCTGGGGTAGTTTGTGAGATCTCAGTCCTTAAAGAGAACACCAGGCTTTAAAGGGAAATGAGCTTTGAACATTTATTGCCCAGGTTTCCAAGCTGGAGTCAGTATTTGCCCCCTTCTGTGACCTGTGCAGCTGGAATCCTGGTCCAAACTCTCAGCTGTCTCTGATAGGTTTGGGTAAAACATGTGGCATTAGCCAAAGCAAGAGCAACCCATTTTTATGGAAATCAAAACACGTGCAAATGCTCCTTGCTCTACTTCTAGGGGCTCTTTCTTCCCTTTCTTATAAAAATAGGGTGACCAAAGGAAAAGCTGTTACAATGGGATGTCATAGTGGGCGCTATAGCAGTAAACAGCTTGTTGGCTCTAACAGGAATAGCCATTGTTAGGGGCCAGAGTTAACAAGGCAATGTATACTGGGCAGTTCCCCACGCTGGCCAGACAGGAGCTTGTTGGCTCTAAAAGGAAGGGACATCGTTGGGGGTCAGTGTTAACAAAGCAATGTATACTTGGCAGTTCCCCATGCTGGCCAGGCAGGAGCTGGTTGGCTCTAAAAGGAAGGGACATCATTAGGGGCCAGAGTTAACAAATCAATGCATGCTGGGGCAGTTCCCCACACTGGCCAGGAAGGAGCTTGTTGGCTTTAAAAGGAATGGACATTGTTAGGGGCCAGAGTTAACAAAGCAATGCATGCTGGGGCAGTTCCCCACGTTGGCCAGGCAGGAGAAGAGTGCTCCTCTGATCACATGTAGCCCCAGCCTGACACACCTGTGAGTCTTGACAAGCTTGGGGAAGATGGGACTGCAAAAGGGGGAGGAGCCCAGCCAGTGAGAGGTGACACCCAGAGCAGGCAGGACTAGAACACACAGGCTCCCTGTTCTCTAGGGAGCTGAGGTACCATACTGGGGAGACTGCTTAAGAACTTGGGCCACCCGAACCAGTTATTTGGATGCACAGGGGCTAAGCGTCTGCCTCTCCTTCCAAGGACTGCTGCTTCCTCACACTGTGTGGGCCTGCAGGGCCCTGCCCCTTGTGGCTGAGGAAGGGTTGTTTTAATTCATTTGGGTACATTACACCCTGGCAGGCTGCTGGCGTGGACTCTGAAACCCGTCTACAGTAACGCTACTGTCCAGGGAAGGGTGGATGGGATGAGAGCAGCGCCCATCCTTTCCAAGGAGGCACCAGAGAGGTGGAATGAGGCTTAGAAATAGCTTCCTGCCTGGATCTGAAACTGAAATATGCATCTGCAACTGCAGAAATGGTCCACAGATAGCCGCATCCACGGCGGCAGGGACCCGCGGCTGTAAAGCAGGTATCTGCAAATGTTCAGGGCTCTAGATACAGAATTTGTGTTCCTACCTGCATCCGCAAAAAGGATCTGCGGAAATCTGCATCCACGTGGGGGAATGCAGCTACTCATGGATGCAAAGCGGCTCTCGCGGGATTTGCAAAGGGCTCTACTTACAAACTTTCGCTTTTCACTGGTAAATCTCAGCAAACATCAGTTTCACCGCACAGGCACAAACAGGAGGGAAAATATTTCCATCGCTCATCAACATTAACAGCGAGGCAACGTTAGCAAGGTGCTGCGTGAGACTCCGTTTGAGAGACGGGCGTCCACTAGAGATTGAGAGTGTGATGCTGACAACTTGTATTTTAACAGCTATAAAGCTTGGACGTGTTGAATCTCAGCATCCGCTGTCATTAAATCATTATTGCCTGATGCCCGGAGGCTGGACTCAATCGCCATCCTGAAGTCTCTTTCAGCCCTCGGATTCCATGATTCTATGATCATTTCTTGCCACTGTGAAAATGTAAAAATGGAAGGGGGTGGAGCTTAACATGGAAAATGTAGATAAAAATGGAAGGGGGTGGAGCTTAACATGGAAAATGTAGATAAAAATGGAAGGGGTGGAGCTTAAAAGATAGACAGAACCTATCGCACCAATGAGATAAGCGACTGCAGCCTAGCGCAAGGTTCCTGCCTCAGTGACACTCTGGTCGCATGCTGAAGGGGTTTTGTATAAGGGGAGGGAGGGCTTAGCTAGTCTTAACGAAAACCTTGAAGCTGAGGCACGTTTGACTGTCTTCAGAGAGTTGGTCCCTGCTGCGACTTTCTGTACAATCCCCGTTGTAGCTTTCTCTGCCACCAAGGGGAACTTAGAAAATTGTATTTAATAACAACAACAACAACAAAAGCAAGTATAATCACGGGACTCCAGGAGCTGGGAATTTAAGAACAGCAAATATCGCAAGACTTGCAATCAAATCAAGGGAGGTGGTAAAACAGCAGAGCAAGCTGCATGGTCTGGTTCAGTCCTTCCACAGTATCTAGCTTATGAGCAAGATTCTTGTTGAATGGCCAACCCAAAGCATCCGAGCCTTACAAAAGTGGTTTAAAAATCGTGATTTAAAAAAAAAAAAAAAAAAAAAGAATAACTGGTGGGTTATTTTTATTTGCTTTCTGGCCTTTGAGCATTTGGGTCCCATTGACAAGCTTTTCTGGGCTACCTGCTGAGCTAAAATCTCTCTCTCTTAAATGAAAACTGAGATTCTCGTGAAATCACAGGACTCCAGGCACTGCAGCTTTATGGAAACCACCAAATAGAGCAAGATTCATAATGAACTCATAAATGTTGGCAATTAGAACTGGGAGAGAGGAGTGGATTTTGGACAAGATTTTTTATTTTGGCAGAAAGTTTTGTGAATTCAAGTTGGTGTCACTGAATTACTCACGTCAAACTTCCCCTTCCCCTGGTATAAATTCTGTAAATCTGCATTTTTTTTGTTCAAAATGTGATTTTGTTTCAAAATTTCCTTCAATTTTAATTTAAAACATAAAATCTAAAAGGGGTTTTTAAAAGTTTGAAATCAAAACAAAACAGTTTGTTTGACTTAAAATGTTTTTTTTTTTTTACTTGCTAAAATGTTGCTTTTTTGGTTCAAACCAACCCAATTATCTTTCTCTTAAAGTGCCAGGGAACCAAAAAATTCCTCCCACAGCTATATTGCAGACATAGCTCATGTACATTTCAACTCCTTGCCTGATCTGACAGGCTGTGGACCACAATCTCAGGGAAATGGATGCAGAGAATCTGACAACAGGATTGGAGGGAATTGCCTACCTGGCAATCTGCCACCCATCCAGGTTTCTGCACCCCAATAACTCCAATCCCTTTTCTGATGGTGACACAGCCCAGTCCTCCAGCCCTCTGTCTCCTGAAAGAACGTGAGTCTGACGACCAGGCGGCTGAATGGGAAGCCTGGGGATTAAGCAGACAATTATTTTCAGGAGTCTGCTGATTAACGGTGCTGTAGGGGTGCCGCCATATGGCCATTTCAATGCGAGATGGATGATTGCAGCAAAGTGATGCCATCGGGGTTACATCACAGGGCAAGGTCACAGGCTGAACAGCGCTACGACTGTGCCCCGCATGCAATGCAGCCACGCACGGAGACATGACGCGCCACATGTTAAGCCGCATGGCCCGGGCACTTGCAATGCAGGCAGGCAGCCTGGAGCTGTATTTTTCATTTTGTTTCCAGCCAAAGGAGAGGAGGGCTGGGCCGGGGCCGGGTTGCTGCTGGCAGGGGGGCGACTCAGTATTGGGAAGGATCTGCCTCTTGCACGGTGGCCTAAACCAGGCGATCCAGTTGTGCCTGGGAGCCCATCAAGGCCAAGTACTGACCTAGGTCTGAGAGCAGGGGTGGAGGGAGAGGGCCACGGGAGGAGCAGAGCCTGGGAAGGCTGCAACTCGGGCGGCTTTGTTCAGCAGCTACATTCCCCCAAGAAACCCACAATCCCTTGGAGGACACAGTCGGCCGCCTGGATAAAGTGGCTGCAGCTATCAGCCTGAATCCCCACAGACGGAGCCAGGAAAGCAGATGCGGTAGCAGGTGTGCGAGCCGATGCCACAGTTATATGGCTTGGGAAAGGGCTTTGCTGCGGAAGGCCCTGGTTCTAACTGCGCAGGGAGAAGGATCTGTTTGGATCCGGGGGCTAATGGTCCCTTGAATTTTTCCATCCATGCGCAGAATAAATTTTATTCTGTGCACCGAGGCATGTATGGATGTGCACCACCAGAAGAAACACAGGCTGCCGACGGTGGGTGCTCTGCTAATCATCTGGGCAGCATTTAAATCTCTCCTGGGTGGCTGCCCAAGCGCTCAGCTTACAGGGAACGCTGGTGCTGGCTCAGGGACAGGCTCAAAGGACGCCCCGAAGGGCTCATAGGCGTGGCTCACTTCTCCTTCTCTGTGGGGAGTGATTTTACCTCTCCCCAGGGGGGGTGTTGTCGCTCTGGGAGAGGAATTTGCAGCAGGGATTATGGAGGAAGGGGTAGGGAAGGCTGGGTGTTTATGGGGTACCCTGATGTTGCAGGGCCCGTCACGTGGCGCCCATGGGCAGTGAGTGATGTAGGCAAGGGAAGTCATTGCCTTCTCACGGCTTACACTGCTCAGCCACCGGGGGCGGGGCTGGGGCCTCACTGTGCGTCTCCCTGGCGGCATGGGAAGACTAGGACCATGCCCTATGGCAGTCCCAGTCCTCAGCTGGAGTTGGGCGGGGCTTAGCTGGGTGGGAAGGTTGTTGAAGGGGCGTGGTCTGGGAAAGGGGCAGGGCTTTGGGTGGAAGGGGCAGGGCTTCAGCTTTCCTTCCCCATCTGGGCCTTCACCTGCCGCCCATGCATTGGCCTGTTGTTACGTCTGCCTTAGGGAGGACTCCGGCTGGCAGCAGGGGGATGACAGAGGATCTTCAGGGCGCTGCTGAGCGCAGCCAGCTCCCGTGGGCGATGACAGGAGCGTGGTACCGTGGCCCGGTTCAGCCATGGCTCCTAGCCCAGCTCTCTGTGCAGGAAGAGGGGGGATTTGTGCTTCTCCCCACCCTGCTCCAGTGAG